>NW_022436951.1:26823790-26989267 GCF_009761245.1 Sapajus apella | reverse complement strand
ATGGGAAGCCATGCTGTATCTATCTCAGGTGTAATCACAATAATATGGGAAGCCATGCTGTTTCTCATATCTTAGCTTATATATCTTTTTCGCAAGCCAATGCAAAGTCTTTTCAGTTGATGCCATTTCTTTCTAGAATGTTTAAAAACAGAATCACGTGTCAAAAGGCTTATGGCATTTAAAAGATTCAGATTTTTGTGTTTCTCATGAGGATGGGAAATCATTAATGCTCCATATTTGACACAGGTGGGAGAGGTGAAAGATAACAGGCAGAGGAGGATTGCGTAGGAAGACTTTGAGGGTTGAGGGTCTGATCCCTTTTTCCTTCCTCCTTTCCTAACCCCAAAAGTGAAAGTGGAGACATAGTTTGATGGGCATGAGGCACCCACAGAGCACCTTTCAAGATGATTCTGTTGCATTCTCGTGGGTGTTAAAATGTCCGGAAAGAAGACGTAGCTCCTTTAAGAAAAACTGTATTATGTTTTCTTACATTCATAATGGCTACTGATCATTAAAAGCACTTGGCTTGGAAAGTTGTTCATTTATTGGTAGATAAAAACGTCCATCATGAAGCAGTAACATCCCACTATTGGGAAAGGCATCTGGAGGGTGGGACAGACACGTGAATGTTAGTGTAGTAGTTTGCTAGGGCTGCCATGACAAAGCACCATAGCCTGGGTGACTTAAATAATAATCCTAGAGGTTAGAAATTCAAGATAAAGGTGTCAGCAGGTTGCTTTCTTCTGAGGCCCATAAGAGATGGACATCTCTTCCCTTTGCCTTCAAATGGTCTTCCCTCTGTACAGATCTGCATCCAAAAATTTCTACTTCTTCTTCTTCTTTTTTAAGACAGAGTCTCACTCTGTCACCCAGGCTGGAATGCAGTGGCTTGATCTTGGCTCACTGCAACCTCCACCCCCTGGGTTCAATGCATTCTCCTGCCTTAGCCTCCCAAGTAGCTGGGACTACAGGTGCATGCCATTGGGCCTAGTTAATTTTTGTATCTTTAGTAGAGACGGGGTTTCGCCATTTTGGCCAGGCTGGTTTTGAACTCCTGACCTCATGTGATCTGCTCACCTCGGCCTCCCAAAGAGCTGGGATTATAGCTCCCAATGAGCTATCATTCCCAACCAAAAATGTCCTCTTCTTATAAGGACACCAGCCATATCTGATTTGGGTTCACCCTAATGATCTCATTTTTACTAAATACCTCTATAGTATTTCCAAATAGGATTTCATTCTGAGGAACTAGAGGTTAGGCCATATGAATTTCTGGGGGTACCATCAGTCCACAGCATTCGGCTGGATGGGGAGCCAGGGTGCCAGCCTTTGCTTTGCTGAAGCAAGCAGGCAGTGCTGTCTGCAGGGCAATGCCACTCTGGGCAAGGAGGACTCACTGGGTCCACCTCCCACCCAGTCAAGGAAACTGGAAGACCTCATGTCTTGGTTAACTGTCTGAAAACTCAGTTAACTCTTGGATTTCAGGTTTCCTAACCCAGTTACCACAGGAACTTTTTGATATGTACTCTTGAAAAAAAGACTTCTTGAAAGTCATTATGAAAATAAAAATTCAACTCCTTAAAAAAGCACTAAAAGCAATATAATCAACTAAAAATGGGGTGGCGGTTGCAGAGCTGAAAAGGAAGATGTGCTCACAAACTATGGTTCTGCAGATAGTTTTCAAGCTTCTGCCAGAACGAAGGCAGCAGATGAGGCTCTTGAGATGCAAAGAGGAATCAGGCAGAATCCTTGCTCCCAAGGCACAAGTGGAGAAAGAAGATGAACAGAGTTGCAGGGCTGCAGGATGAGGGCTGTCCTGGAGGTACCTCCCAACGGGCATGAACGGGTGGGCGGGAGCGTTCCAGGGGGAGGCCATGGCACAGGTAAAGGCAGGACGGTGCCTGCTGAAGTTTGGAAACCGGGAATACTTTGGCCTAGTTAGGGAAGTGGAGGTTGGAGGGTAGAGGTGGGCTTCAGGCCTCGCAAAGGATGTTAGACTTTATGCTACAGATGGAATGCATCTTTTAAAGATTAAAAACAGGTGCTCAGAAAGGGATGCTGGTGTGCAGAAGGGGGACAGGAGCTGGTAAGTGAGGACACGGAGTCTGTTTAATGGGTTCTTGCAAGAGTTAATGGGAATCAGGAGGAAGGCTTGGACAAATTGTTGAAGATAGTGTTAAAGAAAAGCTATTCAATGATACTTGCTAAAGCACCATAAGGGAGACTTTAGTTGGGACCATCACTATAGGGATAGGGACCATGGCAATGGGATTTTGCAGTGGCAGAGAGAGACTCAGCTCGGTTCCAAACATGGCATGGGCAAGTAGTAATTTAGAGCAAAGGATTGGGATCCAGGTCAGTGGATGGAAAAGTACTGAGAGGTAACATCAGGCGTAAGAGAGGAATTCTGGCTAAACTGACCTTATAGGATTCTTGCTGAAGACATGCCAGGCTGATCAGACACCACCTGGGGAATGGTGGGGGTTGAGGAACCTGATCATATATTGAGGATGGGGGGTTCTTTCTGAAGCAACTTAGTAGGGTTCTTGCTAATACTGGATTTTAAAAGGAAATGCACAGATGGGCCCCAAAAAAGGTTCAGGAGTCCAACTAGAGTTTGGTGAAGCAAAGAATCACTGTCCATGGAGAAAGGGAATGTCTGAATCAGAGAGACATTTAGATATAGAATCAGGCTGTTGGGAAGTGAGGAATGAGAGAAAGGAAAGAGTTTGGAATGTACAGTATTCAGTGACATTTATCTGACCAAGATCTAGTGAACTTTCACCCCATGACAGTTACGGCATCAGACTTTGAGAACACAATGGTGGGTGAGATAAATCAGGTTCCTGTTATCACAGGACTGAAGTCAAGCAAGGACAGTCGATGACCAAACACTCAAATACAGTGCAGTGGAAGACGGACGAGGTGGTGGAATGCCTTCCAGATTTCTGTCTTGGTATCTGCTGGCACCACCAACTAAGTCAGAAAGCCCAGAAGACAAAAGAGAACCAGGCTGGTTTTGGATTCGTTAGGTTGAAGGTGAAATAGACAGAATATGATGCATTATTTTCTGCCATAGGAAAATACGAATATTCTTCCAAAAGGGAGTTTTCTTAAAGGGGAGAAAAAACACTGAGAAATTTCAGACATCCCTGGTTCTGCTCTGGAGTATATATTTGAGGAACAATGTTGCCCTCTAGTGTTCACCTCTGTGTTTTTATTCTATGCTGGGAAGGGTAGGGAAGAGTCCAGGCAAAGTCAAATCTGCCTTCTCATTTCTGGTCCTAGTGACATTTTTATAAGTGAGGTTTTCCATTTTCACAAAAGTGAAAATATTACTACTGCTTTCTTTTGGTTACTATAAATATTCCAATAATTGGAAAAGACCATGAAAAAAACCATTTTGATTAATGGCAAAAGGCTTGTGTAACTAGCAGATCTTTGATATGGGGTCAGAACCAACCCAACAGTGACAGCTAAACACAGTTTACACTGTTTTTGTGTGTTTGTAAAATGTTCAGGTTTCCCTTAGTGCCAAGTGCTAGGTATCTGACATATATGTGGCAAAACTTTATAGTCACTCTATATAGTTTGGATTTTTATTAAAGTCATTCTTTGAGGATACATTTTTTGAAATAAAATAATTTCTACCTATAGTTTTTTTCTCATCTTGCTATGAGTATGATAAAATAAATCTTTATTTTAAACTTATAAGGAGATCGTCTTTTGAGAAGTAGAAATCAAGATGGTAACATTATTCTTCGTTAATAATTTGAGGAAAGGGGGCTATATGAATAAATATCTGACAATATATGCTGTGTGCTGTGGTACGCACCTGTAGTCACAGCTAGGTGGGAGGCTGAAGCAGGAGGATCGCTTAAGCCCAGGAGTTCGAGGCCAGCCTGGGCAACGTTTCAGGACTTCCATCTCTAGAGTAGCGACCACCACGAAACAAAACTGGTGACAGAAAGCAGAGTCTGCAGTGTGTATCCTCCCCTCCCCATCTTAAAATTTTTCTGCAGAAGCTGTGAACATCCCAGGCCTCTCTGGATCATGAAAAACTGTGCAATTGTGTAACATAAAAGTTCACAGCATGGGCAGCCAGACATACCTGGATGAGCCCTGGATTTGCTGGTTTTCGCTGAGCTGTTGGGCAAGATATGGAAACCCTCTAAGTCTCCGTTCTGTAAGATGGAAAAGGCAATCTAATTTATCTTCTAGAGGTGCAAGGATGAAACAACGTGAAGTATGTAAAGTATTTAGCTCAGTATCTGTTAACCATGAACAAAGGGGAATATGACACATAACGGACTGTTTGCAATAGCGAGTTTTGCTAACAAATAAAAGGGTACTCCAGGATAAAATAAGAATCTGTTTTTGCCTTTGGAAGTATTGTCAGCAATGATGTCACTATACATTCTAGATCCTAAAGCAAATTCTATAACCCAAAATGTAAACTCCTCATTCTGTCTCTTGGAAATAAAGCAGCTATGACTTTTGATTTCTGCACTGAGCAGTTTACTTTTCTGTTCCTTCCCAAATTGCTACTGTTGCTAAAACTTAGGAATCATTAATGCAATTCAGAGTCAGCCCTTTTATAGCAGATCTCCCCTTTTTCATGATTATTCTTACATTTCCTGACTCTAGAAACTCCTTTGCCTTTTAATTTCTAGCTGATCCATTGTTTAGGATTATCTTTCCAACAAAGTTGGCTCATGTCTTGCCTATCTTTATTATTTTCCATTGACTTTGGAACAAACTTTCTTTCTTTTTCTTTTCTTTTTTTTTTTTTGAGACATCATCTTACTCTTGTCTCCCGGGCTGGAGTGCAGTGGTGCCATCTCGGCTCACTGCAATCTCCACCTCCTGGGTTCCAGCAATTCTCCTGCCTCAGCCTCCTGATAGCTGGGATTACAGGCGCCCGCCACTATACCTGGCTAATTTTTGTACTTTTGGTAGAGACGGGATTTCACCATGTTGGCCAGGCTGGTCTCAAACTCCTGACCTCAGGTGATCTGCCTGCCTCGACCTCTCAAAGTGCTGGGATTACAGGCATGAGCCACTGAACCTGGCTGGAACAAACTTTCAAGTAACTTAATTTTTTCTTTGGATGTGGTCTTGCATCAATGTGGGCTGGGGGTTGGGGAGGTGGTATCAGCCTATCGGCCTGATCTGATGTAACATGCATCTTTTCTACCAATCCCCTTTCTGGGAGGTTATGGAAAATTTAGTGTGGCGAGGAATGAGACTGAAAATCATCCTTTCCAGCAACCACTGATCTCAGTGACTCTGCACAACTTAAGACTCTTCTGGTTGAATGTTACAGGAGCCCAACTCCAATTAGCTTGAGTAGCTAAGGGAATCTGTGGGTTCCAGGGTCTTGTGATTAGAGTAAATATCGCTTCAGGGATACCTTGATATAAGTGCTCAAACAATACTATGAGGATTCTATCTGGGGCTTGGCAGTTGTTCCTGTGTCCATTGTACGGCACACACAGTTATAATGTTGTCTTCATTGTTACTTTTTAAGATTCAGTCTCCAGAAGAGCCATGCATCTAATATTGGGTCTCTTCCAGCTTTGGAAATAAACAGTTCATCTCCCAGACATTTCTTGAATGCCCCTCACTGTCTATGGGAGATCTTTGGCTTTTGAATGTGCTAGACAAGGCTGGCCACATCATTCACAGGGCTCAGTGCAAAATGAAAATGTAGGATCCCTTGCTTTTAAAATGCAGAAAAAACAAATACCATTAAAGATACTAAAATATAACCTTTCCTTGTCTTCTGTGGACTCTTTGTTCACAGTTCATGGTGTTTTTAATTTTGTATTTAATGGCATGCTCCCTTGGGCATGGGGATACTGGCCAGGCAAGGATAGACCTTCACAGGCACCCAGATGTCCATTCCTGTGACTTGGCAAATTCCCTGTCTGACCGTCTGCCAACTTCTGGGCCAGATGCCATGCCCCCACCCCAGTAGGGGGAGCAGGTAAATCAATCTCTTTTGTCCACAGTCCTTGGCTCCAATCCACCATGAATGGGTGTATTAATCCGTTCTCATGATGCTAACAAAGACATATCCAAGACTGGTTAATTTATAAAGGAAAGAGGTTTAATGGATTCACAGTTCCACATGGCTGGGGAGGCCTCACAATCATGGTGGAAGACAAAGGAGAAGCAAAGGCACATCTTACATGGCAGCAGGCAAGAGAGGTTGTGCAGGGAAACTTCCATTTATAAAACCACAAGAACAGTATGGGGGAAACCACTTCCATGACTGAATTATCTCCACCTGGCCCTGCCTTTGACATGTGGGGATTATTACAATTTAAGGTGACATTTGGTTGGGAACACAGCCAAATCCTATCAATGGGCAACTTCTAAGGGTTTATAACCTCAATGCCAGGTGTCTCATTCCTTGATGGGAGTAAGTGAGACACACACGCACACACACACACACACACACACACAGACAGAGAGAGAGAGAGAGAGAGAGAAAGAGAGAGGGAGAGAGAGAAAAAGAGAGAGGGGGAGAGAGAGAGAGAGAGAGAGATTGAGACTGCCTGAGGTGCTGTAGTGCTGCCACCTGGGGTGAAGATAGCTGCAGCCGTGGTCCTTGAGATGCTGCCGGGTACCCAGACTCTCCCACACCTGGGACCAGGCTTCTGCTGGGGACAGAGAGCAGCAGCAGTCACTGGTTGGGAGCTGGGAGGTGGGAGTCTGGTGGAGGTCCAGTGGGGGCCAGGAAGCTGGGCTCAGCAGGAGCGGCCTACTGAGACCTGGCCAGGGCAGGCTGGGAGGGGGGGCTGCAGGGGAGCCAAGGCTCCAAGCCCTCGTGCATGCTCCACTGTCCCATTGAACTTACAAACTGCAAATTCAGAGATAAAGTTTTTAAGAATTTTAAGATGGGGACCACAGAGCATGAAACCCCAAGTGTGAAGCCCTTCTGAAAAGGAGTCCTGTGTGACGGCACCAGTTCTGTACCCCGAAGCTGGCCCAGGGCCTGGGTCTGTGTTCTTCCAAATTTTCTTCCTTTTAGTGAGGCCTTCGCATTCTGACCTACAAAGGCCTCTTTACCCTCCATTGTTGCCAGAGGACAAAGACCCAGGCCTGCCAGGGCAGCTGGCTCTGCTCAGGCTTGAGCTGTTTCTACACTTTTGCTGAGGGAATACAGGGTCATTTCCATGAAAACCGTGACTTTGACCTTACCATGTGCTGGCTGGCCCTCAGAAGCTATAGAAGAAAGACCCAGCCATCCTCTCATAAGAAAATATTATTAACAGAATTGTTGTCTGGGGGCTTGACCAAGTGAGCTGAGAAGAAATTGCAGCAGGGTTTAAAACCTTTGCCTTCAAATTCTCAGAACCTAGTTCATTCCATGAGGCAAGAGGGCAGCGAAATTTTCACACTTCTTTTTTATGAGCATTCCACTTTGTCTTCTTCTTTTATTTATTATTTATTTATTTATTTATTTTTTTTTTGAGAGAGAATTTCTCTCTTGTTGCTCAGGCTGGAGTGCAATGGCGCAATCTCGGCTCACTGCAACCTCTGCCACCTGGGTTCAAGCGATTCTCCTGCCTCAGCCTCCCAAGTAGTTGGGATTACAGGTGCCCACCACCGCATCCAGCTATTTTTTTTTGGTATTTTTAGTAGGGACAGGGATTTACCATGTTGGCCAGGCTGGTCTCAAACGCCTGACCAGCGATCGCGCCTCACCCTCCCAAAGTGCTGGGATTACAGGTGTGAGACACCGTCCCGGTCCCAGTTTGTCTTCTAATACGGGCTTTCTGCATGTTGTCTAGACTACATTGCTGAGTCATTTGGTTTCCATTTTCTATTTCCTGCAGGTTTTCAAAAATGTTCTGTGTTGTTTTCCTTGCTTCACCTGTGACCTTATTTGACTTGGTCTTAGGAAAGACATTTTTATCAGTGTTTAGTTTAACATCTACTCATCATTCTTGAGTCTGGATTTTAGGAATGAAAGTCATGTAGGAAAATAATTTCTGCATTTGGTGCCAATATCTTCATCCCTTGGCAAACCTGAGTTCCAGAAAAATATTGTGGTGACCCAGTGACGTTTCTCTTTTTGTTTATTTTTAAATTTTTAATTAATTATTATTATTTTTTTTTGTAGAGAAGGGGTCTCACCATGTTACCCAGGCAGGTCTTGACCTCCTGGGCTTGAGCAATCCTCCTGCCTTGGCCTCCCAGAGTGTTGGGATTACAGGTGTGACCCACCATGCCTGGCATCCAGTCACTTTTTAAATTTTTGAGGTCACTGCCTTGTTTTTAATGTCTTACTGTATTTAACTTTTGAGACTCCAAGTGCCTTGAATACTTGAGGCTCTGTTGTGAGTTTCCAAACTCTGAAGAAAACAGTAATAACAGTGAAAACAACTTTTCCCCCATTTTCTGAAAGGCAGTGTGATAATCTGAGCATTTTTTTCATCAGTGGAATAATTGTATCCATAAGTTGAGTTGAACGTCTAATGTCAGTTAGAAGTTAGATCTCTATTGACTCCCTGGCTTCAGAATGCTCCAAGTAGCCAATATTTTTGCCCGGAAGGAGTCCCCCACTTCCCATCCAGATTGGAAAGCTTTGCTTAGTTCTCCACTATTCAGTTCACTGCTGATTGCATGCATACTTTGTATCTTTGCAGTGTCCCTAATGCACCAATAAACTCCCTCACAAAAAACAGACCCTCTAAATGGGCTATAAATTAGGACAGTTTCAGCCTGCTGTTTTCTGGAGGACTTAATCTTCCACTGAAGACCCACTTTCCTTAAATAGATTTTATAAGACTTTCATGGAAAAAATATATTTAGATTTTACTACTGTCCTGCATATAATCAAATATTTTAACTGAACAGTCATGCATTTATTCAACTTATGGGATTGCAGGCAGTAATTTGTACCTTGAGTTTAATTCTTGTTTCACATGCATTTTCTTTATTTTGAAAATAGAGCCATTCAGAAAACTCATGCCATGGCTCATAGTGGCTGAACAACGTGGAGAGCAGTCAGGGGACAATAGTTTGAAGAGCTGAGATCTAGTTAGACTTACGCCATTGAGGCCTTTATTTAATAGCTTCCCTTTTGGTAAAATAGAAAAATTAACAGCAATTCCAGCTTCCCAGCCTCTGACTTTGTATAAAAAAGCACATGTAAAACAAAAGGTAGGCCTGGTTTCAGTTTTATGAAAAAAAAAAAAAAAAAAAAAAAAAAAAAAAGGCAGCCAGGCACAGTTGCTTGCACCGGTTATTCCAGCACATTGGGAGGCTGAGGCAGGTGGATCACTTGAGGCCAGGAGTTTGAGACCAGCCTGGCCAACATGGTGAAACCCCATCTCTACTAAAAATACAAAAATTAGCCAGGCATGGTAATGTGCACCTATAATTCCAGCTACTTGGTAGTCTGAGGTGGGAAAATCACTGGAACCCAGGAGGCAGAGGTTGCAGTGAGCTGAGTTCGCATCACTGCACTCCAGCCTGGGTGACAGAGTGAGACTCCATCTCAAAAAGAAATAGAAAAAAGAAAGAAAGATAGAAATAAAAAAAAATAGAAAAAAAGAAAGGTGAATTTAATGAAACAAGCTTAGTAGCTTTCTTAAAAAAAATCTCCTTAAAAAATATATCCAATGCATGTATTGTTTGTTGCATTTTCTAGATTACTGGGCACAGAACATTTTCATGGGAAAAGCAGAAGTGAAGGAGAAGCAGAGCGAGGCGCTCACACTTCCTCTGTCATAAATCATTTCTTTGTCCCTCCTTTTCATGCCCACAAGGCAGATTCCTATCCTTCCCAGAGGAGAGCTGGGTTCCTCAGGTTTGAAGTAAGATCTAGAAATAGAAACAGAATGTAAAGGACCTCCGCCAACCCAGGGCTGCCTGCACTCTGAGGCAATGAAAAAAAATGCAGATTGGGTAGGTGAAAGTGATTTCAGTGGAGCAGGCAGAGGCTCTTTGGCAGCTGTTCTTACAATTGGACTGTAGTTTTACTTTTGGACTTTGGGGACATGCATATTTTCAACGCGATCTATTCCACTGGAATCGAATTAATGCATTATTGATATGACGTCACCGGCTCCTTATGAAATTAGGTCAGCTTTTGACGTTCAGGTGCACGGTTAACATGTCCGTGGGCCAGCCCCGATCTCTTTAGCCAGCAGGTTCAGATGCCATCGAAGACGCTCAGCGTGTCAGCACTTCTGGCCACCGCTGTGAAAGCAAGGAAAACGGCTCCCAGCTCCGCGATGCAGCGTTCTGAAATGAATAGTGTGAGCTGGGCCTTATCTACCACAATCAATCTCTGGTATGTGGAAAGAAATAGAAGCAGCCCTTCCAAGCAACTTTTTTCAGGGGAATGGAATTAAGATTCATATCCAAGAAAAGCGAGAGGCTGCTGGAACAGCAGATTTTCCCACACCTTTTCTTTGTTTCAGTTAAAGCCAACTGTTGCCACAGTGAGGATGGGCTGCACTTTACTGCTGGCAGGATGCAGGCAGTTGTTCGACAGCAGAATTAATTTTCTTTTAGAAGCCACTAAAGAGTCAAAGCAGAATGTACGTCTGCTTTAAAAAGACATTCGCTTCTGTGTCTCTTGTTATCAGTGTTCTGTTGTCTCTATTTTTCCTCCCAGGGGACATTTTTGGTTGTCACAACTGGCAGGGGCAGTATTTCTGGCATTTAGTGGGTAGAGGTCAGGGATGCTGCTAAATGCCCTACACTGCACAGAACACTGCTCCACGCCCTCCAAATATGCAGCCCAAAATGTCAGCGGGACTGCTGCTGAGAAACCCTGCTTCGTTAGGGCTCATTCTCTTCCACTCACTATGCACCTTCTCTGATAGCAGACTCAGTGACTACATAAGAAAACGAGGGATGCCAACTGCGTTTTGCCGTCAGGAATGGGCTTAATATTTATTATCAGTTTGCCAAAAAATAATGTTATGCAATAATATTTGCTTAATAGCTCTTCTTTTCTTCTTAGTTTTTAAAAACATAATCAGAAATAATGAAGAAGATTTAATTTCACATTTCTTTTATGAATCTAATGATCCTTACACACATATGGACAAATTCCCATTAAAACATTATCTAACATGTTATCTAGTATCCTAGAGGGGGTTGAAGGTAATTCTGTTGTGTTGCTCATTATTGCAACTGCTGGAACTGAGAATAATTTGGTGGTTAGGGCCACGGTTGACTGTGTACAGCTGCCTTGCTGGTGCGGAGCAGTGCTGGGCTGGGGTTGAAGTGATGTGGGGAGTGAGGGCAAGGCACAGCACCAGTTGAACATCTTATTTCCAGTCTTATGTGACTTAAAAACATTGGGATGAATATTGCATTTTACTCCCCAATGTAAAGATAACATTTCCACTGCTTATCATTGGAAAAAAAATTGATGCTCAAGGAAGGTGAGCCCTGTTTATGGTAGGGCTTTGAGAAGCTAATGTGCACTCCTGGGCATAAACTCATCTCAATTTGAGAAGCACAATTATAAGGGGAAGAAGCAGTAGAAGAAAAGACAGACAGACAGGCTGGGCACAGTGGCTCATGCCTGTCACCTCAGCACTTTGGGAGGGAAAGTGGGTAGATCAGGAGTTCGAGACCTGCCTGGCCTAAAAGATGTGGTCAGGAGTTCAAGACCAGCCTGGCCAACAAAGTGAAACCCTGTCTCTACTAAAAATACAAATATTAGCTGGGTATGGTAGCACACACCTGTAATCCCAGCTACTTGGGAGGCTGAGGCAGGAGAATTGCTTGAACCAAGGAGGCAAAGGTTGCAGTAAGCCAAGATTGCACCACTACTCTTCAGCCTCAGAGTAAGACTCTGTCTCAAAAAAAAAAAAAAAAAAAGAAAAGACAGCAAGACAAATGACTGTGCATCTGAGGCAGGTGATGCAGAGCATGTCTTTCTATCCACCTGATTGTTAAGGGTGTTCTCTGTAGTGAATGCTTTTTGGTAGGCATTTACAGGAGACACAATATCTTACAGTCTGAGAGGTTCATACACATACCTTTCCCCAGATATCCTTGTCACCTGTCTTCTAAACATGGAAGTCCCTGACCATCCAGCCAAATGATTAGTAACTGCCCATGAATCAGTGTAGATCCGTACCTCTGGTCATCTGTCACTTCCATCATAGTGGACATGTACTGCTGAATGTGGAGTGGGCTTTTTCTGCCCAGTGGAGGATTTTTTTCACCTTGTCCTTCTGTGTCATCCCTGAGTGGGGTGGCAGTGCTGCAGCTTTTCACTTTCTCGTGGTACCAGCATATCATGCTCAAGTTTTTCTTCCTTAACCAGCTGCTCATAAGGGACACCCTAGGAGGTCATTGGTGTGGATTGAGAGACAGGAGGCAATTCCAGCTGAAGTTGGAGTTGAAGAAGCCCAAGCCACCTGCTCGGGTTACTTATTTGTACCTTCTGGATTTGCTTGAGCTTGGTTTCTTATATATCTGTGTCCATCAGGATCCATCCAGAGAAGAACTAGTAGGAGTTTCACATATATGAGATTTGCTATAGGGAACTGGCTTATGCGATGTAGGAGCTGGTTGAGCAGCCTCTGTAAGGCTGTTGTATTTGCAAGTCCACTGAACAAGAGTGTCAGGAAGGGGAGATCATGAGTAGATTGCAACTTTGCAAGCATGAGCTGGAACCCCATGAGGATGAATGAAAACTTCTGATCTTGATGACCCGGTATCGTGTAGGTTATCAACACATATTCCTGGCCCAGAACTCAGAAAAGCTAAGGAAGGAAGTAGGATAAGATAGAGTATTTGCAGGTCCAGATGCCGCTTTATGCTAACGAGGTGTGTCAATGCATGACCAACAGCTGAACATGCAGTACAAATGGCTAGGTCTTCTTTTCAGCCTCCAAGTATCCCAAGAATCTCGCTTTGGCTCACCATAACCAGAAATATACAAGACAGGGATATCAGGGAAATGTAGCTCAGCCGAACCCAGCTGACACGTTACAAAGCCATTGTGATGCCGTTTCCATATGTTGATAGGTTGCTTCTTAGCACAATCATGTGACTAGGAAGGTCAGACAACCCCTGGCTCATGGTAGAAAACTCATGATGCTGATACTCCAAGGTGTGGTGGTCATTAGCCTTTCCTAAGGGCCAAATAGTAAGCCGGAAGCTGTTTTTCAAATGGAGAGTGGTTACGTCTCCAGATTCATCACACATCTCCATATGTAATATGTCAGATCATGGGCTTTTTATGTATTTATTTTACTTTAAGTTCTGGGATACATGTGCTGAATGTGCAGGTTTGTTACATAGGTATACATGTATCATGGTGGTTTACTGCACATATCAACCTGTCATCTAGGTTTTAAGCCCCACATGCATTGGTATTTGTCTTATGCATGCATTAAAAAAAATCCATATCCTAATGTTCTCCCTCCCCTTTCCCCCCACTACCCAATAGGCCCTGGTGTGTGATGTTCCCCTCCCTGTGTCCATGTGTTCTCATTGTTCAACTCCCAATTATGAGTGAGAACATGTAGTGTTTGGTTTTCTGTTCCTGTGTTATTTTGCCGAGAATGATGGTTTCCAGTTTCATCCATGTCCCTGCAAAGGACAAGAGCTCATTCTTTTTTATGGCCGCATAGTATTCCTTGGGGGATATATGTGTCACATTTTCTTTATTCAGTCTATCATTGATGGGCATTTGGGTTGGTTCTGAGTCTTTGTTATTGTAAATAGTGCTTCAATAAACATACGTGTGCATGCGTCTTTATAGTAGAATGATTTATAAGCCTTAGGGTATGGGCTTTTTATTTTTTTTTTTCAACTTATCTGTGGTTGTTCATGTACCAGGACCAAGTATATATGTGTTAATTGCTAGAACTTTATAGCATGTTTTGCTATTTGGAAGGACAGTTTCCTTTTATTGTTCTTTTTCATTCTACATTTTCTCTTCTCTTTTATAATTAATTTGTCAAGTTCAATACAAGGTCTGTAGAAACTCTGATTTACATTGCACTGAGTTTCTCTGATTCAACATATTTTGGAACTCTTGCAAGTATCCTTAATATTTATAGGCTCTCATTTCATACTTTTTCTTGCCCTTCTGTATAGAGTTCCCAGGGAATTTTCCAACTTAAATTTAGTAACTTATTCTTCAGTGGTGCCTATTTTGATATTTGGCCTATTTGAAGATTTTTTGAAAATTATGCTCTTTTATTCCAAGGTCTCTAATTGGTTCTTTGTCAAATACCTCATTTTAGTTATGTGGATGAGACAGCTTCTCCTATAATGTTTCCCCTTTAAAGCTTCTTCATATTTTCTTTAAAACCCCCTTTTGTTTGCTGCATTAGCTTAATTTCATCGTGCATCAGTTTTTCTATTTGTGGTCTTTCGTATCTGTCTAAGTGTTAGTTTTCCTGAAATATTTTCTATTTCTTGCCCTTGTACTCATTTTCAAACTGTGTCTCAGTTTGCACTTGTGTGATCGTGTTACTGTTGACTGCAACCTGACTCTAGTGACTTCGGAGAAAGGGGTAGGATGTGCTTTCAGGTGGAGCATGTGAGTGCTTTGTTTTTTGAGCTTCTTATTTCTCCTATTTGTCAGAAGTTACTTTTGGCACAAACCAGTCTTTCCAACCCAAGCGTTCAAACTAACTGCTACAGTCTTCTGATTAAAGTGGAGGTGTGGAGTGAGGGAATGGCCAAGGCAGGATGGACCCCACTGGCTGCTCTAACTCCTCTAAATGTGTTTTCATAGCTCTGATGGCTTCCCTAGTTCTCTAGAACTGGACATCCAGGCTGAGAGAAACCAAACTTTGCTCCTATTTGTCATAGTTCCCTTCACCTGGGGCGAGTTTTGGGCTGTTGTTTACTCAGTCAAATCAACTCATTTGCCTTGAGTCTTTTGGGAATTAGCCAGATTTCTGGTCCACTGATAATTCTTTTCTAATGCGCACACACACGCACTTTCCCATTTTTCTGTATTTCTGGGCACTTGGGACAGGAGAAGAAGAGGTCTATGTTCTCAGTCTGCCATCTTGATCTAATTTGATTCGATATTCTTCAAGTGATTCAGGTTGCCTTTTGTTATTCTATGATGCCTCAAACCACAAGCTATCCTGGGCTTGCTCATGTTGGATGAAATATTCAGTCTTGCAGCTTAAAGACATTAAAGACAAAGCTACTGGAACATAATGACTTACAGTAATGAGGTTTCATTTGAGGGTAATATGAACAACTGGGGACTCTTGTCTTTGCTCTTGGAATTTCAGAATACTTTCACATTGGGAAAACAGGAGGCAGTGGCTGGTTCCTTGGCTTTTGTTCGAAGACTCTTTAGCACACTGTCTGCTTGATGGATGTATTTTCTCATTGCTGGTGATAATTCTGTAGGGGGTGATTCACCAGCAAATGGAGGCCAAATTAGTGCCTTTTCCTCCCTCTACCTACTCATGCTCATTCACTTTGCTATTTACTCCTGATGTCCATTTCCTCTGCTCAATAAATCATCCTTTGATGAGAAAAAAAGTATAAAATAGTATTCACGTGAGGATTTGGATCATGTTTAATTTAACACCAGTGAAAAAGTTTTCTCCTTAATCCAGTAACTCTCTGGAGCCACAGTCTGTGCTTGCCAGTGGTTTTGTGTATATGCACTGACTGAAGTCCAGACAGCTTGCTCCCAAGCCAGCTCAGAGCTCAGGGGATTTGTGCTACATTACTATGCTGGCCTGAGACTCTGAGCCTGGGGTGAAACTGTAAGTCAGGAACAACTAAAAGCAACACTTTGCTTAATTCAATCATCTTCCTCTTTCGATGGACTTTTCTACTCTTCTATTTTTCTATTCTTTGATTATTGACCAGACTGTTGTGGGTTCAATGTTACACTCATACCTAAGATTACGGGGCACGGGGGGGCTATGAGAATGCCCAACTGCCCTATCACTTCCACAGAGAAGAGCTGGAGAGCCTCCTCTCTGGGTTTAAGGTAGATTCTTGCATATCAAGGACCAAGGGGCAGACTATGAACTGCCACTTGCTCATCTCTGTCAGGTCTTGTTTACACACACAGTTAGCCAGAGAACGAGGATTACACTGTACACTGCTGTGTGTGTTTACTCTTAAGCTTCAGTTGCACAGTGAGGTGTGAGGCTGTGAACTGAGGATGTATTCATATGTGTGCTGACCAGGCTCACCTGCAGGGCTAAGCACCTGGAGCCTGTGGCAGCAGGCTCTGAGTTAGAGCCACAGGTTGGATTCTCCAGGAGCAGCTGTTAATATGGAGTTTGAGGCACAAGATTTTATTAGAAATCAGCAGGTGTGAATGGAAGGGTGAGATGTGAGCAGAGGAAGCAATGAAACGGTGCTGTAGGCCTGAGAAATCTTGGGCACAGTTGTCTTCCTTGATCCCAAATGGTGGCATCTTCATGCCCCTGCCTTGCTCAATAGCTGGGTGTGGTTTATGACCCAGGGTCAGGCGGCTATGGAGCTGAGGTGGAACCAGAGAAAGCTCGCAGCTAGAAACTCTCTGCTGATGGGGCTCCCTCAAATGACGGCCAGTCCTTCCTCGAAGGGTGATCTGGTGAGTGTGTTCCTGCCTCAGGTAGAGCAACTGATGAGAACATTTATCCTGGGAAAAGAGAAGGTAGTTTTTTTGGGAAGGACAATTGTGAGCTCATGATACCTAAATTATTTCTCAGCTCAGCCTTTTTACTGGATTAGATTCTAAGGAAAAAAGAGGTTATAGTAGGGAGCAAGTCACACGCAGGAACTCTGTTGGTCTAAGCCTCATAGAAAATGAAAGTAAAAGGCACTTCTGATTTTGTCTTAAGAGCAGAATTCAGTACAGGAGGAAGAGGCTGAATATACAGACTATGGCCAGAGCAGAAATGAAAATAGAACTCTGACCCACAGTGTGCCACAACCAGCCCAGGATACCAACCATTATCCACAGCCCAGCAAGCCATTCTGTGATGTCAGACTTGTAGGAAGTCAGATTCCTATCTTCAGAAACAACTCAGAAAGCCAAACAAATTTTGTAACAATCAGCCCTAACTGTCCAGGGCTTAGTAACTAACAGCGTCCCCAATTTTGTCTTTACTTCCAACTTAGGAACGACTACAGAAAGAAAGCCAAAAATGCCCCCCTAAACAATGACATAGGATGCCCCACTTCTAGTTAATCCCAGCTGTGGTTTTCCATGGCCACAGCCTTCAGTCAGGACATGTCTGCGCCTTTCCTTCTTTTTCCAACAAGCTTTTCCACTCCTCTGCCCACCTGTGAGTCTGCCAAAGCCCAGGTGACGGTTGCTACCTCTTTGCTATAGCAAGCTCAGATAAGTAGCCTTTGCTTCTTCTCATTTGGGTGGTCTTTGTTTATTTCCACTGGAAGGAAGAGGACTTTTCTGACCAATCCAATGTGCTAATTAAAGGTACAGAACAGAGAAGGAACCAGAGTCAGGACTTGGGGAGGGCCTGAGAAGCAGACAGAGTGTCATCTGCCTGTATGGTCAGGGCAGAGGGAAGGGATCCTGGGTTCCTTGTGGGAAGCACCGAGTGGCCCCTTGGGCCCTGGCAGAGGGCTTTAGGGCTGCCAGTCTAGCACATATGCTGCAGGAATTGAGCCCAAGAGCCCACTCTGATTTTGAATCTAGCGTACCCACAAAAGACTTCTGTCTGGGAAAAGTTGAGTATATTAGTTTGTTTTCACACTGCTATAAAGAACTACCCAAGATTGAGTAATTTTAAAGGAAAGAGGTTTAATTGACTCACAGTTCAGCATGGCTGGGGAGGCCTCAGGAAACTTACAATAATAGTGGAAGGTGAAAGGGAAACAAGGCACCTTCTTTACAAGGCAGAAGGAAGAAAAAGTGCCCAGTGAATGTAACTGGGGTGGAGCTGCCTACTCAGCTCCCTCCCCATTCAGAATCCGAGGTCCTTGGCCTCTCTTACCCCAAGAATGGGGAAAGGGGCCTCCAAGGCACGGTGAGCTTACCATTTGAATAAATATCATGGACTCAAAAAGTTTAGCAGAGAGTGAGAGATTTATTAAGCAGAGAGAGAGAGAGAGAGAGAGAGAGAGAGAGAGAGGGAGAGAGAGACAGCAAGAGCTCCCGTGCTGCCATGCCAGGGCATCCAAGGAAGGAATCCAAATAGGTAACCCTGGAGTTGTTCCCTCCCCATTCATGTTCTCATCCAATGAGAGGAGTTCTTTCAGACTTCCTCTGGAGTGATTGATCTTTGACTTTGATACCAGATTGGCTACTTGGTCCCCAACAGAGCCCCCTCCTCCCAGAGCTTTCAGGAGAGCTTTTCGAACAAAGAAACCCACCGAGATTTCTCTACCTGGCCCAGGCGGAGGAAAGTCAGACAAAGAACTTTACATTTGAAACCCCTCTGGTTCTCAGGTGGAGGTGAACCCATGCCCCTTGCGGACCTGGGAAGAGAAGTTTTTTTTCTTAACACAGTCCCTCATGAAGGGAGAAGGGCAGCTTATAAAACCATCAGATCTCATGAGAACCCACTCACTATCACAAGAAGGGCATGGGGAAAACCACCCCCATGATTCAGCTACCTCCACCTGGTCTCTCCCTTGACCTGTAGGGATTATGAGATTTATGGGGATTATGGAGATTACAATTCAGATGAGATTTTGGGTGGAGACATCGCCAAACCATATCAGTGGGACATACCTAGCAACAGACGTCTGGTTAAATATTTGTTAAAAATTTACACTTGCCAGACCCAGTGCTTGGCACAGGGGACAACACAACAGTAATCTCACAAGCTTTATTTTTCCTACATACAGTACCTAGCACTAGTGAGCACTTCATACTATTTTTATCTTGTGAAAAATCAGCTAGAAATGTGCTGGCTAGTGTGGCTTTGAGAATTTCATGTCTGAAAATCCTAAACCATATGAGTAGTTTCCTGAAGGAAGGAACGGATTCAGAAACTCTAGTCTTAGCTCTGTCCTGTGTGTGTGTGTGTGTGTGTGTGTGTGTGTGTGTGTACACACATTTTGATGTTATCTTGGGCTAACTGCTTAACATTTGTAGGCTTCAATATCTTCATAAAAAACGTAATTAATAACGGGTCTCCTTCCTCTCATAGATTTGAATGAAATGTTAAAAGAAATGTAGATGAAAAATGTGGATACAATGTAGGTGCAAAAGATATTATTTCCCTCCCTTCCTCCCATCACCAACTGGAGAGCTTGGAAAAAGGCAATACTTGTGAACATTTCCAGGGTGGCCAACTCTCCTTAGATTCCAGTGCAAGACATTTGCAATTCTGGAATCCTCTTTCCAGTCCAGTTCAGATCTGTCTGCCTCCATGATGGTTTCTCTCCTTCTTGGCGTCTTTCTTTGTTGCATTCCTATGGCTCTTTACCTCAATGCCCACAGGCAGGAAGGAGTGTGATGTGATTGAGATCGAATCAGTGGACTGGTCTGGTTGGCTGGATGGGATCTGCTCCCTCTCCCATTCCCATGTGTCTTCCTCTACAGCTTTGCCAGGAGTTTGTGGAAGCAGACCTCGTTTCCTGAAGAGGAGGGCCATACCTGGGTCAAGGATGGAGAGGTACGTGCAGTCCTCCACTGGAATCCCAGGGCAGTCACTCACATGAATTGCTTCAAGAGCCTCTGGCTCATCTCTCTGAAGCCACTCTGACTCTTATTTTCTCCAGAGTTGCCAAAGTAGTATTTTGAAAATGTCGTATTGTTCATATCATGCCCCTGCTTCAATGACTTCTTGCTGTTGTGAGATAAAGCCATCAGGGCATCCCCAAATTCAATCTGATGTTACCTTAATATCTAACAATTGTGGTCCTAAAAGATAGAAAGAATATGATAAAAATTGAGGATGAATGGAAATGGTAACTAGATTTGTTAACTTCAATCAAGTGGAGAAGCCACCTGGGTGGGAGGTAGAGTCTAAGCTGACATGTAAATTAGGCAATGCTGTGACTTTGATCTTAGCTACAAAAAGGACTACAAATGCAACTGGGCTTGGCAGTCAGAGTGGGAAGAAGAATTGCCCTTGGATGTGTATAGCTGCGGCTATTATAACACCCGGAGACTAAGTCTGATGATTAAGCAGTTTCAGCATGCCAAGAAACTTCAAATATTCCCTTGGAAAAGCATGCTCAAAGTTGTCGTTGAGGTATTATAATTTTCCCCTTTGTGGATAAACCCCTATAACTCCAGGGAGGTTTTAGTGTTAAGTGTAGATATAAAGAAAATAAAAACGTAAGAGTTTTGACATATTTTGTGTACATTTGTTATGCTAATTACCTGCAACGTTTAAGAATACCTGACATATTATCATGTCAATAAGTTAAACTTGTGATTTAAGTTTAAAAATACAAAAATGAGTACAATTAATTTAAATTTGCATTTCTTTGAAATCTTACTAAGCTTATACACATTACTGGGACATTTGAGAGACTATAAGAGTCATTGTATTTGTAATTTATTTATTATACTTACTTAAGTATATACTTAGAAAAGTTCAAACAGTTGTAAAATTGGAAAGAAAATAAAATAATTTATATATGCAGTGTAAAGTGCTTCAAGGCAATAAACTAATTGAGGTTTTAAATGGGGTCAAATATCAGTCAGACTCCTTAAATGCTTGTTAAAATGTGTTAATATTTTAAATTGAAGAATAAAGTTTCTTAAAAGCTTACAGTAGAGCTAAGTTCATGACTTGCATCTTTAATAAGTACAATGTTAATTTAAAAATGGAGTAAACTCTGAATTTTAATTTTAGTTCACACCAAAACCTTTTATTTCCTAGCTCTGAGAAAAAAATCTGAATTTCTTAGCAATGAAGAATTGCTAAGAAATTATTCTCTCCATAATCTGGATGTGGTTTGGATGTCCATCTGCTCCTGATGTCCCCCTTCCTCCCTATAAATACATTCCAGGCATATGGCTCCATTTATTAATTTACTTTTCAAACACAACAAATCCCTTCCTACCTTGTGGCCTTTTGCACTTGTTTTTCCCTCTGCATGGAGAGACTTCCTTCAGGCACAGAAAGAGCATTTATTGTCCTCCTGCAAGCTCAACTATGCTATCTTTCCCAAGGTAAAGTCACAGCAAGGTCATCTTGCTTACCCTGTTCGAATTGGTCACTGTATTCTGGATTCTACCATCCTATTTGTTTATTTTAGGTGAATCATCTCCATCTTTAATGATTTAAATTACTTACATTATTTATTCACTTTTAGCATTCTCCCCCAGTAGAATGTACTCATCATGAGGGCAGGGAGTTAGTCTTGCTTGTCAAACTCATTGGCAGTTAGTAGGTACTAAATACTTATTTAACAAATAATTAAATTGTATATTTATACTTAAAGCAAAGATGGGATCACACTATTCTCTCTCTTTAGTAACTTCCTATGCTCAGCTAACAATTGCTGAGTAATTTTTCCAAATTAAATATATATACATAATAATTACTCAAGACTATAACACTGTCTTATATGGATACACTACAGATGACAGAATGATGAGTGGAAGTTTTACATTTTAATGAAGTCTAATTTATTATGAAGTAACAGAGAAATAGAGAAAAAAGTGTGTCTATAAAATAATAGAAACCCAAGGAAGAAGAAATAAGTACCTTAAAGTCAGTTATAAAAGTCAGAAAAAAGCTGTTAGAACATTCTTTCTCCAAAAGGATGTTAGAAGAATGTACCTTAATGTAACGGGAATAGTAGTTGTAAGTAAAAATAAACAAAACAAACCAGACTGAGATTGAAAAACAACAGGAGAATCCGAAAGTGGAAATGAGTGAGAAGGAGGAATTTTAATGAACTAAACCTTTAATGTCAGATTAAAATTCACATGGACATAAAATGGCATTGTGGAAAATAAACGAGAAACTCTTAAGGAAAAGAATTGAGCTGAGAAAATAGTGACATGAAAAATTGTGGAGAGAGAGACATCCAACATAAAAATTATAGTTGTAAATTAGAATAAATGTAACAGAAGCTCCCACATAAGAGAGAGGAGCAAAATGTTGATTACGCTCCTTAAATGTTCTCATTCTTCAACCAAAGAGAAAGACATACTTAGGGAGATGCTGGTTAAAATTTTGAAATGGGCTGATAAAAGAAAAATTATACATATTTCAACAAAAATATTATTCTTCTACAGATTCTGGAGATCAAAAAACAGTGGCGAAAAATCTGAATATGGAGGGAAATCTTTGTGTGATCCAAGAATTTGATGCATACAGCTTCCTTCATGGGAAAGGCAGCAGAAAGATATTATTAAGAATGCAGTGTTTCAGAATCTAAATTAAGAACCAGAGAATGTGAATGTCATATATTCCTGAGTTGTAAGTGAAAATGTTAAATCAGGAACTCTTTCTATTTGTTGGCTGGTTGATTCAGGAGGCCATTGATGAAACAAAAAACTTCCCTTGCTTTCTCTTTAATTCTTTTTTGATGGTTTTTCTATATTAAAAAACATGTTCTCGAATGCACATATTTCAATGCACTGTTCTGATTAACTTCTTGATATATCTAATAACAACATAAAATTACTGTACTTTTCAGTTTCCAGCACTTGCTAAGTAAGCAACAACTAAGAATACAGCAGGACACAGTGCAAGAATAATTGTAAAACAAAAAGCCTTTTTTTTTTTTCTTTCACAAAAGCAGAACTGCACAGAGTTCCACAATGGCCATTCAGTTGTCAAGGAATTTAACCATTTTTGGCATCTTATATTAAATGGATTGAGTTACTTTTTAAAAATTATTTATTCATTTATTTATTTATCTTACAGATAGATATTTTTTACTTACAGAAGTCTTGTCCAAATAATACTCCATTCTGGATCTGTATGTATTACTCAGTTAACTATCATTAAAAGAATATCTATACCTCTTTATATATTTCATCAGCTATAATATCTGTAAAAAAGGCATTGAAAAAATAACTTCAGCTGAGTATGGTGGCTTATGCCTGTAATCCCAGCACTTTGGGAGGCTGAGGCGGGTGGATCACAAGGTCAGGAGATCGAGACCATCCTGGCCAACACGGTGAAACCCCGTCTCTACTAAAAAAATGCAAAAATTAGCTGGGCATGGTGGCGCGTGCTTGTAGTCCCAGTTACTCGGGAGGCTGAGGCAGGAGAATTACTTGAACCTGGGAGTTGGAAATTGCAGTGAGCTGAGATCACACTACTGCACTCCAGCCTGGTCACAGAGAGGGACTCTGTTTTTTTTTTAATTACTCTATGGAAATTCACTATACAATTATTATCTTGGCAGGACATAGACGTAAAATATTAAAAAAAAATTTGTACATTGTTTCAGCAGTTTTCCTCTTCACTTTTGTAATACATATTTTGCGTCATCTTGATCATTTCCGTCAGCATATAAGCGTGGTGCTGGAGCTCTCCTCATCTTACAGACCTTGTCTCGACCTTATTTCCTGCAGAGCTGTCATCCCGTCTCTGCTTTCTTCACAAGACCTTGGGAGACTTGCCTATGTACTTGCAGTCTCCAATTTCTCTCTCCAGTTCTGTCTTAAATCAACCCAAATCAGATTTTGCTTCACTGAAACATTTCTTGTCAAGGTCTCCAGTGACCTCCATGTTGCTAAATCCACTGGTCAGTTCTTCTTCCTCATTCTATTGACTCCCAGCAGCATCTGACCTGTTGACTCACCCTTTTTGCTCATATACTTCCAGGGCACCATCTTCCCTGGCTGCCTCCCACAGCACTGTCCTTTCCTGAATCCTCCTGTTTTTCTCAGCTTTTTACAGCTGCAGGGCCCCAGGGCTCAGTCCTAAGTCCTCTTCTCTTTTCTATTAATATGCACGCCTTTGTTGATTTCATCCAGTCTCAGTGTTTTAAACGATATTGGACTATGTTCCTAGCACTACAGTAGCAAATTACCACAAATTTGGTGATTTAGAACCACAGAAATTATTCTCTCTCAGTTCTGGAGGCTAGAAATCTAAATCTGAGGCTCGAATATAGCGATTCTCTGGGGGTAGTATTCTTCGATAATAACCAGAAAGAAAGAAAATCTCCATTTGAGGGCAACTATAAACTCGGACTCCAGGTTCTCCAGAAAAGTAAATGCAGTTTAAGAGCAAAAATTGGCTCCCATTTCTCCCTTTGGATCTGCAGGAGCAGAAGAGCTTGGAGTGTGAGATCAGCAGGGCAGGAGGGGTGCTGTCTGTGGAGCCTGGAATGTGAGCAGGGCAGGAGGGTGCTGTTTGTGGAGAGACTCCTAGACTGTGCCTTCACTTGCCTGTTCTCCCAGTTTCTCATTCTCTCACAGAGTCCGGTCAATACTGATACAGTCCCTTGGGGTTTTTCTTATGGCTACCATCTCAGTCTGTTGGATGCTGCTATAACAGAATACCAGAGACTGGGTAATTTATAAAGAACAGAGATTCATTTCTTTTTTTTTTCCCATTTATTTATTTTATTGCATTTTAGGTTTTGGGGTACATGTGAAGAACATGCAAAATTGTTGCATAGGAACACACGTGGCAGTGTGATTTGCTGCCTTCCTCCCCATCACCTACACCTGGCATTTCTCCCCTTGCTATCTCTCCCCAGCTTCCCATCCCCCACCGTCCCTCCCCTATTTCCCCCCAACTGACCCCAGTGTGTAGTGCTCCCCTCCCTGTGTCCATGTGTTCTCATTGTTCAACACCCGCCTATGAGTGAGAACATGCGGTGTTTGATCTTCTGCTCTTCTGTCAGTTTGCTGAGAATGATGGTTTCCAGGTTCATCCATGTCCCTACAAAGGACACAAACTCATCGTTTTTGATGGCTGCATAATATTCCATGGTGTATATGTGCCACATTTTCCCTATCCAGTCTATCGTTGATGGGCATTTGGGTTGGTTCCAGGTCTTTGCTATTGTAAACAGTGCTGCAATGAACATTCGTGTGCACGTGTCCTTATAGTAGAACAATTTGTGATCCTGTGGATATAGTTCTGGAGCCTGGGAAGTTGAAGGCCGAGGGCCTGACATCAGTGAAGGCCTTCTTAAAGTGTCATCTCATGGTGGAAGGTAGAAGGGTAAGAATGTGCAAAAGACCAAAGGGGCAGAACTCACTTGTATGACAAAACCACGCTCTCAATAATGGAATTCATTCATTCATGAGAGTAGAGCCCTCATGACTGAATCTCTTCTTAAATGTCTCACCTCCCAACTCCATTGCATTGGGGATTAAATTTCTAACACATGGCAGTCCACAGTGGCTCACACCTGTCATTCCAGCACTTTGGGAGACTGAAGCCAGATGATTGCTGGAAGCCAGGAGTTTGAGACCAGCCTGGGAAACATAGTGGGATTCCATCTCTGAAATAAAGAAAGGAAGAAAATAAAAAACATTTTCTACACATGAGCTTTGGGAGACACATGGAGACCACAGCTGATACTGTTTAAAACCTTCTCATTTGCATAATTTTCTTGAGTCTCATAACTGCTTTACCTTGTGGTTGGTAAGACTGAAGATTTTGATGACATTTTCCTGATGGTAAATCTGATCTTTGGAGTGGTTAAGACCGGCACAGTGTCATGATAACAGATGAGTGGGGCCTCAAGTTCTGAACCAAAGATGCTGCTTCTCCCTGTCTTAGGATGCTTCTTTATTTTATGTTCAGTCTGAATGTCGTCAGTCCTATTTCCTCAGAATTGAGTTCTTTGTTCCTTTTCCAAAAGTCAGAGTTGGGAAAATTTTCTTTTTCTCCCTTCACCTGCCAATATTCTGAGTTGGCAATCCGTCCGTAACACATTTTACCCTTTATGAGCAGAAGCTGCTTTATTTCCTGCTTAAATCAAAAAGGGATCTTATCACCGGGGCCTGCAATAAGAACATTGTAAATAAACAGCTGTAAAATAAAGATGCATTGAGTTGAGAATAGTGGGAAATTGATCTGACAGTATTTTATGAATTGTGTTAAGATTTTCAGCATGGATAATATAAATGATTTACAATTTCTTACACTTTGGTATAGAATAAGTCATAGAAGCAAGTTATTTACTTGTATTTTCCAAAGAGTTATATTTTACCCCCTTCAGGTTCATATAAACTAGGGACTTATGATTAAATCTTCTAGTGGTTACAGCATAGACTTTGGAGACAGAGTGAACTGAACTTGAAGTTCAGCTATACAATGAGGAACAAACTATGACCCTAAACTATTTTACCTAATCCTCAGTTTCTTCATCTGTATCATGTGAATAATAACAATACTTATTAGGATGCAAAGGGAGAATTTTGGTGCAGTTAAGGGTCTTGGACCCAGGGACTAAGGATGTTGATTTTTACCCTGCTTGGGTTCTTCTTGTGTTTACATGTTCCCAAGAGATTTGTGACACCTGGAACAATGGAAGACTGGGGTCCCCTCATAATTAGTGACAGTAAATGTGATTCTTTTTTTTTTTTTTTTTTGAAACAGAGTCTCCCTCTGTCACCCAGGCTGGAGTGCAGTGGCTCAATCTTGACTCACTTCAACCTCTGCCTCCTGGGTTCTAGGGTTTAAGATATTCTCCCACCTCAGCCTTCCAAGTAGATGAGATGGTGCACACCACCACACCCACCTAATTTTTGTATTTTTAGTAGAGACAGAGTTTCCCCGTGTTGACCAGGTTGGTCTTGAACTCGTGACCTCAAGTGATATGACTGCCTTGGCCCCACAAAGTGCTGGGATTACAGGTGTCAGCCACCACATCCAGCCTGTAAATGTAATTCTGACAGTTCAACAAAGCTCTGGTAAAAAGCTGAATTGGTGGTAGCTGCAATGCTTTAGGCTGAAGAGTGTACCCTTAAACAGCCCCAGAATCTACGTTCTGGGATCTGCATACATGCATCTACATGTGCCTATGAGGAATGAGACCCTGGACTTTGGTTTAGCCTGTCAGGTTCATGGTATGAAGTAGTGGAAGTCTGAGAGAGAGAAAAGGACTCTGAGTGATCACACTGGAAATTCTTCCTTCCTTGGAGTGGTGGGCAAGAAGAAAAAGGGAATGGTCAGAGTGCCCATCACATGAAGATGGCCAAAGCAGCCACTGCCACAAGAGTTGTGAAAAATGAATGAGAAAATGCATTAAAGCCCCTGGCATGACATGTGCCCAATAAATGCTGCCTGTGGAACTGTTACTGAATTTATAAGGGGAGCTTAGTTATCCCCCAGAATTCCCACCAAAGAATTCCCACCAAAGAACTTCTGTTTTAACTCGATTCCATTGTTGGGGTCATTTTCAGCACTATCTTGCTCTCTCTCTGTCTCTCTCTCTCTGTGTATGCGTATTTGCACCTCACTGAAAATTTCCTAAATTGAGCCTGTTTTTTCGTATTTGAGTGAAGCTAAATAAATTCCCAACTGTACCCTATAGGCGAAGACCAACCTCCTAGCTTCTAGGTCTCTGTTCACACAATAACAGTTGAGAGTTCATTGAATACATTTCAAAGAAGAATTTTATTTGGTTACTCAATTATTTTTCTAGCAGGTGATATTTTCCTAGAAGACCATGTACTTTACTGTGTGATCAAATTACTGAAATCTGTAAGTGAGACATTGTCAGCTCATAGAAAAGGGCTCAAATTAATGGAAAAATCCACTTGTTGAGCACTGCTCTTATTCTGCGATTTTCAGTAGCTTTGATGACATTGTTGGAAGTGGTGGACTGAAGCTTGGCCCTTTCCTCCACTGTCCAGCTTGTCCATTTCAATGCCATTTCATACAGTAGTTCTCTGTGGGGATTTTTAGGTAGTGATCAGAAAGAAAGAAAATCCCTTTTCAGGGCAACTATAATCTCTGATTTCATTTTATGAATGATTTTTAAGATAGTTATGGAGTGATAAAAGTGTTATACATTTTACTTTGTGTTTACTATGGTGCAGTCTGTGACATGATCCAAAGCAAAGATTGACTTTTCACACTACTTAGGTTATAGTTCCGCAATGTTCATGGGAAAGACAGTAACTACGTGAGTCTACGTGAGTTCATTGCATTGCTTTCCTTCTTTTCTTTCTTTGTTTTCTCCTTGCACTAGGCTACAGCACAGGTGGATGTTTAGCTTCGAGTCTAAGTGAGTTACTTTTTGTGTCAGACACATATATCAATGCACTTACTAGAGGAAATTCTGCCCTGAAAGAGGCCTAGCAAAGTTTCCCTGTATAGGGGATTATTTGTGGGGTAATTTAAGGGGATTCTTCAAGGCAGCATAAGTCTAGAGCATTTCACCCCTTGATTGCCATGCACAGGGGCCCCCGTTCCTATTTACCGAGTTCTAAGGATGCCTCATTTGAACACATGCTATCATACATCTAGCCGAAAAACACCGCTTTCTCTTCAGTTTATTCTGCCTTCAGGTAGAGGAGCAGTCATGGGATTACTTTAAAGGCTTTTTGTTTCTCTTAAGAGTTTAGATCTCCAGGTTATCTCCATGTATATCTTTGTTCTAAATCAATTCAATTCTTAAGTGTAGTAGTTTGCTATTGCTGCTGTAACAAATTACAAAAAATTTAGAGGTTTAAAACAACACAGATTTATTATTTTACAGCTTGGAGGTCTGAAGTCTGAAATGAGTCTTATAGGCTGAAGTCAGGGTGTCAGCAGAGCTGTGTTGCTTCTGGAGGTTCCAGGCAAGAGTCTATTTCCTATCCTTTTTAGGCTGCCTGCATTCCTTGGCTTATAGTCCCATCACTCCTATCTCTATGTCCATTGTCACATGTTCTTCTCTGACTCTGATTCTCCTACCTTCCTCTTAGAAGGACCCTCGTAATTGCATTGGACCCTCCTGCATAATCCAGGATAATCCCTCATTTGAAGATCTTTAGCTCAATCACATCGTCAAAGTCCCTTTTACTATGTAAACTAGCATATTCACAGGTTCTAAGAATTAGAATGTGGACATCTTTAGGTAACTGTTATTTGGCCTATCATACCATGTAACTTCTTGATGTTATCCAGCCAAATAACTACACGAGAAATGTATCCATCTCCAGAAAACCTCTTATAGGTAGCAGGGAAGGAATTAAGTAATACACTAAAAACAACTACCATATTAAGAAAATACTGTTGGTATGCACTAGCGTGGTTTTCCCTAGGTTCTTTGTCTAGCAGATGTTCCTGATCCTCATTCCTGAGTTGGCTACATCCTTGTAGTTCTGTTTGTGTAGGGTTGTAGAGGTTTATTGTTAGCCTTTGCCGCTGTGTACAGTTGTATGAGAAAATATCCTGAAAGTGGTGAAGGGTTGGTACAAGCTGAGTTCCATCCTTACTGTTCCTGGCTCCCAAAACCTTAGTAACTAGGGTCAACTAGGGTCAAAATCTTAGTAACCAGGCAATCTGCAAAGCACCATTTCCACTTCTAGCCTAAGTTCAATGTGGTGAGCTTTAGCTCACATGTTAGTTACCTTGTCTATAGGCTGGTCTTATTTTATCATCCCTATTTACTTTTATCTTTGGCTGATTTTAAGATTTTCCATTTGTCTTTGGTTTTTTAGTTTCACTCTAATGTGTCTAGATGTGGATTTCTTTTTTTAAAAAATTTCTGTTTGGACTTTGTTAAGACTTAGATTTTGGGGTTGGTGCTTTTTATCAATTCTGACTTTCACCTGTTGTTTCTTCCAATAGGTTCATGTTGATTCTCTATCTCTTCTCCACCTGGGATTCCAATAAAATGTTATGAGACATTCTTACTAAATATTCCATATCTCTTACTCTCTTTTCTGAATTATCTATTTTTAAGTCTTTTTGTGCTGCATTCTGCATAATTTATTTTGCTCTATCATCAATTCATTAACTCTTTCTTCTATTATGTCCAGTCTGATGCTGCATAAATCCATTTATTTTTAATTATGTGTTTTTATTTTGGCTGTTTTTTTGATACCTACAACTTCTACTTGGTTCTTTTTAAGTCTTTTACGTGACTTATTTCTGTTCGTAATCCCTGAAGATATTTCCAAACCTATGATTTATTTGTTTGTTTTTCAATCTACGTTTGATAATTCCAATACTTGAAGTTTGTGGGAATCTATTTCCATTACCAATTTTTTCTCTGCTAATTCTTATTTTATGTTTCCTTGTTATTTTTGACCGTCTGATGGTCATTATCCTTGAAAAGATAATTTTAGGGATTCCCCAAGGGCTAGGAATAAGATGTCCTCCTTCAAAGAGTTTTTTGCTTTGAGACCAGGTGTCTGAGGAAGCTACCAACCTTAGTAGAGGCGTTTCCTCAAACTAAGTTCATAGTTGGAGGTTCTCTGGCTTGTCCAGGTAAAACCACAGAAGGACTGATTATGTGGTCACTGTTTCTCAATAAATTTTTTTTTCCTCCTTGTTTTTCTTCTCCTGCTGTGCTCAGTGCCAAGGCATAATTCTCTGCAGTCTGTTGGGGCATAGCAGGGGCAAGTTTAATCTTGCTTTATTACTACTCTGAGAACATAACCCTTTTGGAGTTTCAGCTAAATTTAGGGAGGGCATCCTATAAGACTCCTCATCTTGGGAAAACTATGGACCTTGACTTTTCTTCTTCTTAATCCTCCTGAGTCCTTAGAATTGAGACCCAGTGGCTCATGCCTGTAATCCCAGCACTTTGGGAGGCCGAGGCAGATCACGAGGTCAAGAAATTGAGACCATCCTGGCTAACATGGTGAAACCTTGTCTCTACTAAAATACAAAAATTAGCTGGGTGTGGTGGCTCATGCCTGTAGTCCCAGCTACTCAGGAGGCTGAGGCAGGAGAATCACCCCAGGAGGTGGAGATTGCACTGAGCCGATATTGTACCACTATACTCCGGCCTGGTGACAGAGTGAGACTCTGTCCAAAAAAAAGAATTGAGACCCAAGAGTGCGAAAAAGTTGCTTTCACACTCCAGGATTCAGCAGATGTTGGATTCAGACTTTCTTCCAGATTTTGCTTTGATAATTGGTGTATTTGGTGTTTTCATTGTTTAGCCAGGTTATTTTTTTCATCAGGGGAATTTGTCCAAATTCCTGCAATTACTTGAAACATGTCTTAGTCATGGTTGCTTTGTTGTTGCACTTAATGACACTACTTATTTCTGGAAGATTGGGAGTAAAGTCAGCAAATCTAATATGTATCAGTTGATAGCTTTGTTTCTTTAGCTTCCGGATAAATTCCTTGGCCAGAACCAGTGTTGCATAGAATAACATGTGATGTACAAAGTCTCATAAGCCTTCAGGTAATGATGCCATGGCGAGAAAGTAAGAAAGGAAAATCCAAATAGCGCTCTTCTCCATGGCAGAAAAGCCTCTACTTGTTTAACCTGCCACAAAGCCTTGTCCCCTCGAGCTATCTTGTCCCCTCGGGTCTTATCCCAGGGCTGGGTAGGTTGCTGTTGTTGGAATACAGGAATTTGCAGTGGTTGTAGCCACATTAGTCTTTGAGAGGAGACATTATTATCAAGGTCATGGAGAGTTCACTGTGCCAACATAGCTGCTTCGTTCTTGAGTCCGTTGGACAGGAACTGACTGACTGAAGGAGGCAAATGATTAACATTTGCAAAATGGTTTATCCTGGTAAGTGATGGCAGTCTCTCTGTAGTGGACTGATGGGAGGACGTTAGGCTAGCCTCTCTCACAGATTTCTCAAAGATTTCTCAAGCCCTTTTATTTAGTCTGCTGGCCCAAGGAGGGTAAGAGACATGTGGGGCAGAGCCACCCAGCCAATCCCAGCTTGGATCAGCAGACTCCCAGCTGTTAGGGAGATGTATGAATGATACCAATTGACTGTTGTTTTAAACCAGTTTTACAAAAACAGAAAACACAAGAATTCAGCTTAGTGGGCATTGTTTCTGTTTTATTCTCACAATCCTCATGTGCTTGGGTGAGACCTCATCAGGCATCATGGGGATTTCTGTCTCACGTGGCTGCCTCCATGTATGAATGTGTGTATATATGTATGTATTTACTTTAGGCTGAAGTCTTCTATTATTTCTCCATTGCTTTTTACAAACTGTTTATATTTCAGGTGCACAACGTGATGTTTTGATAGGCATATACATATTAAAATGGTTATAGTAGTCAAGCAAATTAACATCCACTATCGCACATAGTAACTTACTTTTTTGTGTGGCAAGAGCACCTATAATCTACTCTTTTAACAAAAATCTCCGATACCATGCAATGCAATATTATTAACTGTAGTTCTCATGTTGCACCTGTAATACACAGACTTGTTCATCCTGCATACCTACAACTTTGTATCCTTTGACCTAAAGCTCCCTGTTTCCTCTCCCTCCACCATCCCGATAGCCATTTTATTCTCTACCTCTGTGTTCCACTTTTTTCCATTCATTTTCTTTTTTTAGATTCCACGTAAAAGTGAGGTCATACAGTATTTTCATTTCTATATTTGGCTTATTTCACTCAGAATAATGTTCTCCATCATCCATGTTGTAGCAAATGGCAGGATCACCCTCCTTTCTTAAGACTAAATAATATTCCATTGTACATACAGTTGCATTGTTTAACAGCAGGAATATGTTCTGAGAAATCAGTGTTAGGTGATTTTGTCACTGTAAAAACTTCATGGTGTGTACTTACACAATCCTAGCTGGCATAGCCTGCTGTACACCCAGGCTATGTGGTATAGCCTGTTGCTGCTAGGCTACAAATCTGCACAGCATGTTACTCTACTGACTGTAGGCAATCATAACACAAGGGAACGTATTGTGCATCCAAACACAGAAAAAGATATAGTACAAATACAATATAAAAGATAAAAAATGGTAGGCCTGTATAGAGCAGTTACCATGGGCGAAGCTTGCAGGACTGGAAGTTGGTCTGGGTGAGTGAGTGAGTGAGTGATGAGTGAACGTGAAGGTCTAAGACATTCATATTCACTGTATAAACACTGTATAAGGAGGGCACACTAAATTTATTTATTTATTTTTTCTTAAAAAATTTTTTTTAAATTTATTTTTTTATTGCATTTTAGGTTTTGGGGTACTTGTGAAGAACATGCAAGATTGTTGCATAGGTACACACGTGGCAGTGTGATTTTCTGCCTTCCTCCCCTTCACCTGTATCTGGCATTTCTCCCCATGCTATCTCTCCCTAACTCCCCACTCGCCGCTGTCCCTCCCCTCACACTAAATTTATTTAAAAAAATTGGCCCAGGTGTGGTGACTCATGCCTATAATCCCAGCACTTTGGGAGGCTGAGGAAGGCGGATCATGAGGTCAGGAGTTTGAGACCATCCTGCCCAATATAGTGAAACCACATCTCTGCTAAAAATACAAAAATTAGCTGGGTGTGGTGATGGGTGCCTGTAATCCCATCTACTTGGGAGGCTGAGGCAGGAGAATTGGCTGGACTCAGGAGGTGGAGGTTGCAGTGAGCCAAGATTGTGCTATTGGACTCCAGCCTGGGTGACAGTGTGACACTTCATCTTGGAAAAAGAAATTATTTCTTCAATAGTAAATTAACTTTAGCTTACCTTAGCTTTTTTACCTTATAAACTTTAAAAATTTTTAAACGTTTGATTCTTGTAGTAATACAGCTTAAAACACAAACATACTGTAAAGCTATACAAAAATATTATTTTCATATCCTTATTCTATAAGCTTTTAAAATTTTTACTTTCTAAACTCTTTTTGTTAAAAACAAAGATACAAACATGCATATTAGTTCACTATATAGGGTCAGAATTATCAATATCATAATATCACAGAATTATCACTATCAAATATACATATGGGACAGTGATATTGACATTTCATCTTTATATCTTGGTCCTACCAGGAGTTTTGGGGTCAAAAACACCTACCGAGCTGTCATCTCCTATGATAATATTCCTTTGGAATAATACATGCTGAAGAACCTGCTGAGTCAGCTTTACAACTAAATTTAAAAAGTAGGTAGATGGAGTACACTCTAAAAAGAATAGCATTGCAAATACATAAACCAGTAACAGTTGCTTATTATCAAGTATTATGTACTGTTCATATTTGTATGTGCTCAACTTTTATGCAACTGGCAGTTCAGTAAGTTTCCTGCATGAGCATCACGACAAACACACGAGTAATGCACTGTGCTATGGTGTTATGAATGCCACAGCATCGCTAGGTGACAGGAATTTTTCAGCTCCATTATAATGTTATGGGACCACCATTGTATATGTGGCCTTCATTGACTGAAACGTCATTATGCAGCACATGACTGCATATATGTAATATATGTATGTTTCTTTATCCATTCATCCATTAGTGGACACCAGGCTATTTTCATATGTGGCTACAGTGAATAATGCTGCAGTGAATGGGAGTGCAGATATCTTCACAACATAGTGTTGTTTGGTTTTAATTACTCCCTCTTGGGATCACTCAGTTCCAGTACCAACTATTTCCATTGCTACTAATGATCTCACTTCGGTTGCTTTCTGCTAACTTCATATTCCAAGTCATGTCTAGAGGGTACCTGTTATCCATAGTCTCTTAATGAAAAAGGAGTGGGAGGTAGGGCTGGTTGGCATTCCTTTCTTTCAGTCTCTGCTTTCTGTCTTCTGCAGTCATCTAAATATACATCTTAAATTAAGAAAGCTCTCTTCATTGCAATGAATTTGAGTTGGTTTAAAATTATGTTTTGTCCTCCTTGGATAAGCTCCTGTAAATTTCTTAGCAACACATCTTCTTCCTAGTCTTCAACAGTCTTCCCTACGCAATGCCTATAATGTAGCACAGTGCGGTACACATGTATTTGTGGTAATGCTCATGTAGGAAATTTACTGAGCTGCCAGTTGCATAAGAGTTGAGCACATGCAAATATGAACAGTACAAAATACTTGATAATGAATGACAATTACTGGTTTATGTATTTACAATGCTATTCTTTTTACAGTGTGCTCCGTCTACTTACTTTTTAAATTCAGTTGTAAAGCTGACACTCAGCAGGTCCTTCATCAGGCATTATTCCAAAAGGAACTTTTTAAAAGTTAGTTGTAAAGCTGACTCAGGCAGGTCCTTTGACAGGTGTTATTCCAGAAGGAGCATTGTTGTCATGGGAGATGACAGCTCCATAGGTGTTATTGCCCCAAAAACTTCGGATGGGACAGAGATATGAAGGTGAAAGACGGTGATATTGATAACTCTGGCTCTACATAGGAAACTAATATATGTGTTAATATCTTAGAATTCTTCTCCATCCTATCTCTTCACATACTCCTAAGCCATATGCAATGTTCCTAACCTCTTGGGCAGACTGACACACTTGCTGATTTATGGGAAATGTTTGGAGCATTTCATGGTTTGGGGTTCTTCCATTCTGATTTATCAGATCATACTTTTTGCCAGTTAGAATATTAATATTAACCAAAACCCTGAACATCTGTGAATACAAAAGACTGTGGTCATTAGCCGGGCTTGTCCTTAGCCTGTGGCTCTGGTTTGCCTCCTTGGATGTCTAACTGAGCAGAAAGTTTTCCCTGCAGCGGAATTACACGATGGCCAGCCCTGTCTCATTATGTGCATCCCTCCGGGCAACTTGGAACCAGCTCTCTTCTTCGTGGTGTAAAGAGCCTGACGCTGTGAGAAGCTCTCTTCTACCATTGCCTGTGCTTCTTACTCCTTTGGAGTTGCCCTTTACCACAAAGGAGCCAAAGCAGCAGCTATCATTTCCTTTGCATGGCAAGGCATGGACTGTTTGCTTTCCCTGTTGCAATGGGGAGGATCACTACGTCACAACATTCATCGATTTCAGATGATAACGCTCGTTTTATAGTGTCTTGAAGGAGTTGTTGTTTAGAGTCCACACCATAGCAGTCTTCTCTATCTTAGGGAACTGAAAGTGATACACACAGACTGCTTCACTGACAGTTGTTTTAAGGATGCAAGTGGGCTCCGGTTAGGACACGAAACTCATCAGGACATCAGGAACTGTAACCCTTTTAGGGCCCTGGTGGTCTCATCTTTCTTATGGTCCACATGATTTCTCTTTCTTGTGGTGTCTCTGTTGTTTTGTGAGTCTACTCTGTTTTCCATTTGTCACCAATTAGCTAGTTGTCTCCTTAACCTCTAATGAAATGTTTCAAGGAAACCAGCCAGCTGACTTGATTTATTACCATTGTCCTTGTTCTTTTTACACAAGGCCTCTGCTTTGGTATCTGGGTGCTGTGGGTCAGACACTCACACCTATTCCAGGCAGTTTAACCTAGAATGGGAAGAAAAACATGGTGGCCATCACAAGGGACATGCTTATATAGTCTTATTTCCCAACATGTTCCCAGGGTCACATATTCCCTAAATAAAGCCTATAGATTATGCATATTTTCCACATTGGTGTGTGGCATGAAAAATTCCTTCAGAGCCTGTCCACAGTTGTGGTGACTCCACTCTTCCCTAGCCTGGTGGTCAGTAGGGCCACTGGTCTCCAGGACGGTTGGGCACTCTGACCACATTTCCTGGGCACTAAAGGCCATCCCTTCTGGTAGAGCACCGCTTTTACTGACTTGATCTGGCCATTGATTCCCACATTCTCACTCCTCTGAGCTAGTGCTCATGGCAATACCAGTGAATCTATGAGATTTTTCTTGCTTCCCTTTATTATCTGAGGGTGAGAGGGAAATCTGACATCAGGACAGGTCCTATGGGTAATCAGAGTAGGAAGTTCCTTCATTTATTTTTACTCAGTATATATTTAAAGAACACTTTGAAAGGCATTGGGGCTCACAGCAGTGAATGAAACAGCTGTAATCTAGTAGTGAATAAAAATGTCAAGTAATTAAAAGGGCAATCAGTGATATAAAGTGCATGTATAAGTACTTGTCAGAGAGAGAGAGGGAGGGAGAGAGAGAGAGCACATTTGACAGGTGGTGATTGTTCATTCACTCATTTGTGCATTTATCAAAACATATTAATTGAACACCAACTATGTGCTAGGCACTGATCTGCTTACTAGAATATAGCAATGAAGAAAACAAAATCTATAGCCTACAAGTTTTATTAATACAAGAAAACCAATAACATGTGAAGGTGTTGTCAGGTGGGATAGGTCACTTAGGAAAGCAGGGTAAGGGATAAGAACGTGATGGAAAAGAGGAATCACTTTCAATAGAGTGGCCAGGGCAGGTTTCTCTGAAGAGATGACAACTGATCTAAGCCCTGGAGAAAGCAAGGGAGGGTACTTGTGAATATGTGGTGGGAAGCATTCCAGAAAGAGGGATTAGCGAGTACAAAATCCTGAGTCAGGAGTGTGCTTGGCATGGTTGAGGAACAGTAAGAGATCCAGGGAGGAGTCAGGCAAAGAGAGGAAGGGGCGAAGAGGCAAGGAGAAAAACTGGAGACAGCCTGGGACCAGAGCATGTGGGACCTCCCACGCCATGGAAAAGACCTTGGATTTTATTCTAGTGAGGTGGCTTTGAGCTGAGGAGTGACAGGATCTGATGATGAACATCATAAAAGAGTCAACATTGGCTACCTTGTGGAGAAGAGATTATATTTTTGAGTGAATTACTGCTGGTTTTGGAAGAAATTATATGTAAGCCTATACATTTATAGGCTTGCAAATACTATTCATGATCTAGGAACTGCAAAATAGGCTTAGTTCCATTTTTCTCTTAAGCAGAAATGTTGTAGATTGCTATGCCAAGGTGGAGGCAGATTTATTGGCATGAAGTAACTAAACCATGACAATTCCATTAGGAAGGCCAAATAGTATCTTTGTAATGGCTGGGACTTCACAAACACAAAAGTGCAAAATGGTATTACCCTCTTGTGAGGGTTAATGCTGAGTGTCAAGTTGATTGTATTGAAGGATGCAAAGTATTGATCCTGGGTGTGTCTGTGAGGGTGTTGTCAAAGGAGATTAACATTTGAGTCAGTGGGCTGGGAAAGGCACACCCACTCGTAATTTGGGTGGGCACTAACCAGTGAGCTGCAAGCACTAGAATATAAAGCAGGCAGAAAAACGAGAAAAGAGTAGACCGGCTTAACTTCCCAGCCTATGTCTTTCTCCCATGCTGGATGCTTCCTGCCCGTCAACATCAGACTCCAAGTTCTTCATCTTTGGGGCTTGAACTGGCTGCCTTGCTCCTCAGCTTGCAGCCAGCCTATTGAGACCTTGTGATCATGTGAATTAATACCCCTTATTAAACATATATATATATATGAGTTTATATATATAAAATGTGAGTTTATATATATGAGTATATATATGAGTTTATATATATGTGTATGTATATCCTATTAGTTCTAACCCTCTAGAGAACCTTGACTAATACACCCTTTTAGTAATATCTCAAACTCTGTTCATATCCCATCTGTGAATGCTTTATTGGTTCTCTTGCTTTTTTTTTAAAAAATATATATTTTATTGCACTTTAGGTTCTGGGGTACATGTGCAGAGCATGCAGGATTGTTGCATAGATACATACATGGCAATGTGGTCTGTGGCCTCCATCCCCGTCACCTATATCTGGCATTTCTCCCCATGTTATCCATCCCCAACTCACTACCCCCCACTGTCCCTTCTGTATTCCCCCACAACAGACCCCACTGTGTGATGCTCCCCTCCCTGTGTCCATATGTTCTCATTGTTCAACACCCACCTATAAGTGAGAACATGTGGTGTTTGATTTTCTCTTCTTGTGTCAGTTTTCTGAGAATGATGGTTTCCAGATTCATCCGTGTTTCTACAAAGGACACAAACTTGTCGTTTTTTATGGCTGCATAGTATTCCATGGTGTATATGTGCCACATTTTCCTTGTTCAGTCTATCATTGATGGGCATTTGGATTGGTTCCAGGTCTTTGCTATTGTAAACAGTGCTGCAATGAACATATATGTGCATGTGTCTTTATAATAGAACAATTTATAATCCTTTGGATATATACCCAGTAATGGGATTGCTGGGTCAAATGGAATTTCTGTTTTTAAGTCCTTGAGAAATCGCCACACTGTCTTTCACAATGGTTGAACTAATTTACACTCCCACTAACAGTGTAAAATGGTTCCTATTTCTCCACATCCTCTCCAGCATCTGTTGTTTCCAGATTTTTTAATGATCACTATTCTAAGTGGCATGAGGTCGTATCTCAATGTGGTTTTCATTTGCATTTCTCTAATAACTAGTGATGATTAGCATTTTTTCATGTTTGTTGGCCTCATATATATCTTCTTTTGAAAAGTGTCTGTTCATGTCTTTTGCCCACTTTTGAATGGGTTTGTTTGTTTGTTTGTTTTTTTTCTTGTAAATCTGTTTTAGTTCTTTGTAGATTCTGGATATTATTAGCCCTTTGTCAGACGGGTAGATTGCAAATTGTTTTTCCCATTCTGTTGGTTGCCGGTTTACTCTAATGATTGTTTCTTTTGCTGTACAAATGCTCTGGAGTTTAATTAGATCCCATTTGTCTATTATGGCTTTTGTTGCCAATGCTTTTGGTGTTTTAGTCATGAATTCCTTGCCTATGCCTATGTCCTGAATGGTTTTGCCTAGGTTTTCTTCTAGGGTTTTTTATGGTGTTAGGCCTTATGTTTAAGTCTTTAATTCATCTAGAGTTAATTTTAGTGTAAAGACTCAGGAAGGGGTCCAGTTTCTGCTTTCTGTGCATGGCTTGCCAGTTTTCCCAACACCATTTATTAAACAGGGAATCCTTTCCCCGTTGCTTGTTTTTGTCATGTTTGTCAAAGACCAGATGTTTGTAGATGTTTGGTGTTGCCTCCAAGGCCTCTGTTCTGTTCCATTTGTTTATATCTCGGTTTTGGTACCAGTACCATGCTATTTTGATTACTGTAGCCTTCTGGTATAGTTTGAAGTCAGGTAGCGTGATGCCTCCAGCTTTGTTTTTTTTGCTTAGGATTGTGCAGGCTCTCTTATGGTTCCATATGAAGTTTAAGGTGGTTTCTTACAGTTCTATGAAGAGAGTGATAGGCAGCCTGATGGGGATAGCATTGAATCTATAAATTACTTTGGGCAGTATGGCCATTTTCATGATATTGATTCTTCCTAACCATGAGCATGGAATATTTTTCCATCTGTTTGTGTTCTCTCCTATTTGTCTGAGCAGTGGTTTGTAGTTCTCCTTGAAGAGGTCCTTTACATCTTTTGTTAGTTGTATTCCTAGGTATTTTATTCTCTTTGTAGCATTTGGGAATGGGAGTTAAAGTCTGTTATCGGTGTATAGGAATGCTTGTGATTTATGCATATTGATTTTGTATACTAAGACTTTGGTGAAGTCGCTTATCAGTTTCAGGAGATTTTGGGCTGAGATGATAGGGTCTTCTAAATATACAATGTTGTCATCTGCAAATAGAGACAATCTGACTTCCTCCTTTCCTAATTGAATACCATTTATTTCTTTTTCTTTTCTGATTGCTTTGGATAGAACTTCCAATACTATATTGAATAGGAGTGGTGAGAGAGGGTATCCTTGTCTAGTGTCAGATTTCAAAGGGAATGCTTCTAGTTTTTGACCATTCAGTATAATATTGGCTGTAGGTTTGTCATAAATAGCTTTTATTATTTTGAGATATATTCCATCAATACCTAGTTTATTGAGAGTTTTTAGCAAAAAAGGCTGTTGAATTTTGTCAAAGGCCTTCTCTGCATCTATTGAGATAATAATGTGGTTTTTGTCTTTGCTTCTGTTTATGTGGTGGATTACGTTTATAGACTTGCATATGTTGAACCAGCCTTGCATCCCTGAGATGACGCCTACTTGATTGTGATGGAAGCTTTTTGATGTGCTGTTGCAATCAGTTTGCCAGTATTTTATTGAAGATTTTGCATCTATGTTCATCATGGATACTGGCCTGAAGTTTTCTTTTCTTGTTGAGTCTCTGCTGGGTTTTCTTCTCAGCATGATGTTGGTTTCCTAAAATGATTTGGGAAGGATTCCCTCTTTTTGTATTGTTTGGAATAGTTTCAGAAGGAATGGTACCAGCTCCTCTTTGCGTGTCTGGTAAAACCCATCTGGACCCAGACTTTTTCTGGTTGGTGGGCTATTAATTGCTGCCTCAGCCTTTGTTATTGGTCTGTTCAAGGTTTCAACTTCTTCCTCGTTTAGACTTGGGAGGGTGTAAGTGTCCAGGGATTTGTCCATTTATTCCAGATTTATTGGTTTATGTGCATAGAGTTGTTTGTAGTAATCTTTGATGGTAGTTTGTATTTCTGTGGAATTGGCCCTTTATCATTTTTTATTGCATCTATTTGATTCTTCTCTCTTTTCTTTTTTATTAATTTGGCTAGTGGCCTATTTTTTTGATCTTTTCAAAAAACCACCTCCTGGATTTATTGATTTTTTGGAGGGTTTTTTTGTGTCTCCATCTCCTTCAGTTGTGCTCTGATCTTAGTTATTTCTTGTCTTCTGCTAGGTTTTCAGTATTTTTGATCTTGCTCCTCCAGCTCTTTCAATTTTGACAATAGGGTGTTGATTTTAAATGTTTCTTTGCTTCTCATGTGGGCATTTATTGCTATAAATATTCCTCTAAATACTGCTTTAAATGTGTCCCAGAGATTCTGGTACATTGTGTCTTCGTTCTCATTGGCTTCAAAGAACATCTTTATTTCTGCCTTCATTTCATTGTTTATCCAGTTGACATTCAGGAGCCAGTTCATTTTCCATGAAGTTGTGCAGTTCTGAGTTAGTTTCTTAATCCTGAGTTCTAATTTGATTTTCCTGTGGTCTGAGAGACTGTTATGATTTGTGTTCTTTTCATTTGCTGAGGAGTGATTTACTCCCAATTATGTGGTTAATTTTGGAGTAGGTGCAACGTGGTGCTGTGAAGAATGTATATTCTGTGGATTTGGGGTGGAGATTTTTGTAGATGTCTATTAGGTCCATTTGGTCCAGATTTGAGTTCAAGTCCTGGATATCCTTGACGATTTTCTGTCTCATTGATCTGTCTAATATTGACAGTGGTGTGTTAAAGTCTCCCACTATTATTGTGTGGAAGTCTGTGTCTCTTTGTAGGTCATTAAGAACTTGCTTTATGTATCTGGCTGTTCTGTGTTGGGTGCGTATATATTTAATATCATTAGCTCTGCTTGTTGCATTGATCCTTTTACCATTATGTATAACACTCCTTTGTCTCTTTGATCTTTGTTGGTTTAAAGTCTATTTTATCAGAGACTAGGATTGCAACTCCTGCTTTTTTTTTTGCTCTCCATTTGCTTGGTAAATCTTCCTCCATCCCTTTATTTTGAGTCTTTGTGTGTCCTTGCACATGAGATGGGTTTCCTGAATACAGCACACTGATGGGTTTTGACTTTTTATCCAATTTGCCAGTCTGTGTCTTTTGATTGGGGCATTTAGCCCATTTACATTTAAGGTTAATATTGTTATGTGTGAATTTGATCCTGCCATTTTGATGCCAGCTGGTTGTTTTGCCAGTTAGTGGACACAATTTCTTCATTGTTTCGATGTTCTTTACCATTTGATATGTCTTTGCTGATACTGGTTGCTCCTGGAGTGGCTGGTACCTGTTGTTCCTTTCTATGTTTAGTGATTCTTTCAGGAGCTCATGTAAGGCAGGAATGATGGTAATGAAATCTCTCGGCAATTGCTTGCTCGTAAAGGATTTTCTTTCTCCTTTGCTTATGAAGCTTAGTTTGGCTGGATATGAAATTCTAGGTTGAGAGTTCTTTTCTTTAAGGCTATTGAATACTAGCCCCCACTCTCTCCTGACTTCTTGGGTTTCTGCTGGGAGATCTGCTGTGAGTCTGATGGGCTTCCCTTTGTGGGTAACCTGACCTTTCTCTCTGGCTTCCCTCAGCATTTTTCCCTTCATTTCAACCCTGGTGATTCTGACGATTATATGTATTGGGGTTACTCTTCTCAAGGAATATCTTGGTGGTGTTCTCTGTATTTCCTGGACTTGAATGTTGGCCTGCCTTGCTAAGTTGGGGAAGTTCTCCTGGATAATATCCTGAAGCATGTTTTCCAGTTTGGATTCATTCTCTCTGTCACATTCACGTACACCTATCAAACGTAGATTAGGCCTTTTCACATAATCCCATATTTCTTGGAGGCTTTGTTCATTTCTTTTCACTTTTTTTCTCTAATCTTGCCTTCTTATTTTATTTCATTGAGTTGATCTTCAATCTTTGATACCCTTTCTTCTGCTTGTTCGATTCAGCTATTGAAACTTGTGTATGCTTTGTGAAGTTCTCATGCCGTTTCATCTCCATCAGGTCATTTATATTCTTCTCTGATCTGTTTATTCTCATTAGCATTTCGTCTAACCTTTTTTCTAGGTTCTTAGTTTCTTTGCATTGGGTTAACACTTGCTCTTTTAGCTTGGAGAAGTTTGTTATTACCCAACTTCTGAAGCATGTTTCTGTCAATTCACCAGACTCATTCTCCATCCAGCTTTGTTCCCTTGCTGGTGAGGGGTTGTGGTCTTTTGGAGGAGGAGAGGCATTCTGGTTTTGTGTGTTTTCATTCTTTTTGCACTTATTTGTTCCCATCTTTGTGGATTTATCTACCTGTGGTCTGTGTAGTTGTTGATTTTCGGATGGGGTCTCTCAGTGGACACCCTTTTTGTTGATGTTGAAGTTATTGCTTTCTGTTTTTTTTAGTTTTCCTTCTAACAGTGAGGACCCTCTGCTGTAGGACTGCTGGAGGCCCACTCCAGACCCTGCTTGCCTGGTGATCATCTGTGGTGGCTGCAGAACAGTAAGGGTTGCTGCTAGTTTCTTCTTCTGTTATCTTTGTCCCAGAAGGATACCCAACAGATGTCAGCTTGAGCTCTCCTTTATGAGGTGTCTCTTTGGATACACTGGGGTTGGGGAGCTGCTTGAGGAGACAATCTGTTCCTTATCAGAGCTCAAGTGCTGAGCTGTGAGCTCCGTTGTTGCTTTCAGAGCTACTGGGCAGGTACGTTTAAGTCTGCTGCATTGGAACTCATAACTGCCTTTTTTTCCCAGGTGCTCTGTCCTGGGAAGGTGGGGCTTTATTTATAATTTCCTGATGTGCTGCTGCGTTTTTTCAGAGATGCCCTGTCCAGCAAGGGGGTAGCCTAGTCACAGTCTTCCAGCAGAGGTATTGTTGAGCTACCATGGGATCTGCTCAGCTGTGGTGTGAACTTCCTTGTGGTTTTGTTTACAGAGGTATAGTTAGAACTGCCTTGGTAATAGCAATCTTCCCTCAGTAATGGCAGAGTGCCTTGGTAATGGTGGACTGTCTTGGTAATGGTGGATTGCCTTGGTAATGGCGGATGCCCTTCCCTCCACAGAGCTGGACCATCCTGGGTCCAGCTGTGCTTGCTGCAAAACTCTCAATCCAGAACATTTCAGATTGCTGTTCTTTGTGGCGGTGGGACCTGCTGAGCCAGATCACCTGGCTCCCTGTTTCAGCCCTGTTTTTTCAGTTGAATGGGCAGATCTGTCTTCCAGGTATTCCCGGCACTGGTTGAAATGGCCACCCAGATTTATGTGAGTTTTGTGTGGAGACCCACTGAGCCAGCTGAAACAGCCATGCTGGAAACTCATGGTGCTTTTCAGCCTGGGAGTCTCCTGTTCCGTGGGTAGTAAAAACTCGTTTGGAAATGCAGTGATCACTCACTCACTTTCTGTGTTGTTCTCACTGGGAACTGCCCTCCAGAGCTCTTCCTATTTGGCCATCTTGGGTCCCCGCAGTTTTCTTGCTTTTGAGGGCATTATAAGCAAGTCGAGTTTATCCCTCCTTATTCCTCATAGCCATAGTTCACCTGGCAGGTGATTAAAAAATGAGAACAATGAACGCAGGAGAAAGGAAGCTTCTGCAGCATCTGCCCAAACTGGATATACTCCAGTTCAACATAAAAATATGGCTGGGTTCAGTTTTGAAGGTCTAGAGTGCATCTTGACCGTGTACTGGGAGAAGAATTAGCAAAGTGATAGGAGGATTTTGTTGAATAATCAAGCACTTTGTCAAAACAGAAGTGCTTTATGAAAAACAAACCTTTTTCTCCTCTCCAGCTATGTTTTCTTAAAGAAGTGCTGCCAAACAGCATTTTGGGCAAAAGCTACTATTAATTTTCCTGTAAGTAGCATACAAAAGGAAGAGTGTCACTGCCCTCAGCCTGGGGGCAATTTAATAAAATCACAAGCAGCAAAGCCGTGAGCAACTAGGATCTATGATCTATAATCAGTTGTTGTTGATTTAACAACTTGTACAGTTTCTTAGGGTTTGGGTTTAGCCTGGAGGCATGGGTATGTTTTATTAACGGTTTTCAAGCATGAGCTAGATTGCAATTTTGTAGAGTTTTTGAAGGGGCTATCGTAAATAGGAAAAGAATGATTGGATCAGATAACCCCTAAGGTCCATTTCAACCCTGAAGTTCAATGATTACAGGAGAGAATCTTGAATTTGAAGTCAGAGGCTTTGAGCTTTTCTTTCTGTAGTTTAATCTGGTGACTCAAAATTGATCTGTGGGACCTTTTTAGGGTTTTTATGTGAGTTTGAGGAAAGCAATTTTCCTCTTGGGAAAAGAATGTTTCAGCCCTTGAATGTCCAATTAAATCTTCACTTAATGATAGAAAAAATGTGTTTGAGAAAAAAATTCCATGACAGCAGCTGTCCAATAGAACTGTGAGGTTAGAGATGTTCTATATGTGTGCTGTTGCATTCAGTAGTTACTAGATACACAGGAAGGCTTAGCATTTGAAATGTGGCAGTGTGACAGAAACTTAATTTTAATTTTTACATAATTTTAACTAATTAAAATTTACATAACGATTTGTGGCTAATCTTTCAGACAGTATAGTTCCAAGATAACTTGAATTGTTCAGTATTAAGTCATACAGAAGGATTGAAAATGCAAACACTTCTATTTTACCCTAAGCCAAATAAGCATAGTCATTTATCCACATTTTATCTCCAATCCTGGTGTGTTTAGATGCATGTACCTAAGTATTATATATATCCCTAGCTACGTCTGCCTCTCTATCCATCTGCCTATCTATTTACCTATTATTTGTCTATCTATCTACCTATCCACCTGTTTACCCATCTATCCATCTGTTGCCTATCTATCTACTTACCTATCTATTATCTATTTGGCCATCTATCTATTAAATGTTTTCAATAGTACCTTTTGCAGCGTGTAGGGGGAGGGGAAATGTAAGCTATTGGAGAACAGAAAAAATATGATGAAAGTTCTTTGTGTGAGTTTCAAAGATAAAGTCATCAGGATTTCTTCCAAAAAGAGAAATAATAATAATAAAAAGGACATAAGAAAGTGTGAGCAACCTCCTTGTTGAGTTTTTGACACCTCATTAGGGCAAATCAGCTTCCATAGTGCTTCAGTATGCATTTGGAAAATTGAAATCATATGCTCTCTAGAAGCAATCATGCTTTCTCAAATTCAACATTTCAACAAAATGATTTCTAGTTCCTTCAATCTTTGCTAACACTGTGCTTTGCAATATATAGACAAAGGTAAGAAAAACATATTTGGGACAACTGAGTTCTGGGTTCATTTTTCATAACTCTGGTGCCTTTTTTTTTTTTTGTAATGACATTGAGAGAAGAGAGCTTTTAAACATGGAGTAGTAGGAAAGGATGGATGGTTAGACTGCAGTTTGGTAACAGCTTGTAAGAGGCTATAGTATTAGCTTAGTGGGCATACAGTAGAAATAAGATGATTGAAAAATTTTCATAGAGTAAAAGTTTAATTTATTCTTTTATCACCACTGAACCTGCCATTAGGCAAGGAATCTTAATTTTAAATTGAAATCACTACAATTCCAGGATGTCTCTCCTCCAGTGGATTCTCCTCAAAAGCTAGTATAATTCTACCTTGAATTTTAAACGGCTCCGCTTTGCTTGCAAAATCGACACTTTCCAAAAACATCTGCTTCTCAGTTTTCCAGAGAAGTATACCCAATAGCAGAGACATGAACTTGAACCCTGGAAAATCTGAGGAGTGGTTTGAAGCTGACTTCAGCAAGTGGGACACTGTTTAGAAGTCTTGTGTTTAATCTTAAAAATTCATGATTGTCACATTCAATGTGTATTTCTCTGTATTAAATCTGTATTTCTATGATTATAAAGATATTTCAAATTACTATCAGAAAAAAACAAACATTGACAAAAAATTTTCCTGCCTGAATTCCTGTTTCACTGGGTGTTTGGTTTATGTATAAAATATTGTATTGAATTTATCAATTTTAGAAAATTGTGCTGAATTCAAGAGAAATGTAATGAAGCATTATTAATAGATTTGCCAAGTTGGCTGTTTCTTTGCTGCCTCCTGGTGTCACAATATTTCAATAACCTAGACTTAAAGAGATACGTGAAGATAATTCACATTTTCTCTTTTCATTCTTAAAGAAATTTCATCAGAGAGGTGGTAACAAGTAATGATTTCAGGTGCTATTGGTAAGCATTTTGAGAAGAGTACCTCCCTGAGAGGCACAAGGGTTGAATAATGTGCATATGAAAACATTTCTGATTTATGGCTTGAATCTCTTTTATTGCCTCAAGAAAGCACTTCTTAGAAGACTTTTTCAGAAGTTGATGTTTTTGGTCTTGCATTTTATCACTGGTAATTTTAATCAAATTAAATTGAACTAATAGTCTTAATTCTTAGTTCCCTTGATCTACTTTCTTATCTAAATCTCAAATTAAATTTTCTCTTTATGTTAAAAAAGTTTATATTAAAGTCTATGACTTTAAAATTATTATTTTAATTGACATAATAATTGTACATATTTTTGGGGATGGGGTAGCGTGTGATATTTGGATACATGGATACAATGTATAATGATCAAATTGGGGCAATTAGCATATCTATCAACTCAAACTTTGTAGTCTCTTTTTGTGATGGGAATATTCAAAATTGGCTCTGTTAGCAGATTTAGCTGTTTAAAAATATACAACAAATTGTAAATTAAGTCTCCCCTACAGTGCTACAGAACACTAGAACTTATTTCTCTTTCATAACTGTAATTTTGTATTCACTAACTAACCTCTGGCTATCCTCTCCCTTTTTCCCAGGCATTAGTAGCTACCATCCTACTTGCTACTTTTGTGAGATTTACTCTTTTAGCTTTCATATTTGTGTGAGAAAATGTGGTATTTGTTTATCTGTGCCTGGCTTCTTTCAGTTAAACCCATCCATGCTGTCACAAATTATTTTTTATGGATAAATAGTATTCCATTGAATATATATATGTCACATACACAACATTTTCTTTATCCATTAATCTATTTACGGACATTTAGGTTGATCCCATGGCTTAGGTATTATGAATAGTGCTACATGAAACACGGGGTGCAGATGTCTCTTTAATATACTGATTTCCTTTCCTTTGGATAAATGCCCAGTGGTGGGATGGCTGGAACACATGATAATTCTATTTGCTGTTTTTTGAGGAACTTCTATGCTATTCTCCACAGTGGTTGTACTACTTTTAATTCCCACCAAAAGTATATAAGAATTTTCTCTTCTCCACATCCTCACCAGTATTCGTTATTATTATTATTTTTTATCTTTTGATAACAGCCATTCTAACTAGGATAAAGTGATATCTCATTGTGGTTTTGATTTGCACTTCCCTGATGATTAGTGATGTTGAGCATTTTCTTGTATACTTGTTGGCCATTTGCATGTCTTCTTTGAGAGATGTCTACCTGTTCATTTGGGCATTTAAAATTGCGTTTATTATTTTTTTCCTGCTGAATTGTTTGAGTTCCTTGTGTATTCTGGATATAAATGCATAATGAATTATTTGTGGATAAATAGTTTGCAAATATTTTTATCCTTGGTGGATGACTAGTTTGTAAATATATTCTCACATTCCATTGGTTGTCTCTTCACTCTGCTGTTTCCTTTACTGTGTGGAAACTTTTTAGTTTGATGTAATCTCATTTGTGTATTTTTATTTTGCTGGCTGGGCTTTTAAAGTCTTATTCATAAAATCTTCTCCCAGACCAACGTCCTAAAGTGTTTTCTTCTAGTAATTTCATTTTTTGGGTCTTACATTTAATCTTTAATCCATTTTGAGTGATTTTTGCGTATGGTGAGAGGTGGGGGCCTAGTTTCATTCTTCTGCATATGGATATCCACTTTCCCCAAAACCATTTATTGAAGAGACTGCCCTTTCCCCAAGGAATATTGTCAGCACCTTTGCCAAAAATCAGTTGGTTGTAAATATGTGGATCTTTTTTTAGTTTATCTATTCTGTCCCATAGGCCTATGTATTTGTTTTTATATGTCAGTGCCACGGTGTTTGGTCACTATAACTTTATGTTGAAGTTGGGTACTGTGAAGCCTCTAGCTTTGTTCTTTTTGCTTAGGATTGTTTTGTCTATTTGGGGTCCTGCTGTTCATGTGAATTTTAGAATTTTTCCCCCTCTTTCTGTGAAGGATGTCATTGTTATTTTGACAGGGATTGCATTGAATCTGTAGATTGTTTTTGGTACTATGGTCATTTTCATAATATTGATTCTTCTAATCCTTAATCATGGGATGTCTTTCCATTTGTTTCTATCCTCTTCAATTTCTTTCATCAATGTTTTATAGTTTTCCTTGTGGAGATCTTTCACTTCCTTGGTTAAATTTACTTCTAGGTATTTTTTATTTCATTTTTTTGGTAGCTATTGTAAATGAGATTGATTTCTTGATTTCTTTTTCTGCTAGTTTGTTATTAGTGTATAGAAATGATCCTGAATTTTATGTGTTAATTTGTATCCTGTAAATTTACTTGATTTGTTTATCAGTTCTAAGAGTTTTTCAGTGAAGCTTTTAGGTCATTTTGTATGTAAGATCATGTTGTCTGCAAACAGGGGCAATTTGACTTCCTTCTTTCCAATTAGATGTTATTTATTTGTTTTTCTTACTTCATTTTTCTGGATGGGACTTCTGGAACTATATTGAATAGAAATGATGGGAGTAGGCATCCTCAGCTTGTTCTAATTCAAAGAGAAAAAGCTTTCAGCTTTCCTTCATTCAGTGTGATGTTAGCAGTGGGTTTGTCACATATGGCCTTTATTGTGTTGCAGTATGTTTCTTGTTGAGAATATTTATTTTGTAGGAATGCTGAATTTTGTCAAGTGCTTTTTCTGTATCTATTTAGATGATTATATGACTTTTGTCCTTCATTCTGTTGATGTGATATATCCCATTTATTGACTTGCATGTGTTAAAATATTTTTGCCTCTCTGGGATAAGTTCCAATTGATTGTTGTAAATGATATTTTTAATGTGCTGCTGAATTCAGTTTGCTAGTATTTTGTTGAGGATTTTCACATCTATGTTTAGAAAAGATACTGGCCTGTGGATTTTAATTTGTTGTTGTTGTGACCTTGTTTGGCTTTGATATCAGGGTAATGCTGACCTCATAGGATTAGTTTGAAAGAATTCCCTTGTCTTCCGTTTTCTGGGAGAGTTTTAGAAGAACTAATATCAGTTCTTCCTTAAATGTTTGGTAGAGTTAAGAAGTTAAGTTGTCTGTTCCTAGGATTTTCTTTTGTTTATCGTTGCATTTTCTTGGTTTTCTTTGGTGATAAAGTTTGATTTTTTGTCTTTCTCCTTTGCATATCTGCTTTATTAGTGAGCATTATACTTTTGTGCATTTTCTTGATGGTTATTACTGTCATTCATTTCTAGATATAGGACTGTCTTGAGCATTTCTTCTAAGGTTGGTCTAGTGATGATGAATTTCCTCAGGTTTTGCTTGTCTGTGCTTTCACTTCTGAAGAATAGCTATTCTTGGCTGGTAATTTTTTTCTTTCAGCACTTTGAATATATTATTTAATTCTCTCTTGGCCTGTGAAGTTTCTGCTGAGAAGTTTACTGTTAGTTTACTGGAGGTTCTATTATATGTGGCTTGAAACTTTTTTTTTTTCCAGTCTCTATTTAAAAAAAAAATTCTACTCTGCCCTTTATTGCTTTTTCTTTGTACTAATTTTGGATTTGATTTGTTCTTGACTTTCTAGTTCCTTGGGATGCATCATTATATTCTATGCTTGAAATCTTTTTTACTTTTTGGGATTTAGGCATTTATTGCTATAAGCTTCTTGTTAGTACTGCTTTTGGTGTGTCCTATAGGCTATGGTATGTTGTGTAATTATTTTCATTTGTTTCAAGAAATTTTTAAATTTCCTTTTCAATACCTTTACTGACTTTTTAGTCATTCAGTAGCATGTTTGTAATTTTCATGCATTTGTACAGTGTTCAAAGTTCCTTTAGTTATTAATATTTAGTTTTATTCCATTGTGGTCGGAAAAGGTGCTTAATGTAATTTTAATTCTTTTTTTTGGGGGGGAGGTTCTTATTATTTATTTATTTATTTATTTTTTCTATTTATTTATTTTATCGCATTTTAGGTTTTGGGGTACATGTGAAGAACATGCAAGATTGTTTCATAGTTACACACATGGCAGTGTGATTTGCTGCCTTCCTCCCCATCACCTACATCCGGCATCTCTCCCCTTGCTATCTCTCCTCAACTCCCCACCCCCCACCATCCCACCCTTATTGCCCCCCAACTGACCCCAGTGTGTAGTGCTCCCCTCCCTGTGTCCATGTGTACTCATTGTTCAACACTTGCCTATGAGTGAGAACATGCAGTGTTTGATCTTCTGCTTTTCTGTCAGTTTGCTGAGAATGATGGTTTCCAGGTTCATCTATGTCCCTACAAAGGACACAAACTCATCATTTTTGATGGCTGCATAATATTCCATGGTGTATATGTGCCACAGTTTCCCTGTTCAGTCTATCATCGATGGGCATTTGGGTTGGTTCCAGGTCTTTGCTATTGTAAACAGTGCTGCAATGAACATTCGTGTGCACGTGTCCTTATAGTAGAACGATTTATAATCCTTTGGATATATACCCAGTAATGGGATTGCTGGGTCAAATGGAATTTCTATTTCTAGGTCCTTGAGGAATCGCCACACTGTCTTCCACAATGGTTGAACTAATCTACACTCCCACCAAGAGCGTAAAAGTGTTCCTATTTCTCCACATCCTCTCCAGCATCTGTTGTCTCTAGATTTTTTAATGATCGCCATTCTAACTGGCGTGAGATGGTATCTCCATGTAGTTTTGATTTGCATTTCTCGGATGACCAGTGATGATGAGTATTTTTTCATATGTTTGTTTGGCCTCATGTATGTCTTCTTTTGTAAAGTATCTGTTCATATCCTTTGCCCAGTTTTGAGTGGGCTTGTTTTTTTTCTTGTAAATCTGTTTTAGTTCTTTGTAAATTCTGGATATCAGCCCTTTGTCAGATGGGTAAACTGCAAAAATTTTTTCCCATTCTGTTGGTTGCCGATTCACTCTAATGACTGTTTCTTTTGCTGTGCAGAAGCTGTGGAGTTTGATTAGGTCACTTTTGTCTATGTTGGCTTTTGTTGTCAATGCTTTTGGTGTTTTGGTCATGAAGTCCTTGCCTATGCCTATGTCCTGAATGGTTTTGCCTAGATTTTCTTCTAGGGTTTTTATGGTGTTAGGTCTTATGTTTAAGTCTTTAATTCACCTGGAGTTAATTTTAGTGTAAGGTGTCAGGAAGGGGTCCAGTTTCTGCTTTCTGCACATGGCTTGCCAGTTTTCCCAACACCATTTATTAAACAGAGAATCCTTTCCCCATTGCTTGTTTTTGTCAGATTTGTCAAAGGTCAGATGGTTGTAGATGTGATGCATTGCCTCCGAGACACCTGTTCTGTTCCATTGGTCTATATCTCTGTTTTGGTACCAGTACCATGCTGTTTTGATTACTGTAGACTTGCAGTATAGTTTGAAGTCCGGTAGTGTGATTCCTCCCACTTTGTTCTTTTTGCTTAGAATTGACTTGGCTGTGTGGGCTCTCTTTTGGTTCCATATGAAGTTTAAGGTGTTTTTTTCAGTTCTGTGAAGAAGGTCATTGGTAGCTTGATGGGGATAGTGATGAATGTGTAAATTACTTTGGGCAGTATGGCCATTTTCACGATATTGATTCCTCCTAACCATGAACATGGAATGTTACTCCATCTGTTTGTGTCCTCTCTTATTTTGTTGAGCAGTGGCTTTTAGTTCTCCTTGAAGAGGTCCTTTACGTTCTTTGTTAGTTGTATTCCTAGGTATTTTATTCTCTTTGTGGCAATTGTGAATGGCAGTTCGTTCTTGATTTAGCTCTCTTTAAGTCTTTTATTGGTGTATAGGAATGCTTGTGATTTTTGCACATTGATTTTGTATCCTGAGGCTTTGCTGAAGTTGCTTATCAGTTTCAGGAGATTTTGGGCTGAGACGATGGGGTCTTCTAGATATACAATCATGTCGCCTGCAAATAGAGACAGTTTGACTTCCTCCTTTCCTATTTGAATACCCTTTATTTCTTTTTCTTGCCTGATTTCTCTGGCTAGAACTTCCAGTACTATATTGAGTAGGAGTGGTGAGAGAGGGCATCCTTGTCTAGTGCCAGAGTTCAAGGGAATGCTTCCAGTTTTTGACCATTCAGTATGATATTGGCTGTTGGTTTGTCGTAAATAGCTTTTATTATTTTGAGATACGTTCTGTCAATACCTGGCTTATTGAGGGTTTTTAGCATAAAGGGCTTTTGAATTTTGTCAAAGCCGTCTCTGCATCAATTGAGATAATCATGTGGTTTTTGTCTTTGGTTCTGTTTATCTAGTGAATTACATTGATAGACTTGCATGTGTTGAACCAGGCTTACCTCCCCGGGATGAAGCCTACTGGATCATGGTGGATAAGCTTTTTGATGTGCTGTTGCAATCGGCTTGCCAGTATTTTATTGAAGATTTTTGCATCTATGTTCATCATGGATATTGGCCTGAAGTTTTCTTTTCTTGTTGAGTCTCTGCCGGGTTTGGAATCAGAATGATGTTGGTCTCATAAAATTATTTGGGAAGAATTCCCTCTTTCTGTATTGTTTGGAATAGTTTCAGAAGGAATGGTACCAGCTCCTCTTTGTATGTCTGGTAGAATTCGGCTTTGAACCTGTCTGGACCTGGGCTTTTTTGGGTGGTAAGCTCTTAATTGCTGCCTCAACTTCAGACCTTGTTATGGGCCTGTTCAGGGTTTCGGCTTCTTCCTGGTTTAGGCTTGGGAGGAGGCAAGTGTCCAGGAATTTATCCATTTCTTCCAGGTTTACTAGTTTATGTGCTTAGAGTTGTTTGTAATAATCTCTGATGATGGTTTGAATTTCTGTGGAATCTGTGGTGATAACCCCTTTATCGTTTTTTATTGCATCAATTTGGTTTTTCTCTCTTTTCTTTTTTATTAATCTGGCTAGTGGTCTGTCTATTTTGTTGATCTTTTAAAAAAACCAGCTTCTGGATTTATTGATTTTTTGAAGTGTTTTTTGTGTCTCTATCTCCTTCAGTTCTGCTCTGATCTTAGCTATTTCTTGTCTTCTGCTAGGTTTTGAGTTTTTTTGATCTTGCTCCTCTAGCTCTTTCAGTTTTGACGATAGGGTGTCAATTTTTGATCTCTCCTTGCTTCTCATGTGGGCACTTATTGCTATATATTTTCCTCTAGAGACTGCTTTAAATGCGTCCCAGAGATTCTGGTATGTCGTGTCTTCATTCTCGTTGGTTTCGAAGAACATCTTTATTTCTGCCTTCATTTCATTGTTTATCCAGCCAACATTCAAGAGCAAGTTGTTCAGTTTCCATGAAGCTATGCGGTTCTGGGCTAGTTTTTGAATTCTGAGTTCTAACTTGATTGCACTGTGGTCTGAGAGACTGTTTGCTATGATTTTGGTTCTTTTGCATTTGCTGAGGAGTGATTTACTCCCAATTATGTGGTCAATTTTAGAGTAGGTGTGATGTGGTGCTGAGAAGAATGTATATTCTGTGGATTTGGGGTGGAGAGTTCTGTAAATGTCTATTAGGTTTGCTTGGTCCAGGTCTGAGTTCAAGTCCTGGATATCCTTATTAATTTTCTGTCTGGTTGACCTGTCTAATATTGATAATGGGGTGTTAAAGTCATCCACTATAATTGTGTGGGAGTCTAAGTCTCTTTGTAATTCATTAAGAACTTGCCTTATGTATCTGGGTGCTCCTGCATTGGGTGCATATATATTTAGGATTGTTAGCTCTTCTTGTTGCATCGATCCTTTTACCATTATGTAATGTCCTTCTTTGTCTCTTTTGATCTTTGTTGCTTTAAAGTCTAATTTATCAGAGATTAGAATTGCAACTCCTCCTTTTTTTGCTCTCCATTTGCTTGGTAAATCTTCCTCCATCCCTTTATTTTGAGCCTTTGTGTATCCTTGCATGTGAGATGGGTTTCCTGGATATAGCACACCGATGGGTTTTGGCTTTTTATCCCATTTGCCAGTCTGTGTCTTTTGATTGGGGCATTTAGTCCATTTACATTTAGGGTTAATATTGTTACCTGTGAATTTGATACTGCCATTTTGGTGCTAGCTGGCTGTTTTGCCCATTAGTTGATGCAGATTCTTTGTTGTGTTGATTTTCTTTACCATTTGGCATGTTTTTGGAGTGGCTGGTACTAGTTGTTCCTTTATATGTGTAGAGCCTCGTTCAGGAGCTCTTGTAAAGCAGGCCTGGTGGTGACAAAATCTCTGAGTACTTGCATGTTCACAAAGGATTTTATTTTTCCTTCACTTATGAAGCTTAGTTTGGCTGGATAGGAGATTCTGGGTTGAAAGTTCTTTTCATTAAGAATGTTGAATATTGGCCCCCACTCTCTTCTGGCTTGTAGGGTTTCTGCTGAGAGATCTGCTGTGAGTCTGATGGGCTTCCCTTTGTGGGTAACCTGACCTTTCTCTCTGGCTGCCCTTAGTATTTTCTCCTTCATTTCAACCCTGGTGAATCTGACGATTATGTGCCTTGGGGTTGCTCTTCTTGAGGAGCAACCCCAAGCAACACCCTATATCAAAATATGTTTGTGGTGTTCTCTGTATTTCCTGGACTTGAATATTGGCTTGCCTTGCTAGGTTGGGGAAGTTTTCCTGGATAATATCCTGAAGAGTATTTTCCAGCTTGGATTCATTCTCTTCGTCGCATTCAGGTACACCTATCAAATGCAGATAAGGTCTTTTCCCATAGTCCCACATTTCTTGGAGACTTTGTTCATTCTTTTTTACCCTTCTTTCTCTATTCTTGCCTTCCCATTTTATTTCATTGAGTTTATCTTCGACTTCTGATATCCTTTCTTCTGCTTGGTCAATTCGGCTGTTGAAACTTGTGCATGCTTCGCGAAATTCTCGCATTGTGTTTTTCAGCTCCATCAATTCACTTATATTCCTTTCTATTTTGTCCATTCTCGTTAGCATTTCATCAAATCTTTTTTCAAAGTTCTTAGTTTCTTTGCATTGGGTTAGAACATGTTCTTTTAGTTCACAGAAGTTTCTTACTACTCACCTTCTGAAGTCTGATTCTGTCATTTCATCACACTCGTTCTCCATCCAACCTTATTTCTTGCTGGTGAGGATTTGTGATCCCTTGTAGGAGGAGAGGTGTTCTGGTTTCGGGTGTTTTCATTCTTATTGTGCTGGTTTCTTCCCATCTTTATGGATTTATCCACCTGTCATCTTTGTAGTTGCTGGCTTTCAGATTGGGTCTCTGAGTGGACTTTCTGTTTGTTGATGATGAAGTTATTTCTGTTTCTTAGCTTTCCTTCTAACAGTCTGGCACCTCTGCTGTAGGTCTGCTGGGGTCCACTCCAGGCCCTGCTTGCCTGGGGTTCACCTGCAGGAGCTGCAGATCAGTAAGGGTTGCTACCAGTTTTCTTCTTCTGCTATCTTTGTCCCAGAAGAATACCCACCAAGTGTCAGTCTGATCCCTCCTTTATGAGGTGGCTCTTTGGATATACAGGGGTCAGGGAGCTGCTTGAGGAGACAGTCTGTTCTTTATAGGAGTTCAAATGCTGAGTTGTGAGCTCTGTTGTTCATTCAGAGCTGCTGGGCAGGTACGTTTAGGTCTGCTGCAGCAGAATTCATAAACCGCTTTTTGTTCCCAGGTGCTCTGTCCCAGGGATTTAGGGCTTTATTTATGAGTTTCCATTATGCTGCTGCCTTCTTTTTTTTTCCTCAGAGCTGCCCTGCCCAGCACGGAGGCAGCCTAGTCACTGTCTGCACTTCTCTGTATGTCAGATCCAACATGGGTATACTGCGGTCACTCAATTACAAAATTTAAATACAATGGGAAGAATTGGATCCCCAGGTGTCAGGGGCCAAGTGGTGGCACTCCACCAACAAAGGCAAGGTGGGTGCAGCTACTGTAATGGACAGCAGAAGCAAAGTGGCAATAGGAATAGTCTGACTTGTGTAGAGTTCTGGCATTGGCTAATTAATGATAGTGTTCCTAGAAGTGAAACTGATAGGAAGCCTCCTGCATTCTTATTTACTTTATATAAGCAGAAAACTTCTAGGTCAAATGGATAAAAGACTGATTTGAAGTATAAAAACAGAGAATCATGGACCCTCAGTCAATTTCCAGAGACTTGAACCAGTTTACAGACCCAGAATGCCTTGAATGAAGGGGAGGACTGGTCCCCTTGGGGAAGGACCCCACCACATGTCCAACAATTTATGCAGTGAATCTTTCTCCAATCCTTCCCCAAGAAGACCTCTGGCTTTTTACCAGGGTAACTGCAGTGGAAAAAGAGAAATGATTGGACATTTTGTGTACTACTGGACACTGGCTCTGAGCTGACATTGATATCAGGGGACCCAAAACATCATTGTGGTCCTCCAGTTAAAGTAGGGGCTTGTGGAGGTCAGATAATTAATACAGTTTTAGCTCAGATCTTACTTACAGTAAATCCAGTGAGTCCCTGGATTCATCCTGTGGTCATTTTCCCAGTGTCAGAATGCATAATTGGCATAGACATACTAAGCAACTGGCAGGACCCCAACATTGGCTCCCTGATTGGTAGGAAAGGCCAAATTAATGCCACTAGAGGTGTCTCTGCTTAGAAAAATAGTAAATCAAAAACAATATTGTATCCCTGGAAGGACTGTGGAGATTGGTGCCACCACCAAGGAATTCAAAGATGCTGGGGTGGTTATTCCCACCACATCCCCGTTCAACTCTCCCATTTGGCCTGTGCTCAAGACAGATGGATCTTGGAAAATGACAGTGGCTTATTGTCAGCTTAACCAAGTTGTGACTTCATTTGCAGCTGCTGTACCTGATGTGGTTTCATTGCTTGAGCAGATTAACACGTCTCCTGGTACCTGGTATGCAGCCATTGACTTGGCAAATGACTTTGTCTCCATTCTTGTCCATAAGGCCCACAAGAAGCAATTTATCTTCAACTGGCAAGGTCAGCAATATACCTTTACAGTCCTAACTGAGGGGTATATCAGTTCCCCAGCTTTGTGTCATAGTCTTATTTGGAGAGGCCTTGATCACTTTTTGCTTCCACAAGATATCACATGGGTCCATTACATTGACGGATCCAGTGAGCAAGAAGTAGCAAACACACTGGGCTTATTGGTGAGACATTTGAGTGCCAGGGGATGGGAAATAAATCTCACTAAAATTCAAGGACCTTCTACCTTAGTAAAATTTCTAGGAGTCCAGTAGTGTGGCCTGTTGAGATATTCCTTCTGAGGTGAAGGATAAGATACTGAATTTGGTCCCTCTTACAACCAAGAAAGGCACAATGCCTAGTGGGCCCATTTGGACTTTGGAGGCAACACATTCCTCATCTGGATGTGTCACTCTGGCTAATTTATCTAATGACCTGAAGGGTTGCCAGTTTTGAGTGGGGTCCAGAACTGGAGAAGTTCTGCAACAGGTCCAGGCTGCTATGCAAGCTGCTTTGCCACTTGGACCATATGACCCAGCAGATCCAATGGTGTTTGTGGTGTCAGTGGCAGATAGGGATGCTGTTTGGAGCCCTTGGCAGGCCCCCGTAAGTGAATCACAGCGGAGGCCTCTAAAATTTTGGAGCAAGGTCCTGCCGTCTTCTGCAGATAACTAATCTCCTTTTGAGAAATGGCTATTGACCTATTACTGGGCTTTGGTGAAAACTGAACGTTTGACTATGGGTCACCAAGTCATCATGTGGTCTGAACTGCCTATGATGAACCTTTCTGACCCATCTAGCCATAAACTGGTTCATGCACAGCAGCTTTCCATCATCAAATGGAAGTGGTATGTACATGATTGGGCTTGAGCAAGTCCTGAAGGCACAAGTAAGTTACATGAGGAAGTGGCTCAAATGCCCATGGTCTCCACTCCTGCCACACTGCCTTCTCTTTCTCTCTCCCACCCTGCACTGATGGCCTCATGGAGAGTTCCCTATGACCAGCTGACAGAGGAAGATAAGACTAGGGCCTGGTTCTCAGGTGGTTCTGCATGATATGCAGGCATCACCCGAAAGTGGACAGTGGGAACACTACAGCCCCTTTCCAGGACATTGCTGAAGGACAGTGGTGAAAGAATATTCCCAGTGGGCAGAACTTTGAGCAGTGCGCCTGGTTGTGCACTTTGTATAGAAGGAGAAATGGCCAGATGTGACATTATATACTGATTCATGGGCTGTAGCCAATGGTTTGGCTGGATGGTCAGGGACTTGGAAGAAGCATGATTGGAAAATTAGTGACAAAGAAATCTGGGGAAGAGGTATGTGGATGGGCCCCTCTGAGTGGCCAAAAACTGTGAAGGTATTTGTAACCCATGTGAATGCTCACCAGCAAGTGACCTCAGCAGAGAGGATTTTAATAATCAAGTGAATAGGATGACTTCTGCGGACACCTCCCAGTCTCTTTCCCCAGCTACCCCTGTCATTGCGCAATGGGCCCATAAACAAAGTGGCCATGGTAGCAGGGATAGAGGTTGTGCATGGGCTCAGCAACATCAACTTCCACTCACTAAGGCTGATCTGGTTATGACCGCTGCTGAATGCCCAATTTGAAAGAGGCAGAGGCCAACACTGAGCATTCTATATGACACCATTCCTTGAGATGATCAGCCAGCTACCTGGTGGCAGGTTGATTATATTGGACCTCTTCCATCATGAAAATAGCAGAGGTTTGTCACCACTGGAATAGACACTTACTCTGGATATAGATTTGCCTGTCCTGCACACAATGCTTCTGCCAAGACTACCATCTGTGGACTCATGGGATGCCTCATCCACCATTGTGGTATTCCACAAAGCATTGCCTCTGACCAATGCACTCTCTTTATGGCTAAAGTGGACTTGTGCTCATGGAATTCACTAGTATTACCATTGTTCCTTACATCCTGAAACATCTGGATTGATAGAATGGTGGAATGGCCTTTTGAAGTTACAATTACAATGCCAACTAGGTGACAGTACTTTGCAGGGCTGGGGCAGAGTTCTTCAGAAGGCTGTGTATGCTCTGAATCAGCATTCAATATATGATACTGTTTCTCCCATAGCCAGGATTCACAGTTCCAGGAATCGAGGGCTGGAAGTGGAAGTGGCACCACTCACCATCACCCCTAGTGATCCACTAGCAAAATTTTTGCTTCCTTTTCCTTTAACATTACATTCTGCTGGCCTAGAGTTACTAGTTCCAGAGGGAGGAACACTTCCACCAGGAGACACAACAATTTCATTAAACTGGAAGTTAATATTGCCATCTGGACACTTTGGATTCTTTCTACCTTTAAGTCAACAGGCTAAGGGAGTTGCAGTTGGCTGGGGTGCTTGATCTGTACTATCCAGATGAAATCAGTCTATTACTCCACAATGGAGGTAAGGAAGATTATGCATGGTATATAGGATCCATTAGGGCTTCTCTTAGTATTACCATGCTTGTAATTAAGGTCAATGGGAAACTACAACAGTTCAATCCAGGCAGGACTACAAATGACCCAGAGCCTTTAGGAATGAAGGTTTGGGTCACTCCACCAGGAAAAAACCACGACCTGCTGAGGTGCTTGCAGAAGGCAAAGGGAATACAGAATGGGTAGTAGAAGAAGGTATTCATCAATACCAGCTATGACCATGTGACCAGCTGCAGAAATGAGGACTGTAAATGTTATGAGTATCTCCTCCTTCTTTTGTTAAAAACATGTTTGTGCATGGATACACTTCTCCTAAGAAAATATCTTCATTTTATTTCCTTTCTCCTTTATTATGTGACATAAGATTTATTGACTTCACATCAGCACTTAAGTATTGTTAACTTTATGCAAAAGTATTCGAGTTGGGGATTGGTGTGTTTCTGGTTGTATGAAAGATAGCTGTATTATGTTAGGCATAATTATGACCTTATTATTGTCTTTATTTCAAAATTATGTATGATCTTAGGAGATGTGTATGGGTTCAAGTTAACAAGGGGTGGACTTGTGATGGTTAATACTGAGTATCTACTTGATTGGACTGAAGGATGCAAAGTATTGATCCTGGGTGTGTCTGCAAGGGTGTTGCCAAGGGAGATTAACATTTGAGACAGTGGGCTGGGAAAGGCAGACCCACCCTTAATCTGAGTGGGCACTATCTAATCAGCTTTCAGCATGGCTAGGATAAAAGCAGAAAAATGTGAAAACAGAGACTGGCCTAGCTTCCCAGACTACATCTCTCTCCCATGCTGGATGCATTCTGCCATTAAACATTGGACTCCAAGTTCTTCAGTTTTGGAAATTGGAGTGGCTCTCCTTGCTCCTCAGTCTGCAGATGGCCTATTGTGAGACCTTGTGATCATGTGAGTTAATAATTAATTAACTCCTCTCTATATACATGTATATATATTCCATAGTTTTGTCCCTCTAGAGAACTCTGACTAATACGGTCACTGTTGGTTGAATATCAGAAATCTGCAGTGGTTGTAGCTAGGTTGGCTTTTGAAGGGAGACTTATTATGATCAAGGCCATTCAACATCCACCATGCTGTCATAGCTGCTTTGTTCATGAGTCCATTTGATAAGAATAGACCAACAAAAAAAAGAAGATGATTTGCAGAGCAGATCATCCTCGTAAATAATGACAGTCTTTGGTGTTTGGCTATGAGGAAGGGGTTTCAGCAGTCTGCTATAAAGGTTTCTCAAAGATTTCTGAAATCCTTTCATATAATGGGCTCCTGGGTGGTAAAATGACACACCTGGAAACTGTGAAGAATGACAACTGCTACACACTGTATCAAATATTTCAAATGTCTGAAATATCCCCTTCCTTGGACACTGTCTTCTTGAGTTCTCCATCCTTTTTTTCTCTTTTAGGCTGGGAGCAAGAAGGGAAGAAAGAAAATGACTGCTGCTTCTAATAATGTCAACGACCTTCGTTCTTTTAAGACTCCCTTTTCCACTCCTGTCACTCATTATTCTTGTCCCTGCTCCTCCAAGACTAGAGTTCATAATTACCTCCTATCTTTCTTTCCTGCAACTTGCTCTATATGTGTTCCTGGCTTTGACTTTCTTAGCTTGTAACAATCAATGGACATTTCCCTATCCATTTTGTTGTTGTTGTTGTCCAGAGGAAGTTTTCAAAGCTCCTTCCCATTCCTGGAAGATGGCTCGAAACACTCATTTTTTCTCATCTTGCTTGTTCTTCCAAATTGCCTGTTTTTAACCACCTCATCAAACACGGTGAGAAAATTAAGAGGCAAGCACTTCATTCTTGGTGAATGATGAAATGAATACTGATGCATTTCTTGTTCTTAATGGCCTGGGGTATGACAGCCACCACTTCAGCAGTTTTGTCTTCACTGATTTGCCTTTGCACTTGATTTTCTAGTCAATTTTTTCAGTTGACCCCATATCCACTGAAACACTCACTGATTTTAAAAAATTTTCTCATCAGCTATTTTCCATTCAAGTATGCTGAAAATTGACATGTTTTCACAGAAAACCACCATTAAAATGATTAAATATTGAACATTTATATGTTCAGCCAGCTGTGAATAGGGAAACTCAGTTTCTCAATCAGGTTTTCAATATGTCTTCTGGGCATGTTAAATTATGCCATTTGAAGGTTTAGCTTGGTAGGACACCTTTTGTATTTGTCCTCTCTTTTTGACCTAAAGCACTTCTGAAAATATTGACATCAAAGAGTTGTATCAGGTCTCTTCTCTTACTTGAGTTTCACCTTTTAATGTATTGCTAACATTGGCTTAAAGGTCCTAAATATTTTTCTGCTTTTTAAAATTGTACATTTCCTTGTAGAGACTCTAGCAAAGATTTCTGTCTTTTTAGATGCAGTCAATTCTGATTACATTTAATAATTTTTCATGATTGATTTAAATATTGCTTCAAAAGTAATATTTCATGTATTTACTTGTAACTGATTTCTCTTATGAGACATTAAAATTAATTTATTATCCATTTGTTATGTACTAATTTTTAAGGAATTAATTGGTTGCTTCTAGTTTTTGGCAATTATGAATAAGGCGCCTCTAAACATTTGTATGCAGGTTGTATGTGAACATATCTTTTCAGCTTACCAGGGTAAATACCAAAAGTGTGATTATTGCATCGTTTAGTGAGCCTGTGCTAGTTTTCTAAGAAACTGACAAACTGTCTTCCAAGGTGGCTGTAACATTTTTTGCATTCCCAGTGGCAACTGCTCCACATCCTCACCAGTGCTTGGTGTTCCTCAGAGGAAAGGAAAATTATGTAGGTCAGAAACTTGGATATAAAAAAAGGCCAAGCATCAGAGAAGGAGTAAGTGAAGATAAAATATAATCTTTTCCTTATCCTTTTCTTTTATTTTCTTTTTCTTTTTATTATATTTTAAGTTCTGGGGTACATGTGCGGATTGTACAGGATTGTTACGTAGGTATAAACATGCCATGGTGGTTTGCTGCTTCCATCCCCCTGTCACCTACCTTTGGTATTTCTCCTGATGTTATCCCTCCTCAATCCCCCTAACCCCCGGCTATCCATCCCCTAGCCTCCCACCCCACAACAGGCCCGGGTGTGTGATGTTCCCCTTCCTATGTCCATGTTTTCTCATTGTTCCACACCCACTTATGAGAACATGTGATGTTTGGTTTTCTGTTCTTGTGTCAGTTTGCTGAGATGGTTTCTAGCTTCATCCATGTCCCTGCAAAGGACATGAACTCATCCTTTTATGGCTGCATAATATTTCATGGTGTTATATGTGCACATTTTCTTTCTTTTTTTTAATTGTACTTTAGGCTCTGGGGTACATGTGCAGATCATGCAGGATTGTTGCATAGGTACATACACGGCAAGGTGGTTTGCTGCTTCTCCCCACGTTATCCCTCCCCACCCTCCCCACCCACTACTGTCCCTCCCCTAGGCCCCTGCAACTGACTGCAGTGTGATATGCTCCCTTCCCTGTGGCCATATGTTCTATTCTAATTGTTTAACACCCACCTATGAGTGAGAATGTGTGGTGTTTGGTTTTTCTGTTCTTGTGGCAGTTTGTTGAGAATGATGGTTTCCAGATTCATCCATGTCTCTATGAAGGACATGAACTCATCATTTTTTATGGCTGCTTAATATTTCATGGTGTATATGTGCCACATTTTCTTTATCCAGTCTTTTGTTAATGGACATTTGGGTTGGTTCCAAGTCTTTGCTATTATAAACAGTGCTGCAATGACCACACATGTGTATATGTCTTTATAATAGAACAATTTATAATTCTTTGGGTATATACCCAGTAATGGAATTGCTGGGTCAAATGATATTTCTATCTCTAGGTCCTTGAGGAATAGCCATATTTTTTTTTATCCAGTCTATTATTGATGGACATTTGGTTGGTTCCAAGTCTTTGCTATTATAAACAGTGCTGCAATAAACATATGTGTGCATGTGTTTTTATAATAGAATGATTTATAATCCTTTGGGTATATACTCAGTAATGGAATTGCTGGGTCAAATGGTAATTCTATTTCTAGATCCTTGAGGAATTGCCACACTGTCTTCCACAATGGTTAAACTAATTAAAACTCCCACCAACAGTGTAAAAGCATTCCTATTTCTCCACATCCTCTCTAGCATCTGTTGTCTCCAGATTTTTTAATGATCACCATTCTAACTGGCATTAGATGGTATCTGTGGTTTTGATTTGCATTTCTTTAGTGACCAGTGATGATGAGCTTTTCTTCATATGTTTGTTGGCTGCATAAATGCCTTCTTTTGAGATGTGTCTGTTCACATCCTTCACCCATTTTTTTGATGGAGTTTTTTGTTTTTTTCTTGTAAATTTGTTTAAGTTCTTTGTAGATTATGGATATTAGCCCTTTGTCAGATTCAATGCTATCCCCATCAAGCTACCATTGACCTTCTTCACAGAACTGGGAAAAACCACCTAAAACTTCATATGGAACCAAAAAAGAGCCCACATAGCCAAGATAATTCTAAGCAAAAACAAACAAACAACAACAACAACAAAAAAAACAAAGCTGGAGGCATCGTGCTACCTGACTTCAAACTATATTACAAGGCTACACTAATCAAAACAGCATGGTACTGGTACCAAAGCAGGGACATAGACCAATGGAACAGAACATAGGCCTCAGAAGTAACATCTACAGCCATCTGATCTTTGACAAACCTGACAAAAACAAGCAATGGGGAAAGGATTCCCTATTTAATAAATGGTGTTGGGAAAATTGGCTAATCATATGCAGAAAGCTGAAATTGGATCCCTTCCTTATACCTTATACAAAAATTAACTCCAGGTGAATTAAAGATTTAAACATAAGACCTAACACCATAAAAACCCTAGAAGAGAACCTAGACAATACTGTTCAGGACATAGGCATAGGCAAGGACTTCATGACTAAAACATCAAAAGCAATGGCAACAAAAGCCAAAATAGACAAATGGGATCTAATTAAACTTAAGAGCTTCTGCATAGCAAAAGAAATTATCATTAGAGTGAACTGGCAACCAACAGAATGGGAAAAAATTTTTGCATCCTGCCCATCTGACAAAGGGCTTTTCCTTATTCTGAATTGATCTGATAGATAACTATTCAAAATAATAATAGCAACAATGTATTGGTTGACTCTGTCTTATAAATAAGTAAGATGAATGACAGCAATGCTATAAGGGACAGATGGGAGGAATTGAGAATACTTTGTTACAAGGTACCTGAACTATCCATGAAGTGATATAGTGTTATTTGAATATAGACTTAGATTAGCTGTTAAAGTTCACTGCAAAATCTAGAAAAATCATAACAATTAACAACAAGAGGTATATTGATATGCTAATACCATGTAAGTAGTTTATATACATACATATGTGTATGTATTTTATATACTAAATATCTTAGTATTTTATTTACATACATATGTGTATAAAATACTTTGGTCAGAGCAGTCAATCAACTTCTTCAATGTCTCATAGCTGGTAAGTGGCTGGGTGTATTAGCCTGTTCTCATGCTGCTAATAAAGACATACCCAATACTGTGTTATTTATAAGGGAAAGAGGTTTAATTGCCTCACAGTTCTGCAGGCCTGGGGTGGCCTCAGGAAACTTACAATCATGGGAGAAGGGGAAGCAAACACATCCTTCTTCACATAGCAGCAGGAAAGAGAAGTGCAGAGACCAGATCTAACGAGAACTCACTCACTACCACGAGAACAGCAGTATGTGGTGGGGATGTGCATGGAATGTTTGAGGACTAACAAGAAGGCTGGTGTGGCCAGAGTAAAGAGCATGAGGGTCAGTTGTGTGATATTAGGGTAGAGAAGTAAGCAGAGTTTAGCTCATGAATGGTCTTGTAGGCCATGGTAAGAACATTTGATTTCATTCTGGGCAAAATGAAAACACAGAAGGGGTATGAGCAGAGAATGTGGCATGCTCTATAATACTTCACTCTAGTAGGATTTTCCACATTGATGGAAAAGTTCTATATCTATGCTGTCCAATAAGGCAGCCACTAGCCATATGTGGCTATTGAGTGTACAAACATGTGGCTAGTGCAACTAAAAACCTGCTTTTTCATTTTCATTTAAATAGCCATATGGGGCTAGTGGCAACTACATTGGACAACACAGCTCTACATGGATCAGCCTGGCTGCTGCTTGGGACTTAGACTGTGACAGAGAGCACAGAAACTCTGCATCTTCATGAAAGAAATGGCCTGGCTTGGATGAAAGCATCTGCAGTAGTGGGAGCTGAGAAATGGCTGACGTAGGGTATATTTTGTAGGTAGACTCCCCAGGCTTGCTGGCAGATTCCAGGAGGTTCAGAAAAAGAGAGGAGAGAGGAGAAATGAGTTGGCAAGTGAAGACGAAGAGAAGGGTGTGCATTTCAGGCGGAGGGAGCATGTGGCGAGAATGCCAGGAGGGTGTGACAGCACACTGTTTGGGAACTCAGTCAGTTTCTTACCAGCCACCTGTGGAAGGTTAGGTGGGGAACACGGCAGAAGGGGCAGACTGGGCTAAAGGTACCAAGCATGGAGAATGCTATGCTGAAAAGCTTGTGGTTTTGTTCTTAGTGCAACACATGTGGAAGTGCTAAAGGGTTTGTGTTAGATAAATGATGTGGATGTTTTTGTGTTTTAGATTAATTTCAGTAAGTCCAGTGTGAAGAATGAATCCAAGGAGAAAGTGACAGAAAGGAGAGTGAGGCTATTTGGGGGCTACTGCTACCACTGAGACCCCTACAATGAACATCCTCATGCATACTTCCTTGTGGTTAGCTCTGTAAGCATTTCTATGAGATCTCTATTTAGCAGTGAAACTGCTGGGTTATAGGGTGGTGTGATGGTTTATGTATCCACTTGGCTGGGCCATGGTGCCCAGATGCCTGGTCAGATATTATTCTGGATGTTTCTGTGAAGATGTTTTTGGATGAGAGGAACATTTAAATCTGTGGTCTTTGAGTAAAGCAGATTGCCGTTCATAATGGAGATGGGTCTTATCTAACCTATTCAAGGCCTTCACAGAATAAACACTGAATTCCCCTGAGCATGAAGGAATTTTGCTATCAGATGGTCACTGGACTTGAACAGCAACTGTTTCTCTTTTTACTGGGTCTCTGGCCTGCTGGTCTCCTCAGTCAGATTTTACACACACACACACACACACACACACACACACACACACACACACACACACACTTCTGTTGATTCTGAGTCTCTGGAACCATATACTTATTTCTCCTCTCCAGAATGACTGTACCCACATGGCCCAGAGATCTGGCATCTCCATACCCTACCCACACTGGGCATTATCTAGCTTTCTACTTTTTGCCAGATGAGTGTAAAGAGTATCTCATACGTTTTCAACTTGCATTTGTTAGTAACTAAATGACTGAATAACTTTTACATTTCCTTATCTATAATTTTCCTGTTCACACTTAGGCCTTTTCTCTCCCAAATGGGGATCCTAATGTTTGTTATTGATTTGCTAGAATCCATCTTTCCATTAGTCCCTTTTTGATTGCAGGTATTGCATATACATTCCAATGTCACTCTTTTTCATTATCTTTGCTCAGGGTAACCTTCAATGAATATAATTTCTTAATAATTGGTATGATAAATGAATGACATTTTTAGCTAGTGAGTTATAATTTTGTGATGCAGGTAAAAAAATTCTACGTTTCTGTCTGTTGATTTTGTATTTTTTTTTTTCATTTAGACCATTAATCTATCTGGAATCTACATTTGTATGTTTTAGATAAATATTGTTTTGCTTTGTTTTACGGGTGAACCAGTTTCTCCAAAACTATTCACTCTTTAATTTTCCCCACTGTTCAATGACATCATTTTCATCATCAGTTATGTTTTTGAGTCTTCTGTTCTATTCTATTGTATATTTGTCTGTGCTTGTGCCAATATTCCATTTAAAAAAAGCACTAAAGCTATGTAGTCTGTGTTTATGTATTATAGAGGAAGTCTTAGTTCTTTAGTTTTTTTTTTCCAAATTTGACTTAAGTTTTCATAGGCTTTCAGTCTTCCATATTTAATGTGGAATACATTACTTACATTAAAAACCATATCCTGCAACTTTGATTGAAATTCAACTGATTTTATGGGCTAATTTGGGAAGAACTGACTTTACAAAAAAGTCTTGTCTTATTCTAGAGCACAAAATGTCTGTTTACTCATATCATTATTATTATGTGTTTAATAAATATTTAAAAGTTTTTTCCCATCAAAATCTTGAGGATTCTGTGGAACTTAACTTTTTTTTGCTCTTCTGAGAGATATTTCAAAAGTAAAATTAAAAAAAATTTCCTGGCAGAAAAGATAGTGATTTTTATAAGTTGATCTTTTATCTAGTAACCCATTATTGTCAAAGGATGATAGTTTTATCTTTCGTTCCAATGTTTAGATATTTTCTTTTTTTCTTATTGTCATGACCAATACCTTATATTAAATTGTGGTGGAGACACTGGGCATTTAAAAAAATCTTGTTCTTAAAGGCATTGATGACATCAAGTTTTCCCATTAAGAATAACTTTGTTCTAGGTGTTTGGAATACAACTTTAACCAAGTATACATCAAGATACGCTAGGCTATGCTGTAGTTAAAAAAAGCAAAAACAAAAATAATAAAAACAAAGCAACGCCCTAATAGCAGTGGCTTAATCCAGCCACATAGTCCTCTGGGGAACCAGGAAACATTCAAGGGCATCAGTCCTCCACGTGCTGTTGGCTTGGAAATCTGGGTCATGCTATCTCAATAGAGGACTCCTCCATGGAGAAGGAGGTATGAGAGACCGAAAAATTATGCATAGTGTTTCACTGCTTCTGCACATGTGTGACAAATAATTGTCCCCTGGCAATCGTTGGTCAGAACTGGTCATGAGATGTGGAATTGATAGTGTGTCTGTAAGAAAAGCAAAGCTAGTTAGGGTTGAACAGCAGCATTATTGCCACATCAAGTTAAGTAAACTTCCACCAGTTCCTTGTTTTAAATTAGAAGTGTGTGTTGACATTCACCAAAATACTTTTCTGCATTGATATCATATTATGACTTTCTGCAGTAATATATTGATGTGGTAATCACCTCATTAGATCTTCTGATGCTTAGTGTTCCTGGGACAAAGGCCACCTCCTCATTTTGTGCTTTTTATACACCATTGAATTTGCTAATATTACCTAATGCTTCAGATGGGATTGTCTGTGTACACATTTATTCTGAAAATAGACTATGATTTTTTTCTGATTATTATTATCTGATTTTAGACTCAAGATTATGCTTGATGTTATTTTTTTTTTCCATTTTCTTGACCAATTTGCATAAAATAGAAATTAATTGTTCTCTGAAAAATCCTATAAAACCATTTGGGCAGGATATGTCTTTTTCTAGGAACTTATTTTAACTAGATTTAAAAATTTATTTATGTATTGTTTTTCATAATGCTTGGAAACATTACAACATTTTTATTCTGTATATTAATTTTCCTCTTCTGTTTCTTCTTCTTGATGAGTTTTGTCAGAGGTCTGTCTAGCTTATTAACCAGTTGAAGAAACTAAGCGATAGACATGCCTGCCTTCAACTCTCCAAGCCCTCAATTTATACACGTTTCACACAGGCTTCAGTTTTCCCAAAAGTTCTTGGAATCTGTAAATTCCTCTCACTTCTCTGGTTTCATCAGTGTTGATTTTGGGGGAATGTCAGCAGTCAAAGCTTGTTTGCCATCTTTTAAGAAACTGGAGACCGAGACTATTTCATGTGCAAGAGCCTGTTTTTGTAAGAGAAAAAAGCAGATTTCTAATCTAGATACAGTTACACACTCAGTTACAGTGTAGCTTTGGGAAAGGTGTTCTTTATGCCTCAATCTTCTCATCTGCAAAATGAGGAAATATAACTTCATTAGATGATTGTCACCAACTCTCTTAGTTCTAAACTATATTGAAGCTTCATGTATGTGATAGTCGGAGTTCAGCAAATACTCCCCTGTCCATCTCACAGAGTATACTTCCTTCCTACTTTGATGTTGGGCTTGGCTGTGTGACTTGTGGCCAATGGAATGTTAGCTGACATGATACTTGCAGAGGTCTTAAATATTTGTGTGTTTTGGCTTAGCTCTGGCAACCTAGTGATTTTTGATTAGAAGTACACGCCTAGGTATGTCTGCCTCTAACGCATGAGAAACACTTGTGCAACAGACTTGAACCTAAACTATAGGCTGAAGTCATCCTACTCAATGTCACCCTGAAGTAGAGCCATTCTGTTTAGCTCCATTCACCTGCAGTTAACCTCAGGCCTATGAATGTGAGAATAAATGCTCAGTTTAATAAATCAACAAGTTGAGGGATAATTTGTTACTCAGAACTACTATGGTTATAACAGATTAATATAATTTAGTTGAATAAATGGTTTTCAAATTACGTTTGAACAGAATACTAATGCTTCTCAAGCTGGGTTGAGGTTTTTTGTTTCTAAAATCAAAGAAAGAGAGCTACTTACCCCTTCCATTTATCTCTAATTAAAAAAAAATTAAAAATCGATAGAATAGATTAAGCTTAACATTTTTACCCCTCTACAAAGAAAGAACAAAATAGCTTTCATTTAATAACTTTTTTTTTGTACACATGAACAAGGGTATTCGTGATGGTCATTGTTGTATTTTGCATATATGCAATGCAGTCGTATTCTGTGCTAGGATAATTATTCATAGTTTGTATGATAACAGTGAATCCATAAATATTTCAAGATATGGGTGGATACCTATTACCTCTTCAGCTTCTATTTTCCTCATTTTTATTAGGAATACAGGGGTTTCTGGACAAGGCATCTCCATTCTCAATTCTAGGGAAGAAATATATAATCTAGACAAGATCCATTTGTATATTTCATTCAGGAATTAGTTTGGAGTCAGGTATGAATCTGGAGCAATGCCAATGAGTATGAATTTGAGAACTTTTGCTAGAATTTCTTTCTTGCCCTGGAACTTTGAAAACAGTATGAACAGTGAAAATCTCATTTACAAAATACAACATATTGTGTGATTTTATTCATGTGAAATGTCCAGAATAGGCAAATTGATGGAGAAAGAAAGTAGGTCGGTGACTGGGGATGTGAAATGTGAGTGACTGCTGATGAGTAAGGAGTTTCTTTTGGGGATGATACACATGTTCCAAAATTAATTGTGGTAACGGTTGCACAACCCTGTGAATATACTAAAACCCACACTAACTGACTTTCACACTTTAAATGAGTTAATTGCATGGTATAATGCATCTCAATAAAAGTGTTACAAAATTATGGTAGGCACTGGGGTCTCCTAGAGTCACATTTGCTGCATGCCATGTGGATGTAGAGTGAGGTAGTTTTGTGAAAGGTAAGAGTCACCTTAGGACCTCTGGAGAAGAATTGCCATGTGCATGTGTAGAAGTGGATATCCCTGTTACCCTTGTCTAGGGGTGGCATATTCCAATTCCCCCCCCCCCCAATTTTTTATGCTTTTAGCACAATAGAGTAGATGGTGCTTGAGGAAAAGAACAACTCTCACATCTTCATTTTTGAATGATGCCTCCATGCACGAGGGTTCTGCAACTGGATGGCTGCTACGGTCTGAATGTGTCCTCCAAAGTTTGTTGTTGGCAACTTAATCCCTGATGCAACAGTGTCAAGAGGTGGGCATTTAAGAATTGATTAGGTCATGAGGGCTCTGCCTTCATGAATGTATTAATGTCACTATTGTGGGAATAAGTTTGTTATCTTGGGAATGAGTTCCTGATGACAGAATGAGTCATCCCCTTCTTTCCTCTTTGTCTCGTGCACACTTTCTTGCTGTTTCACCTCTTGCCATCGGATGATGTGGCAAGAAAGCCCTCACCAAAAATGGGCCCTTCGACCTTGGACTTCCTAGTTTCAGAACAGTAAGAAATACATCTAGTTTCTTTATAAATTATCCAGTCTCGGGTATTCTGTTATAACACACGAACAAACTAAGATAGAAAACTGGTACCAGGAATGGAATCATTGTTATAAGAAATATCTGAAAATGTCCAAGTGGCTTTTGAACTGGGTAATGAGTAGAGGTTGTCAGAATTTGGAAGAGCAGGCTAGAAAAAGCCTAAATAGGCATAAACAGAATATTAAGGGTGATTCCAATGAGTGCTCAGAAGAGGAGAGCTATAGGGAAAATCTGAAACTTCTTAGCAATTACTTAAGTGATCATGATCAGAATGTTGGTAGAAGTATGGGCAGTAAAGACCATTCTGATGAGATTTCAGATGGGAAAGAGGAATATCTTATTGGAAACTTGATTAAAGGCCATCCTTGTTATGAAGTGGCAAAGAACTTGGCTGAATTATGTCCATGCCCTATGGCTGTATGGAAGGCAGAATTTAAGAATGATGAACTGGGATATCTGGCAGAAGAAGTATCTAAGCAGAAAGGCATCCAAAGTGCTACAAGGCTTCTTTTGGTCACTTACAGTAAAATAAGAGGAGAGAAATGATTTAAAGACATAATTTATGTAATTAAAAGGGAAGCAGAGGGGAAAGATTTGGAAAACTCAGCCTGGCCAGGTAAAGAATTGAAAAAAAGCCTGTTTGGGAGAGAATATTAAGGTTGTGGCCAAGTGATTTTTTTGCCAAAGAGATTAATATGGATAGAAGGAAGCCAAGTTCTATTCATCAAGACAATGGCAAATATCCCCAAAGGTATTTCAGAGATCTTCTGGGCAATCTAGGACTTTGAGGGCAAGGATTTTCTGGGAGGCACTCACAGGACCTCAGTGTTCACTGCTCAGAGAGTCTTGGGACTGTGCTCTCCTCATAGTGATGCAGTGCCATTCAGCCATCTGAGCCATGCTTGGGTGGACCCAGGTGCCACTCATGCCACAGCTCCACCAGGCACAAGCAGTAACCCTTGGAGGCAACCCTGTGGTGCTGACTCCGCAGACATGTAGAGGACACAAGCTGTGTGGCCCTGGTGGCCGCCACCTAGATGTCAGAGGATGCCATGGACAGCCTGAGTGCCTAGGCAGGGATTTATTGCAGAGGTGGTGCCACTGCAGACAGCCCCGACGAGGGCAGAGGCACTGCAGAGAGTTCACACAAGGGCAATGGCTAGTGAAGCTGTGGGAATCCGGCTGCTATCAAGATCCCAGAAATGTAGAGCTACTACTGTGCAATGCCTGCTCGGGAGAGCTGCAGGAATAAGACTCTTAAGACGTGAGAGCTGCTGGATAGACTGAGCCCAGAAAAGCTATAGGAGTGGGGCTTGCCTGAGGCCTTGGGGCCCCGCTCCCCACTCCAGTATGTGCAGGATGCGGAACATGAAGTCAAAGGAGAGTACTCTCCAGCTTTAAGAGTTACCATTGTTTTCCGTGTGGGGTTTTGGACTTACTTGGGACCAGTTACCCCTTTCTTCTTACCAGCTTCTCCCTTTTGGAGTGGGGATGTCTATCCTATTCATGTTCTATCATCGTATTTTTGGAAGCAGAAAACGTGTTTGATTTCACAGGCTCACAGCTGGAGGCGAATTTGCCTTAGGACACTTTTTGCCTTGAGTCTCACCTGTATCTGATTTGGTGAGACTCTGGACTTTGCATTTTTGAGTTGATGCTAGAACAAATTAAGACCTTTGGGGGGTTATTAGGTGGAATGAATGTATTTTGCATGGGAGAAGAACATGAATTTTGCGGGCCAGGGGTGGAATGCTATGGTATGAATGTGTCTGCCAAAGTTCTTGTGTTGGAAACCTAATCCCCAATGCAAGAGTGTTGAGAAGTGGGACCTCATAAAAATTTTGCCCTCATGAATGGACTGATGGCACTATCGAGGGAGTGGGTTAGTTATTGTAGGAGTGGGCTCCTCATGCAAGGATGCATTTGGCTCCCTTCCCCTATCTCTCTTGTGCATGTTCTTTTGCTCTTCTACCGTCTGTTATGAGATGATGCAGAAAAAAGATCTTCACTAGGTATAAGCCCCCTAACCTCAGACTTCCCAGCCTCCAGAACTCTAAGAAACATGCTCTTTTCATTGTAAATTACCCAGTCTCAGGTATTCTGTTATAGCAGCACAGAACAGGCCAAGACAGTGGCATTTCTTTTATTTTATCAATAATCTTATTTATCATATCTTCCAAGTCAATATCTGCTTTCTGTGAATGTCCCCTCATCCCTCCCTTGAAGAACCTATGTAGTGTATACTTCCTATTAACTCCACAGTGACATTCTAAAACAGACCTTGATCAATTTAACATTTAAATAGCTATAGGGCAGAGACATAGCCTGGTGCCTGCATAAACACCATTTGGTGATGGTTTCCTAAAAGTGCAACGTTCTGTAATTACAAGAACTATCTCCAAGGTATAGACACGAGTTTCTGCTCTAGAAAGTCAAAGATGCCCTGAAATATGAAAAATTGTACTTGAGGCTCTGTTGACTGCATGATTAACTGAGAAAAGGGAAACAACAAATGAGAAACATTTGGGCAACAATTTCCAGAGAGAAACTCAATAAGCTGATGTAAAACAAGAAAATTGCCCTTCTTTGTAAAAGAAAACCCTGTTTTTAAGATGCAGTGATGAAATGCTGAGAAGGACACACAGAGGTGAAAGCTGATTTTCCCTGAAGTGCACATTATACATGCAAAGCCAACATTCTTTCAACAAGATTAATAAGTGCTATTTATGGTGTTCCCTGGACAGATCAACAGAATGAAGGGCACAGGAATGAGGCTACAAAACCCCTGTTGTCTTCAGATGTGTCTGAGCTGCAGCCGACCATAGGAGGAACCCTGATCTTCTTTTGTGGGGAGGAAACACACTGAGGAGGGTAAAGTTATGAAACACCAATCACTCTTAGGCAGATTGGTGGTTAATTAAATGGCTGACTTGTAAGCTAAGGACATTTACTTGATGATATAGAACTTTTTTAACTTTGAACTTGAAACTTAGGAAGGTGAAAAGTGACATCCTTTCTGAGGGATACGAACATAGGGTAAGTCAAGATGGCCCTAGGTCATATGGGGAGCTCAAAAATATGAAATACAGGGAAAGAGCATGGCAGCTTATGCTTCTTTTTTATTCTGATTAGTGATTAATAATTAAAATTTAATTCATAGATTCAAATGAAAATTGGAATTAATTTCTAATTCTGGCAATAATATGGTTGAAAAATCAGGGCTATGGGAGTCAGAAGACCTGGGTTGGGACCTGCCTGATTTCAACTTTTAAGACTATAGGCAGTTATTTTCACCACTCTAGGGCTCAATTTTCTTATCCATATAAGGACAGGGATTAAAGATCCTATGATGCCTTCAACTTTATGATTTTATGATTTATGAATCTTGAGTTTCAGAGCTGGCTGGCCCACTGATGATTAAGCTGAGAAAAATAATATTATTGACTCTCAAATGAGAGATTAATATTTCCTGTGGGTGAAAAATTAATTTTTAGCTATCGCTAATGTCAAACCAAAGAAAATATCCTGACTCCAATAAGAAATTTGAAGAGTCTGCTTGAAGACAAATGACTAAGAATTAGCAGTGTGTGAGTTCCCACAATTAACTAAAAGTCTGCATAGGAATCCTTCTTAATTTATTAAAAAATTCTGTTTTCTTTTCTTTTCCAAACTAAATACTGTCAAAGAAATGAAAATATACTTAAGGAGCATACTTAGCTAAAAGCTACTAGATTGTATTTTCCTACTAATACTTTCTAAGTCTTTAAACGATGAAACTAATATTTTAAAGTGATAATAGCATATTGGCCCACACTGATCCTCAATTTGTACTTTATATTTAATCTACAAGAAGAAAATTAACCATTGGACATTTGGAATGTATACCTTAAAACCTTGGACAAATGAAATGTATTTTTTCTGAGTCCTTTCCATAACTAAAGTTACCACCCAGTTATGGTTGTTTAGATCATAGATTAAACAAACATGCAAAGTACAGCAGAGAATATTTAGATGTTTAGGAATTTATCAGTGGGGATGTTTTGGGGATGTAAATAACCACCGCCACCATAACAAACTTGAACGGATTTAAATGAAGAAGAAAGTCCAGAAGGACAGCAGCATTCAGGGATTATGTAAGCTAGATCTCTGGCTTTACTTTCTCTGATTTATTCTTCCCTTCCACGTGTTGTCCCATCCTGTTTGGTCACTGGTTTCTGAGTCAAACCACTGTTGCAGGACTTTTCCTTAGTTCAGCTAAGGAGGTGGTGCTTCTGTTTACAATAGCAAAGACCTGGAACCAACCCAAATGCGCATCAGTGATAGGCTGGACAAGGAAAATGTGGCACATATACACCATGGAATACTATTAAAAAAAAACAATGAGTTCGTGTCTTCTGTAGGGACATGGATGAATCTGGAAACCATCATTCTCAGCAAACTGACATAAGAACAGAAAATCAAACACCACATGTTCTCACCATAGGCGGGTGTTGAACAATGCAAACATGAGGACACAGGGAGGGGAGCATCACACACTGGGGTCTGTTGGGGGGGAACTAGGGAAGGGACGGGGGGGGGGGGGGGGGTTGGGGAAGGACAACATGGGGAGAAATGCCAGATATAGGTGATGGGGGTGGAGGCAGCAAACCACTTTGCCATGTATGTACCTATGCAACAATCCTGCATCATCTGCACATGTACCCCAGGACCTAAAGAACAATAAAAAAAGAGGGGGTGCTTGTCCCACAGCCATGAAAATTATGGCTCACAGATTGCAGGGTGAGAATAATGGAATTTACTGGGCAAAATGGAAAGAAAAGGGAGAACGGGACTTTCCACAAGGCCAGAGTTTCTGCTGGTGTGCTTCCCACCTCACAGCTTGAATCCCAGGTTCCACACAGGAAGAGGAGGGGCCAGGCTCCTCCTGGTTGCCTATGGCGTGAAGTTCCTGAGGACCCACCCCAGTGCTCAGGTCGGCTGGAGTTTTGCCAGGGAGCTCCTCCCACCCATCTGTCTCACCACCTCTCATTGTGTTCTGGCTCTGTATCTCCCTGACAGATTGCAGTGCCTTGAACAAGTGAGTGCACAATGAGTAATCAAAATCGTGAGAAGTACCAGCAGTTATCAAGCTCTCCTTACAAGTTCTAGGTGCTAAGATTAATAGAGAGTCTAAAAGTCTCCTTAAAAGTTTTATTGATTTATTGATTTATAGATATGGGGTCTCGATACGTTGCTCAGGCTGGAGTGCAGTGGCTATTCACAGGCGCGATCCCACTACTGATCAGCACGGGAGTATTAAGTGTTGAGTCATTGGCCCCACCACAATCCTGTTAGGCAGTGTAGTAATTCTAAAAATATGCCCAGAAATTTTTTGAGGTGTTTCCCTTCCAGAGATGGGGTGTCATTCCCCTCATCTAGAATGTGAGCTGGACTTAATCACTCGTTTCTAGTGAGTAGAACAAAACCAGAATAATGTGTGACTTTGGATCCTAGGTCATAAAATAGCTATGGCTTCCATCTTGATTGTTCTCTCTCTTTCTCTCTCTCTCTCTGTGTTTCTCTCTCTGCCTCCCCATTCCCCCCACCCCACTTGGGGCAAGCTGTCTGCCATGTCCTGGGGACACTCAGGCAGTCCTGTGAAAAGACCTACTTTGTGAGGAGCTGAAATCTCCAGCCCATAGCCATCAAGCCTGCTAACAACTGCAGGATCCATCTTGGAGGCTGATTCCCCAGCACTGGGAGAGACAGGGATGACAGCAGTCCCTCATGTGGAACCCTAAGGCAGAGCCACTCAGCTGAGCCACTGTGGGATTTCTGATCCTTGGGAACTGTGTGAGATAATGAATGTTTGTTATCTTTAGCTGGGAAGTTTTGGGTAACTTGTCACACAGCAATAGAGAACTAATACAGGCAAGTAGTATTATTATCCTCATTACAGATGAGCGGATAAAACAGAGTAAGGCAGAGTCACTTGTCCTGGACACATGGTTGAAAGTGATCTTTCAACTTCTGATCTCACATTCTGAGCCCCAATGGTATATAGACATGGTGTGATGGGCTTCTGTACACTGCTTCCTTTACTTGAAGTCCTCAAGCCTTATTTAAAGTTTCTAGTATATTTGTAGTCTTTTCTTTTAAATTGCCCCAAATTTCAAGATTAGTGGATAATTTCAGAGGGATTAAGATTAATAGGGAGTCTAAAAGTCTCCTTAAAAGTTTTATTTATTTATTTATTTAGAGATGGAGATCTTGCTATGTTGCCCAGGCTGGAGTGCAGTGGCTATTCACAGGCCTGATCCCACTACTGATCAGCACAGGAATTTTGACTTGCTCCGTTTCTGACCTGGGCCGGTTCACCCCTCCTTAGGCAACCTGGTGGTCCCCCACTTCTGGGAGGTCACCATACTGATGCCGAACTTAGTGTGGGCACCCAATTGGCATAGCGCACTACAGCCCAGAACTCCTGGACTCAAGCGATCCTCCCACCTCAGCCTCCCGAGTAGCAGGGACTATATAGGTCCCACCATGCCCAGCAAAAGTTATTTTATTTGTAGTTTAAAATAAAGTTTGTATGTAATCTAACATTTTGGAATCTTATGTCACAGAATAGAGATGTCAGAGGTGGCTCATAGTTTTAGGAAAGGAATAAGGAAGTTACTGACCTTCCATTTACAGGGTGAGATTTGAATTGGACTTCTATGTAGACACATGGTTTCCACTCCTTGAAAGCATGCAGAGAAATGCAGTCAAACATTAGAAGAATACAGTATTATCAATTCTGGTAAGCGTAGTTCTAGCTAGATCAAGGGTTGGGGGATTTCTTTAGATGTCAAATCAGACTTGACATGTGACCATTGATTTGAAAGTCAAGAAAACCCTAGGTTTTAATTTCTGTGTCATTGCTGAGGCTTCCTGATGAAGTTTCTGCGTTATGTTTTTCCTTTCTCATTTGCAAACCTCTCCGTTTTCTACCCTTCAGCTGGAGAGAGAAAGAGGCTGCATTGCTTCCTCTCAAGTCTCTCAGTTCTCCTTTCTAGTTTTTGACCCCTTAGTTAGGTGAGAGCCATGTGATCACTCCAGTTTTACGTGGAAAATTCCAGGTTACCTGCTTGAAGTCACTCAAAGAATGAATGATAAGGCTCTCAGTCTGGCTATCTTTCCACTTCTGCTGCTCAGTCTAGAGTTTGCTTCTAAGTCTTACTTGATGCCAGATAATTATTTACAAAGTATGTATCTCATATTCTTTTACCACTACAACACCTATCCAATACAATATCTATCTTATATTCCTTGTGCTACTGTTATTTGGGTCTTTCTTATCTCCCTAATGGTTTGGAAGCTCTTGGAGGCAGAAAAATGAGAACAGAGCCTTGCCTAGAGTATAGCTCAATATATACTCATGCTATTGATAAATAAAAGGATAGATGGAAGCAAGGGTGGATAACAGAATGATGAAGCATACTGAGTTTTCCTACTAATGTTGCCTTGCTAGCATGCATTGACTAAGAAAACAAAACCTTAGATGTATTTCGAATGTATGAAACAGGTCAGCTCAAAACAGGTATTTTACTCTAAATAAAAGTGGTCCTTGTGTGGTGACTGACACCTGTAACCATAGCACTTCAGGAGGCAAAGGTGGGAGGATCCCTTGAGTCAAGGAATAGAATACCAGCCTGGGCAACATAGTGAGACCCTGTAACTACCAAAAAAATCGAAAGATTAGCCAAGTGTGGTGGTGCACACCTGTAGTCTCAGCTACTTGGGAGGTTGAGGTGAGAGTATCTCTTGAGCCCAGGAGGTCGAGGTTATAGTGAGCTGTGATTGTGCTGTTGTGCTCCAGCCTGGGTGACACAGGATGACCCTGTCTAAACAAAATGTTGCCTGAAGCATAAAATTCAAAAGTTCAATTTTAAAAATTTATTTTACAGCCAACTTTTCAGTGATTGATCTAGTAAACTTTTATCATAAACAAACAATTTAAAGCAGAGACCATTTTCTGGCTTGGCAGATGTTTGTTTTAAGAAATCTATTATATTTTAATTGTCTATTTCCACATGTACTTTTTTTTTTTGACTAGGAAGATAAAGCTAATTGATGATTGATTTGTATTCTGCCTTTTCCTAAAGAATTAGAAGCTGTTTACTGCTAAAGCATAATACAGAATGTAACTTTCCATGGCTGGTAACCACGCGGTGACCATGCGGTGCTTTTCTGGTGATAATAATGTTCTGCAACACTCTTTACCACGTTATAATGCATCAGATTAGAGATGCACAGTTGAATAGATTCAGAGTCAGAACAAGCAGTAAAGAAAAGTTTTCTACAACCAAAATAAATGAATAAATAAATAAGATGGGCTCAGGATGGGACAGAGAACATGGGTGTCCAGTGGTTACATAGAGAATGAAGAGTTAAGACTTTGAATGGTTGTATGTGGTGGACAGCAAAGAGAAAATCATAACTATAAGACATATTCTGATAGTACATTTGTAAGTAATTTTACATCATAAAAGTGTTTTCTCATTAATATTTCACAACAAAACCCACTGTTTACTGAATGCCTACGACACTGAGTGACATATATTAGGCACCCAATAAGCCAGCACCGCACAGTTATTCTTCTCATCTCTCTGACTTCCCCTTCTGCAGCATCTATTCTCTCTCCAGCCAGAGGAAGTTCTCTTCTTTTAAGGGACCTTATCTGATTAGAGCAAGCTTACCTGCATAACCTCTGTTAACCTTAAGGTCAACTGGCTTGGGACTTTAATAACATCTGAAAAATCCTTTTTGCCACATGGCACAACATAATTATGAGTGTAACAATAGAGGCTGACGTCATGTGGGACAAACTTCTACCTACTACAACCATAAAGCTAGAAAGCAGCAGCTTCAAGGCCTAATCAAGGTCTAACTAGTTTCAAAATCTGTATTCATTCATTATACTGCAAATATTCATGGATTAAAATAAGAAAAACAGAAAATAGTTTATGATCCCTAATAGAATATGAATAACTACTGATGCTATGAAACTACCCATGTTGCCTTCCTAAAATGAATGATTTGGTAATATAATCCAGAATAGATGAATCACAATATTCAGTTCAAATGGGTAAGTGCTTTATAACACTGGAAAAATTACCAATACCAAAACAATCCAGTATGTTCAGAATATTCATCTGAAATATGGAAATGATAATAACAGTATTTACTTCTCAGGGCTCTTGTCATCACAATGCAGTAAAGCACATAATACAATTTCTAGTGCATAGCAAATGGTCAATATGTACCAGTTATTGTACTTGTACAATGATGTCCTTTGCTTTATATTATTTACCATGCTTATCTATCTGGTTTTGTTTCACTGTCTGTCTTCCCTTCTTGACTATAAGTCTCATAAGAGCAGAGATTCCATGTCTCTTTCGTTGTATTCTTTCTAGCATTTGGTACTGGGTTTGGCATGTATGAAGGTACTCAATACATATTTGCTGAATAAATGAATGAATAATTTTCGACAAAATCTCTTAATTATTTTTTAACATGGTGTGGGTCAAACAAAACACATCCAAGGGCTGGATTTGGCCTGTGGATATCTAATTTGTGACTTCTGCCAAAGAGTATGGGCATGATAATTTAGCATGGAAGTTTTTCAGACATGTGTTATCAATTTTCTACAGAACTCTAGAATACTCAGTAAACACCCATAGTATGTCTGATTTAGAGCAATACAGATGCTGGTGAAACTTTGACATTTCAATAGTTCAGACAATCTTAAAACATTTTCTCTCCCAAACTTGAAGAATGTCAAAGTTGTTTTATTGTTTCTCCCTTTGAATTAAAAAAATTTCGTTTTAAAAAATGGTGACATGCCTCAAAAGCTCCTTAGTTGTGTCTTGTAGCATTTGGCTCTTTCTCAGGGTGTTTCATCTACTATTTGTTCCTAACTCCAAGTTACCACCCTTGGAGGAGAACCGCAGAAGCTATCCAGAGGGAGTCACCTCAGATTGGTCTTCAGCGCCCATCCTGTGTGTTCTCTCCTGGTCCCTGAAACACAGTCTCTCCATCAATATTTAACTTCATTGCATTTCACACTTTGATACTATAGGAAAAGAAAAAAGTGGCTTAACTTCAGGCAATGTACCATTAAAAAATTCCTTGGAATAAAATCCAGTGTGGAAATGGTGTGACACATTTCCCAAGGCATTATTAAGATCAGGGCCAGAAGTTCACTATAAAATATCTTAATTATAAAAAGTTTAAATAATTAAATACTGCAGTCCCCATATCCTTAACACGCTTCTGATGTAATTATGTGCACAACTATTTCAATCTGAATTCAATGCTGTCTAGACAGACTCATAGGATATCTCGAGCTGGAATTTAATTAAAGATTCTTAAAAAACTTCCAAAAGAGCAAAAATACTGGATGGCTTTGGTCCTTGTTTGTGAAGATGTGGTTTGGAGAAGAACAATTCTATGAAGAGAGAAAGAAAGAATGTCAGTTCCAGAAACCTGATATTGGGTAAAAGAGAGGGATAAAGAATGTGACTAGAGGCTGTTGTATCTGTGAAACCACTTTTAGTGATTATTCTGTGACGCACGCTGGGAACTGAGTCTGTGTTAGATTTCTGTTTGGTGGCAACATACATGTTTTAAAAATGGCTTTTCCCTTTTTTATTCATTGTCTCATGATTTCAGTGTTCCCTTTCTGCTGCCCTTCCAAAGAGAAGGTGTCTGCAGTTATGTCCTTTCTTATGGTTTTTAGTTTATTAATATATTTCCAAATAGAAATTTCATATTTTAGAATGTGGTTTAAATATAGACCCAGTAAGAAAACGATCCCAGCTTCAATCTACAGTCTGGAAGATTTCAGACTGTTATGTGTTCTGCAGAGTGAAAAACTCAATCAAAGTGTAGAATTTTACAATAGGGAAACTCAGGTTTGCAAGTGAAATGTAATGGAATAAGGCAAGGGCCTGCATGGTAACTTGTCCCTAACATGGTGCCATTTATTCCTTCTCTTCCTGCATGGACAGGCCATTCCTCCATTGAGAGGGGTAACCAAGCCTCTGCTCCCTTGAATCTTTCATCTCAGGGACTGCTTTGACAAATTGAAATCAAAGGGGGTTTATAGTAAAATCACGCTTTAAAGATATTAAAAAATATTTTGTCTTAGCAAAATTCTTACTAATTGATTACATCCTATTGGATCAGGATAAATAGATAACTGACAGCTAAAGCTGTGGGCTGTGGCAAGAGATAGCACAGATCCCTTTTCTGGTTTTGATGTGTGTTTATTGTAGACACACTCCCAATTACTATGACCACATTATCCAACCTGCCTCCCTTCAGGAAAGTGAGTTTGCACCGTGTGGTATGCAGGACTGGACTGTGCAACACGGGGAATTGGGGAAACATGTGGAAGGAAAAGTTTGTCACTTCTGAGACTAAGTTGTAAGAAAACTTGTAGTGTCTGCCTAAACCTTCTGGAGCCCATTATCTGGGGGAATCTAGCTAGCAGGTAAGAAGGGCAATTACTCTTGAGACTGCCATGTTGTGAGGCAGCCCAAGCAGTCACATCCTGTCTCATTGTTGTGACACTTCCAGCTACATAAACATTGGTCAGGACCACTCCTCTGAGCTTCAGAGTCATATACCTGCAAGTCTATCTCACATATTTGCTTTGAAGTTCCACAGCCATCACAGTCTTAATGTTTGAGACATAACATTTGATTTTCAGTGTCCCCATTTTCCCATTTTAGGAAATGATTCCAGCATCTACCCATTGCTATAGCCCCAATCTGAGAGTCAGCCTTGATTTTTCTCCTTGCTGCAATCTCCACGAATGAATCCATCCACAAATACTATTGATTCTGCATCCACAATGTACCTTGATTCCCCTCAGTCTTCTCTATCTCCATTGTCTGCATCACCACCTCTTTCAACGCCTTCGCCACAGACTCCCTACCTTCTTTCCTGACACCCTGTCTATTCTCCACTCATCAGCTGGAGTCATGTGTTAAACATGTATTTTTCCATGCCCCTACATAAATCCTCAAATGGCTTGCTATGGCAGTTAAGTACAATCCAAATCACAGAACGTGACTTGTATGGCTCTATATGAACTTCCCCAGCCTTGGCTCATGCCGCTCTTGCTTGCTCAGTACTTCTAGCACATAAGCCCTTTCTCCGCCTGCCCCACTCTCATCAGCTCTTCACATTCTCGGCTTACATGTCTGGGAGCCTCTCATGATCACCCTATATATGTACATATGGTAGTAGTAGATATCCCCTGTATTTTCAATCCTGGCATCCTAGTGCCTTGCCATAGTGTTTGTGACCATTGTGATAATTTCGTGTGGATGTTTTACTTTGAATTTTCATTGTTTAGCTCTTCACAGTATTCTTTAAGCACCATGAAGGCATGGCCCATGTCTGTTGTATTCCCCCTTACATCCTTGACACTCAGGATAGTGCCTGGCACGTAAGAGATGCACGATCAACTCTTCTCTTGAATAAATGAATAAACACCAAACCCTTAGAAAATCTCAATCTCCAGATTAATGGCTGGGAAGTAGAAGTTTCATCAGAAACAAATGTGTTTTGGACACAGATTCTTCCTATTTGGTCTATGTTGAGAGGAAAGAAAGGAGACTTCTATTGGACTCAGTTTAGGGAACAAATTATCAGAAGAATAAGGGAAAATTTGTGAACATATTTTCTTCCACAGGAGCCAGTGAGGGGAAAACTAGAAACAGAGGAACTGGCTTAAATGTTGTCCCCTCAGCAGGTCCCTCAGACACACGAGGTGCTCTTCATGCCACACCTCCTGGACTTGCTGCTCTGCCTGTCATCACCCTGAGTCCCCATCCTTCTTCCTGTCCTGGAAATCCCATTCTCAAGAGTGACCCTTCAGCAGCCCTGCCCTCTCTTCACTCACCTCTCCCCGAGACCCCACCCTACTAAATTCCCTGTCCCACACCTAGGATGTCCCTTTGTGGCAGCTCGAAATGGCAAGTTTCCACCTCTACATCCAGTGAACAGGTAAGACCAGGAGGAGGCAAGCAGATGTTGTAACCCTCTCTGTTCCTGAGTCCTGCAACCATCGTCCCAGCACCCAAGCATATTGAGATAGAGATGCCTGAAGCAGAGATGTGATTTGAGACATGCAGGTAGGTGACTGAGGCTCAGAAGATAGGAGTTTCTTTTTATATATTTGGGTGTTGTCACAATAGATGAAGCCATGGGAAAAAAATAGATCCCCAGGGAAAGCATAGAGAAAAGAGTAAAGAGGGCTGATGGCAATAATAGGAAAATTGGATAGCCAAGAGGAAAATAAGTCTTCTTTCTTCTCCCTCAGCACTTAGACCAAACAGGAAAAGTCTGTGTCCAAAACACATTGGTTCCTGACATAATTTCCGCTTCCCAGACATCAATCTGGGGAAACAACGTTGAGTGTGTCTTTCAGATTCTCCCTCCATGGCTATTACACTATCCCCAGCCTCCTGTTTCTCCCATTTCATTCACAAAGCCCATGAGGATTTTGAGAAGTGCGTAAGAGCTCGTCCTTTTTGCGACCACATGGATTCCACCACATTTTTTCTCTGAACTCCCTGGCTGTCAGGACTTTTGCAGCCTGAGTGACCACAGAATTATAAGCCAGCCATGGGCAACATTTCTGCAAACTCTGGACTGGGGATCAAGCTCCTGGAATGCATCAGGGCTTTCTGGGATGCCCCGGAACCTTAGTTACCAAAATGCTTGCAGAGTCTAGCTAGAAATAGGAGAGATCTTCTCTTCCTTTGCATCAATTGTTGTTCAGAGAGTCACACCTATAAGATTTATCTTTTTTTTTTTTTAAATTATTAACTGGTAATTTAGGCATGGTATCCACTACTTCCATTAAACTCAAAATTTGTAAAAGGATTTTTGAGGTCCCCAAAGGCAAGCTTGTCACCCAAAGAAAAACCTAACTCCACATACTGCAAAAGAGAAATGAAGATCTTGAAAGCTCAACATCTGCCGATACAGTACCTCCTTTCCATAGAGTAATTCCCTGGAGTGGAGGTGGAGCCTTTGTGCTCTCTGGGGTGATCATTGAGCTTGTCTCTTTGCCTCTGTCTGGGGGCAGAGGATTTGGGTGACTCATGGTTTCGGGTGTCTGAGGATGAAGGAGGACAAAGAAATTCCTAGTTCCTTGCCAGCGGGAGTTCTCCATTCTGCCTGCACATTAGACTTCACAAAATACTAATACTGCTAGCATATCACTCTCGCTGATTCTGATGTGATTTGTCTCAGGTTTACCTGGAGCACTGGGAAAGCTTTTGCACATTAAAAAAAAAAAAAAAAGAATGAGAGAAAGAGAGTCTCTTGGGCAGTTTAAAAATGTATAACTCATTTAAAAATCTCTCTCTCCTCCTCCTCTGAAATTTGTGAGTTTCAGATACAAGATCTCCAAAACACAAGTGTGAGCTCAGTCATGGAAATACAGAATGGTTAGAAGGCAGGACTCAACAGGTGCATTTTAGATTCTAAGTGAAGAGAAGATAAGGTTGCAAAAATAAAAATATCAAAAGTCTTTCATATAATTTTCCTCATGGGTATGGACTGTAGTGGTTACAAGAAGGAATAGAATTAAAAACAAAGTGGAGGAGAAAATATTGTAATATTGAGCTTGAATGAACTACATAAATGAGAGAGAGATGGGGTCTCAGTCTGTCACCCTGGCTGGAGTACAGGTGCATGATTACAGCTCACTGGAACTTCGATCTCCTGGGCTCAAGCAGTCCTTCCATCATCCCAGCACCCTGAGTAGCTAGGACTACAGACACATGCCACCACATTCAGCTAATTGGTGGATTTTTTTGTAGAGATGGGGTTTTGCTATGTTGCCCAGGCTGGTCTCAAATTCCTGGGCTCAAATTCACCTCCCTCAGTTTCCCAAAGAGCTGGGACCACAGGTGTGAGTCACCATGCCTAGCAATAATCTCTATACCATTGTTGTGACATTCCTTTTTCATTAATCCTGGCATAAGGTGAGTCCCAGGTTTTCCCCAAGTATTCCAGATACTGGGAGGCCAATAGCATCTCCTGAGATTTTGTGAGGCTAGTGGATCCCTATGACTTCTATGTCAGTTGTCCCCGAAGGGAAATGGTAACTACATGAAAGAAGTTTAATGATATAACTTAACTTAAATTTTATGCTTTAGACTCTCTTGAAAGATATCTCCACTGCCAATACTGACCTAGATATTTACCAGTGTCAATCATGGGTTCTCAGGAAAATTGTTTTTAAGCTACTGGGGGAAAACATGATATTTTAACCCCTCTTGATGAGCTTTAGCATGCTAGTCATTAAAGGGTAAGCTAGATGGATTCACCAAAACAATATGTTACAGTTTCAAAAAAAAAAAAAAAAAAGTAAAGGTGAGGAGATAAGCAATGTAAGTACGGCATGGAAATTTTGAGTAGAATTATAAATCTAATTTAGCCATAAAGTCATAAGGATTGTCAGTAATGAAAATGGCAATAAATTAGCCTAGCTGCTGAAAAATGAGGCTAGAAAACAAAGAAGCTGGGGTCAGTGAACAGTCTACGTTGCAGTAAGGAACCAAATAACAACCTCTTGAGTAATTTATTTTCAAGTTACACTGGTTGCAAAATCGATGCAACACTGGACCACTGTGAAAAGCTGCAATTACTTTGGAATTAAGAAATTTGGGCGTCGTGAGTAGGAATGGTATTTACTTGGTTTTCAGCTCTTGAAAGAGACAGTCTGATCTGGAGGTGGGTGGCTTTGTGTATAGCATATGTGACATATTTAAACTCTCCACGACATGGATGTAATGCAATTGGTATTCCAATACTTCCTCACTAATTGTATTTCCATTTTGACTGTTGTTGCTGCCTTTCCCTTCTAACCTAAAAATTTTATACCCTTAGGTAGAATGAAGAACCCTGAGTGTAAGATTTAATGAGAGGATGTGCCAAATGCTATATCAAAGCAGGTCATGATTTTATTAAGTTGCATTAAACATTGATGACTGTTGGCCTCCAGCACTTTCAACCTCCCTGTCTCCTTGAAGTCAGGAATAATGTTAGAATTTTAAAATTATTCTCTATAGTGGATGACTTGGATTTGTAGGGCAGTAATTATGGAAGAGGCATGTTCCTGGTTGAAGACTGCTTCTCCTGGGTGCTGTCTCAAATACAGTGGCTTCGTGGTATATTTAAAGTGCCAACCATTGTAGCCTTTGAAATCCAACAAAGAGTCTGTTTTATTAGCTTTGGCATGCTTCTTTGCTGAGAAATGTGCAGCACGCTGGAGTGCGTTCAGAATTTGAAGGAAAATTACCAGCCTGGCCTCACCCTCATGTAACACATACTTGTATAGCTTGTTCTTCCAACACCCCACTGGCAATCTTTGGAAAAAAAAAAACTTATCTAATTAGCAGTCATGCAACTCTACGATTTTCTGTGCTATCTAGAACAGCAATTCAGAGTGAATGAGCTGAAATAGCCACCTTTTTGTTTGTTTGTTTGTTTGTTTTGAGAGTCAGAGAGGTGATGGATGCTTATCACGCACTTATATAAATAATAATTTAACATGAGGTGAAGAGCCTTATGTGAGAAATAAGGCTGGTGATACTTTAAAGTTAAAACACTTAGATTAGAATCAAGGTCATAAACATGCTATTATTTTGATGTGTATTTCAAATATTTTGTATAGTTTTCTTTAAACATTTAGTCTAAGTTCCAGTGACCTAATATATAAAAAACTCTATGTGTGTGTCTGTATATACATATATGGTATATATGTACATATATGGCATATATACACACATATACATAAAAGGCTATATAACAGGTTATAGATATAAAAGGATATATGTAAAGATCATTTTATATATTTGCATATTGATATCCTTTTAGATCCATATTCTCTCTGTGTCTGACTATGTATATGCTTATATATTCTTTCTTTGAGGGAAAGCAATCTTTATATGGCTAGAGGGTGGTAAATGTAGATACTTCTTAGTCAGTTCTCAAGATCCAGGAATGAACTCTTTTCATGCCTGGAAAGATATAGAAAGAGAAATAGATTACTCTTAAAATCAGTGTCCACTCAGCAGTTACACTGGAAAGAAATATTATTCATTGTAAAGGAAACTGAAAAAGAAAAAGAAAAACACTAGATTGCTGAATCAATTTGCTGAAATTTCTCAGCTGTCTCTGCAAATTGAACTCTTGTTGGCATTGGGGAATATCTAGGATAATGCTAGACACAGAAGAATGTCAACTTGGCTGTTTCAGCGAAGATACTGCTTTGTAGCTACCTTCCGTCCAGAGAAAGTAGTTTAAGAGGATAATAGAAATACAACTTGGTATCTTTTTTCTTTCTTTAAAAAAATTTTTTATTCTCTTTGGAAGAAGTTTAAAGTTCTTGAGACCTGTATTTACTGCTTTTTTGGTTTTTTTTGAAATGGAGTCTAACTCTGTTGCGCAGGCTGGAGTGCAGTGGCACGATCTCAGCTCACTGCAACCTCAACCTCCCAGGTTTGAGCGATTCTCATGCCTCAGCCTACCAAGTGGCTGGAATTACAGGCAGGCACCATCACACCCAGCTAATTTTTGTATTTTTTAGTAGAGATGGAGTTTCACCATGTTGTCCAGGCTGGTCTTGAACTCCCAACCTCGAGTAATCTGCCTGCCTCGGCCTCCCAAAGTCCTGAGATTATAGGCATGAGCCACTGTGGCTGGCCATTGCTCACTTAATCATGACATTTATCTCTGTCTTTATCACCTCTCACCTTCGCCATCATTACAGATTCATGGTGTCCAGCTTCAAAAGGGCCCTCGGCCCTGCTCTGTGGTCTCCTGGTCTCTATCCCTGGACAAGGCGTGTCTCTAGGGCTCAGGCCCTCATTCTCCCCAACTCCTCAGTGTATTGGGTTCCCTGCTCCTCTCACTCCGGCTTTTTCTACCTTCCTCTCTAACGTGGCTTTTTCTGTCAGCATTTAAATTCATCTTTTACCAAGAAAATGCGTTCAAATCCCCACTTCCCTCCAGCTACCTTTCCTCCACCTACTTACAGAGACACTCATCATGAACCTTTGTCCATCTCTCCTGCTTATTGCTTATTTCTCATTTTTTCCTCACCCCACTGCCATCTGGTCTCTGCCTCTCTGCCCCCTGGAGACTCTTCTCTCCAAAGATGGAGCTGACCCTACAGTGTCTACGTCCAGTGTCTACAGCCCTTGCCTGTCCTTTCAGCAGAACCAACATTGTTGTCCAATCTCTGCCCGATGCACTCCCTCCCCGGATTCGTGATCTGTGTACCCTTCTGATGCACAGAACCACTACTTTGGCTTCTCTTGCTCAATATAGAAATTGTGGCAAAATATACATGACATAAAATTTACCATTTTAGGCCTTTTAAACTATACAATTCAGTGGGATTACATACAACTATCATCTCTATTTCCATTTCCAGATCTTTTTTTATTAACCCCAAAGAGCAACTCTGTACCCATGAAACCTCCCCATCCTCCCATCCCCTAGCCCGTGGAAACCACTATTCTACTTTTTGTTTCTATTAAGTTGCTTTTTCTAGGTGCCAGATATAAGTGGAATCGTACAGTATTTGTCCTTTTGTGACTGGCTTATTCCATTTAGCATAATGTCCTCAAGGTTCATTCATGTTGTTGCATGTATCAGGATTTCATTCATTTTTAAAGCCAAATAAAAACCCATTGTATGTATACACCACACTATATTTATCCATTCATCTGTTGATGGACATTAAAATATAACCTACTTCACAAATGTGTATGTCATCCCTGCATGCTGATCTTCTCTGTATTGTTCCAATTTTCATTCATGTACTGCTGAAGGAGCATTCCTGCTGTGTTTTCTAAGTTCTTCTTGCTCTCTCCATATGTCCCCTAAGTGTCCTCATTTCTTAGAGCTTGAAACTCAGTCTTGTTCACTTCTCACTTTGAATACCATGCCAGTACAACCTTGAAGATATCACACACTATCAGTCCTGGTTGTTTGTATAACATTTCTCCCTTTGCATTGAAAATCTGCACCTAGCTGCTAGATAAGAATTTTTCCAACCAAACCTGGACATCCTTTCCTCCAGGAAGTCAGATCTTGTTCTTCTAGGTAGAGGGGATAGACTCCTCTTATTAGTTATATCTATCACATCACAGGTTCTATCATGTTCCTCTTATTCATTATATCTATTATATATATAATATATATATATATTATATCTATCTTATTCATTATATCATCACAGGTTATGTTGTGAAGAATTACAACTGTTTATTGGCTAATCTGTCTTGTCTATTATGTTGTAAATATCTCAAGAGCAGGGGTTACAGCAAAGGAATATAAATTATGTTTGGATGATGTTGTTGATGATGATTTAATAATAATGATAAAGATCACAATAATGTTCATGATAACTATCATGATGCTGATGATGCCAATGATGATAATGATGATGCTGATGATGATGGTGATAGTGCTGGGGATGATGGTGATGATGATGTTAATGATGGTAATGGTAATGATGATGATGAGGTTAATAATGATGGTGATGATAGTGACGATGATTATGATATTGATGATGGTGATGGTGATGGTGCTGATGATGACAATTAGGATGGTGATGTTAGTGATGGTGATGATGATGATGGTGATGATAATGGTGATGGTGATGATGATGATGATGATGATGAAAGTGATGGTGATGGTGATGATAGTGATGGTGATGATGATGATGATGATGGTGATGATGGTGATGGTGATGATGATGATGATGTTGATGATAATGGTGATGGTGATGATGGTGATGGTGATGATGATGGTGATGATGAAAGTGATGGTGATGGTGATGATAGTGATGGTGATGATGATGATGTTAATGATAATGGTGATGGTGATGATGGTGATGGTCATGATGATGGTAATGATGAAAGCGATGGTGATGGTGATGATAGTGATGATGATGATGATGATGGTGATGGTGATGATGGTGATGGTGATGATGGTGATGGTGATGATGATGATGTTGATGATGGTGATGGTGATGATGGTGATGGTGATGATGATGGTGATGATGAAAGTGATGGTGGTGGTGATGATAGTGATGATGATGATGTTGTTGATAATGGTGATGATGATGATGGTGATGATGATGATGTTGATGATGGTGATGATGGCAGTAATGGTGATGGTGATGATAGTGATGATGATGATGATGATAGTGATGATTATGATGTTGATGCTGATGATGTCCAGCAATATTGAATGCTGTTCATGTGCCAGGCACTGTACTAAGTGTTTTACGTGAATTATTTTATCCTCACCTTGATACTATGAAACAGGTTCTGTTTTTATCCCTAGTATACAGACCCATTTCCTGAGACTCTCAGGAAGATTAAGTAACTTTCTCAAGGTCACATGACTTGTGGATGTGGGTTTTGAACTCCCCTGCAAAGCTGAACTCTTAAACAGCTAGTAGACTGAATTTTCAGTTTCTGGAAAACATTTTGGTGATTACGTTGCTGTTAGAGAATTATTGCTTAGTTTGTTAACTTATAATAGCATAAATTGTCACAGTGGTAGGCATGTAAGGCATACACATGAAACTGACTTTTAAAAAAAACTGTCCAATCAGTTTAAATGTTTAGAATATCCAACAAATTGAAAAAGCCGAAAAAGGATGCTCCAAGAAGGTCGAATAGGAACAGCTCTGGAATGCAGTTCCCAGCAACAATGCAGGGGGAAACTGATCACCGCATTTCCAAATGAATTTTTATTGCCCACAGACAAGGAGATTCCAGGTGGAAAAGTGCCACGAGTCTCCAGCATGGCTGTTTCAGATGGTGCAGTGGGTCTTCACACAAAAACTCACACAAATCTGCGTGCTGTTTCAACTGGCACCTGGAATGCCTGGAAGACAAAGTTACCCATTAATTGAAAAAACAGGTAGCCAGGTGATCTGGCTTGACAGGTCCCATCCCCACAAAAACCAGTAATCTGAAACACTCTGGATTGAGAGTTTGACAGCAGGCACAGCTGGACCCTGGATGGTCCAGCTCTGTTGGGGGAAGGGTGTCCACCATTACCGCAGCAGTCCACCACTACCAAGACAATCCACCACTACCAAGGCAGTCCACCACTACTGAGGGAGTCCACAATTACCGAGGCAGTCCACCATTACCCAGGCAGTCCGCCATTACCGAGGCAGTCCACCATTACCGAGGCAGTCCGCCATTACTGAGGCAGATCATCATTACCGAGGCAGTTCTAACTACACCTCTGTAAATAAAACTGCAAGGAAGTTCACACAGCAGCTGGGAACAGCCCATGGCAGCTTAGCAATGACTCTGCTGGCAGACTGTGACTATGCTACCTCTTCGACGGGCAGAACATCTCTGACAAAAGGTAGCAGCACATCAGGAACTTACAAATAAAGCCCCAACTTCCCAGGACAGAGCATTTGGGACAAAAGGTGGTTATGAGCTCCACTGCAGCAGATTTAAATGTACCTGCCCAGCAGCTCTGAACAGAACTATGGAGCTCACAGCTCAGCACTTGAGCTCCTATAAGGGACAGACTGACTGCTCAAGCAGTTCCCTGACCCCCCGTATATCCAAAGAGACACCTCATAAAGGAGAGCTCAGGCTGACATCTGGCAGGTATCCTTCTGGGACAAAGATAACAGAAGAAGAACCTGGCAGCAATCCTTACTGGTCTGCAGCCACTGCAGCTGATCCCCAGGCAAGCAGGGTCTGGAATGGACCTCCAGCAGTCCTAAAGCAGAGGATCCTGTTAGAAGGAAAACTAAGAAAAAGAAAGAAATAACTGCATCATCACCAAAAAGATCCACTCAGAGACCCCATCTGAGAGTCACCAACTACAAAGACCATAGGTAGATAAATCCACAAAGATGGGAAGAAACCAGCACAAAAAGGAGGAAAACACCCAAAACCAGAACACGTCTTCTCCTCCAAGGGATCACAACTCCTTACCAGCAAGGGAATAAGGCTGGATGGAGAATGAGTCTGATGAATTGACAGAACAGGCTTCAGAAAATGGGTAAAAATAAACTTCTCTGAGCTAAAGGAACATGTTCTAACCCAAAGCAAAGAAACTAAGAACCTTGAAAAAAGGTTAGATGAAATGTTAACGAGAATAAACAGTTTAGAAAAGAATACAAATGAATTGATGGAGCTGAAAAACACCACATGAGAACTTCATGAAGCATACACAAGTTTCAGTAGCCAAATCAACCAAGCAGAAGAAAGGATATCAGAGATTGAAGATCAACTCAATGAAATAAAATGAGAAGGCAAGATTAGAACAAAAAGAGTGAAAAGAAATGAACAAAGCATCCAAGAAATATGGGATTATGTGAAAAGAACTAACCTACATTTGATAGGTGTACCTGAATGTTAGAGAGAGAATGAATCTAAGCTGAAAAACACTCTTCAGGATATTATCCAGGAGAACTTCTCCAACCTAGCAAGGCAGGAAAATATTCAAGTCCAGGAAATACAGAGAACACCACAAAGATATTCCTCAAGAAGAGCAACCCCAAGGCACATAATCATCAGATTCACCCAGGTTGAAATGAAGTAAAAATGCTAAGGGCAGCCAGAGAGAAAGGTTGGGTTACACACAAAGGGTAGCCCATCAGACTCACAGTGGATCTCTTGGCAGAAACCCTGCAAGCCAGGAGAGAGTGGGGGCCAATATTCAACATCCTTGAAGAAAAGGACTTTCAACCTAGAATTTCACATCCAGTCAAACTAAGCTTCATAAGTGAAGGAGAAATAAAATCCTTTCGGAACAAGCAATTGCTGGGAGATTTTATCACCACCAGGCCTGCCTCACAAGAGCTCCTGAAAGAATCACTAAACATAGAAAGGAACAACCAGTACAAGCCAGTCCAAAAATGTACCAAATGGTAAAGACCATTGACACAATGAAGAAACTCTGTCAACTAATGGGCGAAACAACCAGCTAGCATCAAAATGGCAGGATCAAATTCTCACATAACAACATTAACCTTAAATGTGAATGGGCTAAATGCCCCAATCAAAAGACACAGACTGGCAAATTGGATAAAAAGTCAAAACCCATAGGTGTGCTGTATCCAGGAAACCCATCTCACATGCAAGGATACACATAGGCTCAAAATAAAGTGATGGAGGAAGATTTACCATGCAAATAGAAAGAGAGAGAGAAAAAAAGCAGGAGTTGCAATTCTAGTATCTAATAAAATAGACTTTAAACCAACAAAGATCAAAAGAGACAAAGAAGGGCATTACATAACGGTAAAAGGATCAATGCAACAGCAAGAGATAATGATCCTAAATATATACGCACCCAATACAGGAGCACCCAGATACATAAAGCAAGTTCTTAATGACCTACAAAGAGACATAGACTCCCACACAATAATAGTGGGAGACTTTAACCCTCCACTGTCTATATTAGACAGATCAATGAGACAAAAAATTAACAAGGATATCCAGGACTTGAACTCAGACCTGGATCAAGAAAACCTAATAGACATTTACAGAACTCTCCACCCAAATCTATAGAATATATAGTCTTATCAGCACCACATCACACCTACTCCAAAATTGATTACATAATTGGGAGTAAATAACTCCTCGGCAAATGCAAAAGAATGAAAATCATAGCAAACAGTCTCTCAGACCACACTGCAATCAAATTAGATCTCAGGATTCAGAAACTAACTCAGAACTGCACATCTTCATGGAAACTGAAAATCTGGCTCTTGAATGTTGACTGGATAAACAATGAAATGAAGGCAGAAATAAGGATGTTCTTGGAAACAAACAAGAATGAAGACACAGCGTACCGGAATCTCTGGGACACATTTAAAGCAGTGTCTAGAGGGAAATTTATAGCAATAAATGCCCACATGAGAAGATAGGAAAGATATAAAATTGGCACCCTATCGTCAAAATTGAAAGAGCTAGAGGAGCAACATTAAAAAAACTCAAAAGCTAGCAGAAGACAAGAAATAACTAAGATCAGAGCAGAGCTGAAGGAGATAGAGACACAAAAACCCTTCAAAAAATTAATAAATCCAGGAGCTGGTTTTTTGAAAAGGTCAACAAAATAGACAGATCACTAGCCAGATTAATAAAATAGAAAAGAGAGAAGAATCAAATAGATGCAATAAAAAAACAACAAAGGGGATATCACCACTGATTCCACAGAAATACAAACTACCATCAGAGATCACTACAAAGAACTCTATGCACATAAACCAGTAAACCTGGAAGAAATGGATAAATTCATGGACAGTTGCACCCTTCAAAGCCTAAACCAAGAAGAAGTTGAAACCCAGAATAGACCAATAACAAGGGCTGAAGTTGAGGCAGCAATTGATAGCCTACCAACCAAAAAAAGCCCAAGTCCAGATAGGTTCTCAGCCAAATTCTACAAGACATTCAAAGAGGAGCTGGTACCACTCCTTCTGAAACTATTCCAAACAATCCAAAAAGAGGGAATCCTTCCCAAATCATTTTATGACACCAACATCATCCTGATTAAAAAAACCCGGCAGAGACTCAAAAAAAAAAAAAAAAAGAAAATTTCAGGCCAGTAACCATGATGAACATAGATGCAAAAATCTTCAATAAAATACTGGCAAACTGATTGCAACAACACATCAAAAAGCTTATCCATCACAATCAATTAGGATTCATCCCAGGGATGCAAAGCTTGTTCAACATACACAAGCCTACAAACATAATCCACCACATAAACAGAACCAAAGTCAAAAACCACATTATTATCTTAATAGATGCAAAGAAGGCCTTCGACAGAATTCAACAGCCCTTTATGCTAAAAACTCTGAATAAACTAGGTATCAACGGAACGGATCTCAAAATAATAAAAGCTATTTATGACAAACCCACAGCCAACATCATACTGAATGGGCAAAAACTGGAAGCGTTCCCTTTGAAATCTGGCACTAGACAAGGATGCCCTCTCTCACCACTCCTATTTCAATATTGTATGAAAGTTCTAGCCATAGCAATCAGGCAAGAAAAAGAAGTAAAGTGTGGAAGTCAAATTGTCTCTATTTGTAGATGACATGATTGTATATTTAGAAGACCCCATTGTCTCAGTCCAAAATCTCCTGAAACTGATAAGCAACTTCAGCAAAGTCTCAGGTTACAAATGCAGAAATCACAAGCATTCCTATACATCAACAACAGACTTAAAGAAAGCCAAATCAAGAATGAACTGCCATTCACAATTGCTACAAAGAGAATAAAATATCTAGGAATACAACTAACAAAGGATACAAAGGACCTCTTCAAGGAGAAGTACAAACCACTGTTCAAAGAAATAAGAGAGGACACAAACAGATGGAAAAACATTCCATGCTCATGGTTAGGAAGAATCAATATCGTGAAAATGGCCATACTGCCCAAAGTAATTTATAGGTTCAATGCTATCCCCATCAAGCTACCTATGACCCTCTTCACAGAAATGGAAAAAACCATCTTAAACTTCATATGGAACCAAAAGGGAGCCTGCATAGCCATGTCAATTCTAAGCAAAAAGAACAAGGATGGGGGCATCATGCTACCTGACTTGAAACTATACTACAAGGCTACAGTAATCAAAACAGCATGGTACTGGTACCAAAACAGACATATAAACCAGTGGAACAGAACAGAGGTATCAGAGGCAATGCCACACATCTACAAACATCTGATCTTTGACAAACATGACAAAAGCAATGGGGAAAGGATTCTCTGTTTAATAAATGATGTTGGGAAAACTGGCTAGCCATGTGCAGAAAGCAGAAACTGGACCCCTTCCTGAATCTTTACACTAAAATTAACTCCAGATGGATTAAAGACTTAAACATAAGACCTAACACCATAAAAACCCTAGAAGAAAACCTAGGCAAAACCATTCGGGACATAGGCACAGGCAAGGACTTCATGACTAAAACACCAAAAGCATTGGCAACAAAAACCAAAATAGACAAATGGGATCTAATTAAACTCCAGAGCTTCTGTACAGCAAAAGAAACAATCATTAAATGAACTGGCAACCAACAGAATGGGAAAAAACTTTAGCAATCTATCCATCTGACAAAGGGCTAATATCCAGAATCTACAAAGAACTAAAATAGATTTACAAGAAAAAAACAAACAAACCCATTCAAAAGTGGGTAAAGGATACGAACATACACTTTTCAAAAGAAGACATACATGAGGCCGACAAACATATGAAAAAATGCTCATCATCACTGGTCATTAGAGAAATGCAAATCAAAACTACATTGAGATACCATCTCATGCCAGTTAGAATGGTGATCATTAAAAAATCTGGAGACAACAGATGCTGGAGAGGATGTGGAGAAATAGAAATACTTTTACACTGTTGGTGGGAGTGTAAATTAGTTCAACCATGTGGAAAACAGTGTGGCGATTCCTCAGGGACCTAGAAAGAGAAAACCATTTGACCCAGCAATCCCATTACTGGGTATATATCCAAGGGATTATAAATTGTTCTGTTATAAAGACACATGCACACATATGTTCATTGTGGCACTGTTTACAATAGCAAAGACCTGCAAGAAACCCAAATGCCCATCGATGATAGACTGGAAGGGGAAAATGTCGCACATACACACCATGGAATACTATGTAGCCATCAAAAATGATGAGTTCATGTCCTTTGTAGGGACATGGATGAACCTGAATACCATCATTCTCAGCAAGCTGACACTAAAACAGAAAAACACCACATGTTCTCACTCATAGTTGGGTGTTGAACAATGAGAACACATGGACACAGGGAGGGGAGCATCACACGCTGGGGTCTGTTGAGGTGGACTCGAGGAGGGACAGAAGGGGGTAGGGAGTTGGGAAGGGATTATATGGGAAGAAATGCCAGATATAGGTGATGGGGATGGAGGCAGCAAACCACATGGCCATGTATGTACCTATGCAACAGTCCTGCATGTTCTTCACATGTACCCCAGAGCCTAAAGTGAAATAAAATATATATATTAGAAAAAAAAGAATATCCAACAAGTCAACATTTAGCTAAAATGAGTACTTTTGACAAGGGCACTTTTGGGTTTCTATTTGTATATATGTAAAGTAGAGGGATTGATAAAGCTGTATTTTTTAGAAACCAATTAGAAAATAAAATCTGCGAGCTGCGCTTCTTTCATGGAAGTTATAGAAGCTGCCGCTCTGAATTTACTGCTAATTTGGACTAATTTCTATCCTACCAGCTGTATGTGAAAGAATGTTATCCACATTTTCTTTTTAAAAAAGTGAGGTACAACGCTTGCACGCAGCACATTTTATACCTCATTTATAAATGACCTTAAATGTGGAATAGTTTTAAATAAATATTCCATTTTCATTGTTTGATTTTGCCATCAGTGGCATTAACAAGCTTTGTTTATTTTAATGTCTGGAGCTTCTGCTGTAAGACATATGTGAGCAATTATATCATCCTAACATCTTAACTCACCTTTTTCTTTTTTTAAAAAAGCATAATTTGCTTTTTTCCTTCTCTTCTTAATTTATTGCCAATGTGTTCATGTTTATCATTTCTAAATAATATGACAAACACATCAATGGCTCTACAAGAAGGCCAAAGGTTGTGACATTTAGATATTTTTAAGGATATTTGAAATAAATATTTTTATATTTTTGGAAACAGCTTTCTTAGTTTTTACTGAAAAAAACCTTAAAACATTCTCCATATGTAGTAATTTAGGTAAATTTACAACAACAAAGTAAAAGAGGCGTCAGTCTAGTAGTTTTGGAAATAGATGAAGAATGAAAATAGCTGGATACAGGTAATTAAAACCAAAAAGACAAGGGACAGTAGAAAAATTCTCATTATATTAAAATTTGGTCTTGTGAAATATGTGTATCTACCATCTTGTAATAAAGTGCTGTGGCAAGTATTGTAAATCAAACCCATAAAGTTGTGGGAGTAGAATTTATGTACCTGTAACAGCCCTATGTATGCTGTCTTAAATGATTTGTGCTTACATAACAAATGAATGAATCTTAGAGACAGCATAGAGTAGTGTTTAATTACACAGGCTCCACCTCCTGCAATCTGACATTAGCTTTGCTACATCCTAAGGATGTGGTGTAGGACAAACAACTTGGTTTCTCTGGGTTTTTTCTTATGTAAATAATATGGGTAATAGTGGTACCTTCCTGATAGCATTGTTATGGGGATTAAATGCCTTGATATAGAAGGCATTTTGACAGTCTCTGGCACATGGTAAGCTTATATGTGTTAGCTTTGGTTATATGATTGTTTTTCACTCTCATTCTTCTCAAAGGAATAAAGTGAAGGTGAAGTTAATAGTAAAAGAATGAACCTAGTTTGATATGATGAAAAACATGCAAGCATCACAACACAAGTTTAAACTGCTGAAAGGGGTCCAATTCCAACGAGCTAACACCCAGATGCAAAGTGACCTGAGAGCGGAAAACTGAACGTTAACTTGAGTGTCTGCCCCAGTCGGTTGATAGTGCCAGTGTGAAGTGATGAGCTGAGAAGGCAGGGAGGCTGGTGTGGACCTCAGGGAGGAGCGTGCTGTGGCTGAGTGACGTCTGCCAAGTGCCAGGAGGGGTGGGTGTTGCATTTCACCCTGTATTTCCCTTCCCTTGCCTAGAGCAAGTTCACACACCCAGGCCTGCTGATTGAGCCAAATTCACTTCTTGTGAAAGAGTTTGGGAAGAGAGAGTGAGAGAACATTCATCTGTATCATTTTGACCAAGATACAGCTCTACCCACGCCTATCAGCTGAGGCCAAATGTTCAGATAAGCACAGTCAGGAAATCCGTAGCTGCTGGCCAAATAGTCCTTTATCCTGTGAGATGGGATCAGTTTACTAAAATTTCCTTTTAGTAAAAGGAAAGGCAAAGGCCCCTGCTAAATGCTCATGGACAATGTCAACAATGCCTTTTATAATGGGCTTTAAAAAATCACAAAGTGACAATTTTTATCATCCTTGGAGGATTTCTTCACTGCTACCTTCAAATTCCCAAAGTGTCTTGTCTAATTCTACTGTTTGTTTTCACTCACACCAACTCAAGAATCAATGACATTTGTGGAGTCTGATTAATCCCTCATAAATGGCTGTTATGCATTAAAGTCAGCATATCAAGCATGTTGGGATATTTGAAGAAGCCTGCAAAGTAACACATTTTATATACATTATCTCACTAAGCTTTATAAGCATTCTGTAAGGTATATATTATCCCCAGGTAAGAATACTGACACAGAGAGATAAATAACTCTTCCAAGATTACTCACCTAGAAATGTATATCTGACTCCAGAATCATAGTTTATCATTTCGTTTGTTTGCTGTTCTGGTGAGTTTGTAGGTACTCTGACTCTTGGGGTCAGGAAATGGTTTAGTGCCAATGTAAAATTTAGCTCCATGGAAAAGAGGCAACTGGGAATGGCCAGGTTGTAATTATTTAGTCATCAAACATTACAAAGGAACTGACTGAGCACTAAGACTGGAAGAGACCAACTCTTGGCCTTGTTCACACCACTGGACAAGCAGGTGCTACTATCCCTGGTTAAGCAGGTGCCTCTGGGGCCAGCACAGCCTTATACTTGTGGGCATCAGATATTGGCTGGGCAGTCCAAGGAGGATTGGGAAGATATGGTGTTGGGAATGCAACAGCATCTGGGATCACTTTACATTGATAAGTTCTATATTCCAGATTAACATGCTTAGTAAAATAACTGAAAACAAAAATCTGTCAGATTCTCATTTCATGTAATACCTTAAACACTTATCATACCAGCACAAAGCAGAACCTGAAAGAGCTCAGCCTGGATGGATCGTATACCCGGCTGATGGAAGATACACAGTTTAACAATAATGGAAAATATGATCATGCTTTGCAGCAAAGAGCTTTCCTGGTCAGGGGCAAATAATCATGCCTGAGAAGGTAGGAAAAGATATAAAACAGGCTGGGCTCATCTTTGAAGTCTGGTAGATTTCAGAAGATTTTAGCATTCTTGGATCATCTTATTGTTCCTTTACTTAAAGAGAAGTTCTAACCAAAATATCTGTGAACAGCAAGATTGAAAATGGGAGAAAAAGCTTTTAATTTCTGCTTGTTTGGATGTAGGTGAGAAGAGAGTGGAGCTTGTATAGTAACTTCCAACTGTGAGCAGAACTGTTCTCTCTCACCCCTTCCCCCAGAAGATCCCAGGACCTATGTGTCACTCCCTGAAGATTTTACACAGACAGGAAGTTGTTTAAAGAGATATCTCTTGGATCCTCACAGAGGGACTCTAGTGCACTTCCTGAAAACCCACAGAAAAAATAGTTTCACATTTAGTGAAAGGGAATGGAAATATGCATGTCAGCTGACATTGTCTTCTGAAGTCAAAATGCAGGAACAAATCCAGGATGTGGGAGATGAGAGAGACACCTGTCTGGGTTTTTCCAGACACATGAATGTGATGAAAAACAAAAATGGTAGTGGAGAAGGGCCGTCCTAGATTTAGAGAGACTGAAGAGACATGATAACCATAATACCAAGTGCATTTTATGAACTTTGAGTGGATCTTAGATTAGGAAAAAGAAAAGTTATGAAACACATTTTTGGAGACAATAAGCATCTCAAGGTGAGGTCTTACAATGAATACAACTTGCTATCAAATCATTCAGAAGAAAAAAAGGAGATCAAACTAGAGAGATAAAGAAAACAGTACAATATTAACAGTTGGTGAATCTATGGAAAGAGAACACAGGTGCTTCATGATAATATTCATTCTGTGTTTTTGAAGATTTGAAAGTTTTATAAATAAAAAGTTGGAGAAATACAATCCCTAAGACTGTGTCTCTTTTCTGGAATGCCACATGCAGAACTCATCTCACAGATCAGCAATTGTCTTCTGAGTGTCCACCAGGTGCAGACGTCTTCTTGAGACATGTTTTATGTTTTCCTTAATTCTATTTTGTCTTTCCCAGAATGATGACTTGGCTTTGCACACACTTAGCGCTTTGGAAATACTGCTATAATTTTTAAAGTAAATTCTATTTTAAATAAATGCTGTTAGATGAGTCACCTTGGACAATTTACTTCACATTTGACAGTGTGTCATCTTCCCGTTTCCTGACACTCTCGTTTGTGAACACTTCATCTCCAAGTTTCTCCACTTGAGTGGTTGGTTTCTGGAGATGTCCAGAGCTCATGCTCTGTCTGGGAGCGACCACAAGATGGCAGTGTTTCAGAACATTGTTCTACTGGGAAGGAGCACATGAGAGTGTAGTTGAACCATTGACAAAGCTTCAATAGCAGAAGGCTGGCCGATCAAATGCTGCGTTCAACATCCAAAAGATTTGAAACAAAGACCTAGAAGGTGGACTGGGAGAAAGACAATCTGAGTTGTCCCTGTTATATCCCTTGCCTAGAGCTCAACCAGTTTATATAACAGTATTCCCATGGAAAATCAAGTATTTTCTTGTCTGTGCCAACACTGAGTTTGTCATTTTCCTCCAGCTGTCACTGTGGTCGTGTGTCAATGCAAGGACTTCTCCTGGCATTTTTCTTTGTTAGCCCATGACCCACTAAATTTACTATGTAAGAAATACAAATCACATTCTACATTATGCTCTCTATTTGTGGTACATATTCTAAATATGACCAGCAATGGATATTCTTGCCTCCTATATGTATCCATAGAATTATGGATTTTTGGATGTTACCATGATCCATCCATCAACTTAAAAATTAAAGAAAAAATGTTTCTCATTTAGAACCATTATGTAGGTTCTAATCATTATGTAGGTTGGACTTTTATACTTTGCAAGGATCTAATGATTGAAATGTATGATTTTGATGACCCTGTGACAAAGCAAAACAAAGTCATCTTTGTCTCATGTCCAGTGGAGACTCAGTAAATTCCAGAGGAGTCTAATAGAAACAAAACTTGATGACTATGCAATTTTCTTTGGATGAGCTTCAAATTGAGGCTATAGATCATTGTGAATGTCTAGGAGAGTTCAGTGATGCTGAAGAAGTTAGAAGTTGAGAAGAAGTTAGAAGGCTGCTATGGGATCCTCTTGCAAATATAGTCCCTTATTCGATAAATCTGCTTGTCCTTGTCTCCGGTGTGGGCTCTTTCGCAGGACTCTTTTCATTTCTGCAGGGTGAGCTTGATGTCTGGTGATGCATCATTTGGGGTCTTTTTCTCTGACAGCCTCCTGACAAATTCTTCTCCAAATGGACAGCCACTTGAGCAACTGTGTTTAATGGATTATCTCTTTAGAACAGCATAACCTTTGGATTATTGAAGGCTGAGTGAAATGCAAATGTTTATCTTCCACTTGGCAAACCTGCAAACTGAATTAATCCCTGGCTCATTTATCAGGTCAACCAGCAAAATGGCTTCCTACTGTGTAAAGATGTAATGGTGTGCATAGAAAAGCTCGTACTTGTACTGGAACCTCTGAACCTAAATTATCATAGACTGTCTTAGCAGTTAGTGTATGTTCTGCTATTTCATAATTATGGATTATCTTTCTTTGCTTTTTTGGACATGGAGTCTTGCTCTGTCATTCAGGCTGGAGTGCAGTGGCCAATCTCGGTTCACTGCAACCTCCACTTCCTGAGTTCAAGCGATTCTCCTGCCTCAGCTTCCTGAGTAGCTGGTATTACAGGTGTGGCTAATTTTTGTATTTTAGTAGAGACGGAGTTTCTACCATGTTGGTCAGGTGGGTCTCAAACTCCTGACCTCAAGTGATCTGCCCGCCTTGGCCTCCCAAAGTGCTGGGATTACAGGAGTGAGCCACTGCACCTGACCTAAAATTATGGATTATCTTTTGTTTCTGATTTTCTGAAATCTCCAGGGATTAACTGTGAACTGGGATGAATTATTGTGAAGCCTATTGTTCTGCCTATAAATACCAGAGTCAGTATTTTGCCTCTGACATCATGATACACTATTGTTATCAAGACTCCATTCTTAAGATTTGCATTTGATCATTGATTTTTTCCCCCTAAAGTGGAACACTCTTTATCACCCTGGAAAGTAATGACTAGAGCTGCCATTATTGGTAGTGGACTTCATTTGCTGTTAAAAACAATATTACCGGACCTAGAAATAGAAATTCCATTTGACCCAGCAATCCCATTACTGGGTATATATCCAAAGGATTACAAATCATTCTACTATAAGGACACGTGCACACGAATGTTCATTGCAGCACTGTTTACAAGAGCAAAGACCTGGAACCAACCCAAATGCCCATCAACGATAGACTGGATAGGGAAAATGTGGCACATATACACCATGGAATATTACGCAGCCCTCAAAAACGATGAGTTTGGGTCCTTTGTAGGGACATGGATGAACCTGGAAACCATCATTCTCAGCAAACTGACAGAAGAGCAGAAGATCAAACACCACATGTTCTCACTCATAGGCGGGTGTTGAACAATGAGAACACATGGACACAGGGAGGGGAGCACTACACACTGGGGTCAGTTGGAAGGAAATAGGGGAGGGACGGTTGGGGGTGGGGAGCTGGGGAGAGATAGCAAGGGGAGAAATGCCAGATGTAGGTGAGTGGGAGGAAGGCAGCAAATCACACTGCCACGTGTGTTCCTATGCAACAATTTTGCATGTTCTTCACATGTACCCCCAAACCTAAAATGCAATAAAATAAATAAATGGGGAAAAAAAACAATATTACCTCCCAACCTTAATCCCATTGGTTGTTCATTCATAAAAGTCAAAAATTAAAAAAGAATTAATTGTTAAAGAGCTGGAGAGTAAAAATTTCATTGCATAAGCAAAAATTTCTCACAGCAGACTCTTTTGTCTCATTATGCCAATTCTAAAATAAATTAGAGCCCCTTTTTTTGGGCTTCTTTGTGCAAGGAAAGAATGAGCTTTAGCGCATCATTTGTTTTTGTAGTGACTTCAGGCATATCAGTCCTCAGTAAAATGACAGTCGTAGGACTGGCAGAGACATTGGCTGACCCACAGAAAGCAGACCTGCTCTCACTTTTTTCCTGCTCTCTCTGGAGCATGCACTAATCCTTTAAGCTTTTTGGCGGACAAGCGTCATTCAATAGTGAGACAGAATCAAGGGCCAGTGGGTGAGGACCAAGTCCTTCTAGAAGATATTTGTGCAAAGGGTTCAGTAGGGAGACAAGCTGTTCTCCTCCAATGTACCCTTAAGAAACAGCACACTTTTCTCTGCCAAAGAAATAACTGTCTCTTCAGAGAGCTGCCACGATAAATGTCCCTGAGTCCAAGTGGGCTGTCTCTTTAGGGGTGTGCTGATGTGTCTGTATCTGCATATGCATAGAGAGTGATGCAGTAGGCTTTTCAAAATGGAAAAGCAACTGGAACTGACGAAGAGCTGAAAAGATAAAGGCAAACTGAAGTGAACAATATTTTATTTTAAAGGAAGGACAGAACGATACTCTCTTTTAGTTCATATTGTTCACCAAAAAATGCCTCAGGATGAACCACAGGCCTATCTTTACAAACATAGCTTCCAGCTTGGCTGGATTAGATTGGGTCTGGTTTTTCATCTCCACCATTCAAAGAACATCATATATTTTAACTTTTGTGAAAACTCCCCTTAATGAAAACAAAAGTAATTAACAGCCTCAGCAGCTTAGCTGCCAAGAGTCCCTGTGGCTCTTCCCTGCTTATAGATCTACGAGTACAGGCGCTGCATACCAACAACGCTGGTACACATTTTTCCCTCTTCTACTTGTTGTCTAGGTACCTTATAACCAGTTAAGGATGACTACTATCCAATAGAAAGGTTTAAATTGTTTTCATTGCTATGCTAAAAAATTGGTGATCAAAGACATCTCTTAAATGCAAGACATCCTTTTGAGTAAGAGGCATTTCAATGAGATGCTTTATATCAGGATTTTTATCATCACACTAATCTTGAGATGGCTGGACTTTGTGTGTGTGTGTGTGTGTGCATGAGTGAGCTGGCTTAGCACCTGAGCAGCCAGGGTGCAATATTTAAGGAGGCTCTCACTCTTGTACAAGTTCAAGATTGGTAATTTCTCTCTCTTTTTTTTTTTTGAGACCCAGTCTCACTTTGTTGCCCAGGCTGGAGTGCAATGGTGTGAAATCTAGGCTCACCATAACCTCTGCCTCCTGAGTTCAGGTGATTCTCCTGCCTCAGCCTCCCGAGTAGCTGGAATTATGGGCATGCGCCACCACGCCTGGCTAATTTTGTATTTTTAGTAGAGACAGGGTTTCACCATGTTGGTCAGGCTGGCCTTAAACTCTTTACCTTAGGTGATCTGCCTGCCTCAGCCACCCAAAGTGCTGGGATTACAGGCATGAGCCACTGCGTCCAGCCAGATTGGTACTTTCAAGTAAGTACCTCCTTAAATATTGGCTTTAGGTGTCTTGTACCACACCCATTCTCTAATAGAAGGGGTGACGGGTAGAGGAATTGCTGGTGTAGTTTCCTGTCCCCTCGTGGATATTGGAGGCCTGTGACACCATGAATGGGTGGGTCAGTGAGCTAGGCTAGATATGGAAGAGCTGTCACCTCTCCAAGATACTAAAAATGAATGAAGCTAAAGCAGTGTTGCAAAATTTGTGATGAGTTTATAATGTCTGCAATTTAACTCATTAATTCTTCCAACAAATCTGCTAAGTACAAGGCATTGTAGGAGAAAGGTGTAGGTCAGAAGACTAAACCAGTCTAGTCTTACCATGTTATTCTGCCTGCTTTCATTCACAAATGAATCCTATGATAAGAACGTGAATTCATAATACATTCTAAGTGGTACAATTTTTGAATGAGAGTCACGTTTTAAGCTGTCAGATAAAAATATTCTCTCAAAGCTGCTAGCGTATCTTCCTGGCTGCACGCATCCACTTATTTGTTGATAAGGCCAGGAGCCTGCATTTGAGACCCTCCAACTCTCTAGAGCTTAAGGCAAGTGGCCCGTTAGCCCCTTACCTCCTTTGCATAAGTCCCATATTGGGGGGTCTAACTGGCAAACAGCTATGGACCAAGTCGGTTTCGAGAAATGTATTAGTCAGTGTTCTCTAAAGAGACTAATAGGATAGGTATATATATACAGGGGAGTTTATTAAGGAGTATTGACTTGTGTGATCAGAAGGTGAGGTCCCATGATAGGCTGTCTGGAAGCTGAGGAGCAAGGAAGCCAGTCAAGTAGCAAAGCTGAAGAACTTGGAGTTAGACTTTCAAGGGCAAGAAGCACCCAGTATGGGAGAAAGATGTAGGTCAGAAGACTAAACCAGTCTAGTCTTACCATGTTATTCTGCCTGCTTTTATTCTGGCTGCTTTGGCAGCTGATTAGATGCTGCTCATCTAGATCGAGGGTGGGTCTGCCTTTCCCAGCCCACTGACTCAAATGTTAATCTCCTTTGGCAGCACCCTCACAGATACACCCAGGATCAATACTTTGCATCCTTCAATCCAATCAAGTTGACACCCAGGATCAATATTTTGCATCCTTCAATCCAATCAAGTTGACACCCAGGATCAATATTTTGCATCCTTCAATCCAATCAAGTTGACATGCAATATTAGCCATCACAAGAATTAATACCCATTCCCAGAAACCTCCCACTCAAAAGCAGAGAAGCAAAGCCCATGGTGACTTCTGAGCAGCAGTAGGGAACCCCAAATGGAGTTTAACCTTCAGGTAAAGAAGAGAAACTGACCAAGGCACTCATCCTGAGAAACAGCGATTTTCACATCAGGCAGTGGCTTTCCACTGGCTGTGTGTTAAGACCATCTGGGGAACTTTAAAATCTGTAAGTGCCCAGGAATCTCCCCAGACCCATGAAATCAGAATTTTTTGAGATGAGTTGGACACTTCTAGTTTTGCAAATCTCTCCAGGTGATGCTAAGGTGCAACTAGGATTGGAAGGTATTTTCTGAGGAGCCATTACAAGTTGGCTAGGTACATTTATCAGTTATTTCTGTAGAAATCTGTGACCTTTGTTTGATGGAGACAAGGAGGGAAGGCCCTAAAGAGCAAGGAGAATGGAGGATTTCTAGAAAAGCCTCCATTTCCTGGTGAGTACTGCCTGGTAGGCAGGAACGATTGTTTGGGAGTGAATGGGAAATCCATCATCCTTTCAATGAGAAATGGATAGGGAAATGAAATCATATTTCCAGCTTCCTTTCATATTCTCTAACTTCTGTCCTACAGCTGCAATAAATTCTGAACCCTGTGCCCCAAAGATGTGTGAGGACAGAAAGCAGATAATGAAGTTCCTTTTCCTAATCATCAAAGACAGTGGTAATGATTTCACTTCCATCCCAGACCTGGTGGCCGAGGGGATGCTGATTCCCAGAAGAGAAAGATCGAGTTGACTGGAGATGAGGTTGCTTGCTTCCATGGTTTAAAATGTCAGCTCATCTCTCAAGCTTGGGTGATGCCAAAAACAAAGACAAACAGCACACCAGAGAATTACATAAACTCTTCTGGAAACGTATGAAGCATTTAAATTGTATCTGAAAACAGCAGAAAAAAAATTCCAAACATAATTGGAAAATTTCCCCGTTGATTTTCTCAGAATCTCAAAGGCCTAAATCCAAATTTCTGGGACAGGTTTGTGGTTAATATAAATGTTAAGAGCGGTCTGTTCTGAGATGCCAAGATTCTAGAACTGTGACCAAACAAATGGCAACCTAGGTGCTTTGCTTTGCCTTTAAAAATACTGTGAAGGTGCATTAAAAATAGCCAAAGAAAGCCTCTTAGCAGATATACATGGGGCCGGTCAGAGCCTTCTGCCTTAGATGCATACGCATGTTGTCTCCTTCAAACAAACAAGCAAACAAGCAGATTCCATATTAGACATTTGTGTGTGTGTGTGTGTGTGTGTGTGTGTGTGTGTGTGTGTGTGTCCAGGAAATCATTGGTCTCCCTAGAGTTTTATATTATAGCAAAGCAATTCTTCATATGTATATAATGAGTATATAGAGGAACCTAGTGGAAAGAACATAAACATGGTGGTACTCTATACCTGATTTCATTTCTGACTGGCCCATTTACCCACTGGTTGACTTGTTCTCTCACCTCTAAAATGAGATAAGAAGACCTCCCTGGAATACTGATGGTAGTCAGTCAATACAAGCCATTTCTTTTTTCCCTCTGACATGAAATAAGACAAATGTAAAATGTTTAGCCCACTACCTGGCACATAGTAGGTACTTAACCGATGTCAGAAATTATTGTGTCTTTGCATCAAAAGCATTCCCTAGCATACAAAATATGCTGAAAATTTCTTTCTGATGCATGAATAAATGTGTGCACCATAACAGGTAACTCTGATATAGTGTTTACTTTGTGCGAGGCACTGTTGTAACTGCTTAGCTTCTGCAAATGAAATTCAATCTTCTTAAGAACACAACGATGTACGTAATATTATGAAAGCATTTGATAGAGGGGAACACGGGGGCAACAAAGACTCAAGTAGTTTTGCCCAAGGAAGGGCCTCTGCTGTAATGCTTGCATATACCATGTGTATTTTCACCCTGATCTTCTGATGGCAACAAACCCATGCTAACAGGGGAGCATTTCCTGGGGAGATTCAAACCAAGGTGTCGAGAAAACAGGCAACGCAATGGAGGAAAGGTTTTGTTCCAGGTACCTAGTCTGAGAGACTGTTCTAAGAGTCTTCTAGAGGTTTTATAATTTGGGGAGGGAGGACTTTCCTCATACACAAATTTAAGGCTTTCCCCAAAGTGAAGTCAAGTCAACAAATAACAGAAGCTACCTGCAGCTCTCAGCATGAGCATGCTCTGGCACATAAGTGGCGGAGCTTTCCCTAGGTCCATGTGCTTCTTGAAGGCTGGTTGTGTCCCAACCAAGCATCCAGTGTGTCCATCCTGGCTGCCCACTGTCAGTCATTCATGGGCCATTTGCTGGCTGTGTGGTGCCAGCTGGCTGGACTTGACCCTTAGCTACATTCTCTGAGGTCAGAATCTTGGTATGTGAAGACACATCTTGGTATGTCCCGTGTAAGGATGTTGACAGGATAAATGAATCCCTGTGTCTCATCCTGAGAGTTTAAAGTACCTTGAAGTGATAGAAATAGGCTCCAGCTGGTACCTGTTTTGATAAAGCTCATTTTACTGCTCCTATGACTATCTATTTTGGCTCTGTGCTGCCCATTATCAGGAAATGGAAATGTGGGTAGGTCTGGGTCATGGTGGAAAAATCATAGGTTGCACCCCTTTTGTTATCTAGCCTTTCATTATATCTTTTTCCTCCCAAGTCAAATGCTTTGTGTGTGTGGGTTTTAACTCTTAGCCAATAAGGAAAAACTTTGAGGATGAAAACCCTATAATTTTAAAGTTCAAACTGTGAGGAAAGGAAAAGGGTCACTTTGATTATGACACCACGTGTGGTAAATGCAAAGTTCTGAATTTCTCGTAAATCATCACTCTTCGTAACAAACATATCAGTGTTGTTTTGTTTCTTTCTGCCCTAAACTAGAGAATTACATTTTCTCAGGTTGTCCATTTCTTTATCAATGGCAGATGCAATCCTCCTTCTCCTTTGGAAACAGCATTTTAATTCAAATGTCACTTGTTTCTATTGCATTTTGCTGTTGAGATGAATCATAAGATGACGGGAACTGATGTATTTTTGTTTTTCTTTCCCTGAAAGCAAACACTTAGAGGCAGACTCCAGGGCATTTATAGCCCACATGTAACTCGTTAAAGGTTCATTAAGAAACTCTTAAATTGAATTTGTTTGTGTAACTCATGTTTATTTTTCTCTAGTTGATGATTTATCACTTAAGTTACAGTAGCATTCCCCATAAGACATGTGCAGGTTGTGAGTCGAGACTGAGACTTGCCCATGTTTCTTTATGACTTGGTTTTCAAGTCACCTGGATGTGGACCATCCAATTTGCTTGGAAGTTTCCTGGCTGCTATTGCAGAAGGAAATGTCTTTGTAAAAGCAGATTCTGTAACGTAAGCAGTTTCATGCAGAGATTTTTGAGCAAATTAGTGGCTTACTCACTTTGAATAAGGGAACTGAAATGTCATGATGTTCTTTCAAATGATGTGCGTAGCAGGTTTGGAAAAGTGCAATTTTCTTAGCACGGTTGCATTTGTAAAGCATTTTTGTGCATACGATTTCTGGAGCCTCAAAACGACTCTGTGAGGCAAGTAGGGTGGGGACTCTGAGACAAATAATGCTTTTTCTTTCCATAGATGTGCAAAGTTCTCAGAGGTTAGGAGGCTGGACTTTCCCTTAATAGTTGTAGAGTTTCTAAATAGCTGAAGCAGAGTTTGAAAAAACTCTTATTTGTAGAATTTCTAAATAGCTGAAGCAGACTGAAAAAACTCGCTTAAGTCTAGAATCTTATATGACATTTTCTGCTCCCCTCACCATAGCTGCCATTTTTAGAATTTTAAATGCCATCAGGAAGTGGCACTCATAGGTTGAGGTGGAGGTGGAAACTGCTTTTCTCTTTATTTGTTTTTGTGTTAAGGCACCTAAGTTAGAGTAACATTCCTGTCCTGATACTTTCACCCTTACTATAGGAATCTCGTGAATTTGGGTGAAGTAACTGGACATGCTCATGTTGTCTTTTCTGAGTATTAAAGCTGACAATTTAATATCTATGTTAGACCCCGTGTTTTGACTCCATAATTCATAATTCAATCAAAGAAGTGATGGTGCTTGATTTTTACTAGAACTCCCATCTCTCTTCCTTATCTCCCTACTTCCCTACTCCCATGTTCACAAAACTGTAGCGAAGCCATTCTCCCTCTAGCCAAAATTGTCGGCTTGCTATCCATTTTGCTCTTCAGATTTTTATGGTTGGAGGGGAATGGTAACATTTAAAGATGCCCTTAAAATTATTGATGTGTTGAGTTGTAACCAACTCAGGAATTTTTTGGCGGGGCATGGCTTGGGACAATGTCTTATTCTTCTTTGTATTTTCCTAAATATAGGTAAGTTCTTGTTGTTTAGGAACTTGAATTGAACTGAACAAGACAAGTAATTATTGCTACGGCTGCTTCTGCTTGTGTGTAACTATTCTAACTGCAAATTCCACTATCTGTACTTTTACATTGCTTAAAAATGATACACATATACATATATATATACACATACACACACACACACGCACACACACGCACACACACACACATATAGATAGATAGATATATAGATATATAATCTAATTATATAAGTTACAGCGGCTTGGTGCAAGATGTGAAATACTTAAAAGTATGACAAAAAGTGATCAATAATCCCTCCAGAGATAACTGCTTTAGTAATTTGATGTATTTCCTCTCAGTTTTCTTGGTGTTTGTCTTTCCTTTGATTCTGTCTTTCTCTATGTTTGGCCCCCATTGGCTCAATCTCTCCATGTTTTATTCATGGGATGAATAATTTAAGTCTTTTGACCCAGAATTCCTTTTAAAAGCTCATCCCAGCAGCTGCTGATTTTTATGTTGCTTGTGTGATTCTCAGTGACGTGGGATTCCCTTGGCCTAAAAGATATGTGTGCATGCACATAAATGCACAAATGATTATCATTTACACTGATCATAAATGCTCATAGAAAATGAATTTGCACAACCATGTCTTGCAAAAATTTTGATAATAATTAATTTAATTTCACGTTTTCACAACAGCAAAACATATAAAGGAATCCAACAGACTTTTTGTTTCTGTGCTAACATTGGTGTTTTGGCTAGCAGACGTTACAGGTCTGAGAGTTGGCCTTTCCAGGTGTCAGGGTTGTTTCAGGTCTAACTATTCCAGGTAACTTCTGAGATGAAGGCAGGACTCAGCGAAAGGCTCCTCACTTGTTTACACTCCGAAGGTTGACCAAATTCTTCACAACCAAAACAATGAGATGAGGGTTTTGTATTTGTATTTTCGTGGAAGGTTTGACCATGCTGGTCACAACAAAGCAAAGCTGTGGGTCTAAATGTTATTCCATTGCTCAACCAGGGCCCTTCCTGGCTGCCTCTTTAAATCGGAGAAGTGAGGATTGATGGGGCATTGGCATAATTCTCATTGTTCCTATAGTGGGAATTTTTCAGTAAACTCAGCCCTAGTATTTACAGTGGTTATAAGGATACCACTGTGGTCAAAGTGGTTACTGTAAACCATAAACCATGCATAGCAAAAAATTGGCATACAGGTCACCAGCCCCTCCTCCCAATGCCAGGGCAGATGTCACAGTGATTCACTGCATTCCATGCCCCTGAGAATCCTCAGTAGGGTGTGCCAGCGACCAGAGCATGGACTGTCCGTGAATTGGAATCTGTTTGCCATTGCTGCCTTAAACTGCAGATATACTGGCTTTGGAAAGAGGAGATGGCTGAAGAAGCCCTTGCTGATGGTTTTTGAATCACTTTAATGCTCTTCTGTCTCTCTAACTTAAAAAAAATTAGTTGTGGTAAATATACATAATGTAAAATTCACCGTCTTAAACATTTTAAAATGTACTATTCAGTGGTGTTAAATGCATTATCACGGTTGGGCAACCAATCTCAGGACTCTATTTTCTTCTTTCAAAATGGAAATTATACCCATTAAACAACTCCCCATTCTCTCCTTCTCCCAGCCCCTGTCAACTACCATTCTATTTTCTGTCTTTTAAATTTGACTACTCTAGGTACATCATAGAAGTTGGAATCAAAGAGCGTTTGTCTTTTTGTAACTATCTTATGTCAGTTTAACGTCCTTAAAGTTCATCCATGTTGTAGCATGTAGCAGAATTTTCTTCCTTTTAAATAATGAATAATAATCCATTGTATGTATATATGTGTGTGTATATATATATATATATATATATATATATATATATCTCCCACATTTTGTTTATTCATTTATCTGTCAATGAACACTTGGGTTGCTTTTGCCTTTTGCCTATTGTAGATAATGCTTCCATGAGTATGGGTGTGCCTGTATCTCTTTGAGAGCCTACTGTCAATACTTTTGTATATGTATCCAAAAGTGGAATTGTGGATCACATGGCAATTCCATTTTTAAAAAATATTTTGAGGAACTATTATACTGTTTTTCATAGCAGTGGCACCATTTTATATTCCCACCAACAATGCACAAAGGTCCCAATTTCTCCACATCCTCGCTGACACTTGTTATTGTTTTTTTGATAGTGGCATCCCAATGGTCATGAGGCAGTGTATTAGTCCGTTTTCATACTGCTGATAAAGACATGCTGAAAGAAAAAGAGGTATAATGGACTTACACTTCCACATGGCTGGCAAGGCCTCACAATCATGGTGGAAGGCAAGGAAGAGCAAGTCACATCTTACGTGGATAGCAGCAGGAAAAGAGAGAGTCGTTCAGGGAAACTCCTGTTTTTAAAACCATCAGATCACATGAGACTCATTCACCATCACGAGAACAGCACAGGAAAGACCTGAACCCATAATTCAATCACCTCCCACTGTGTTCCTCTCATGACACATGGGAATTGTGGGAGTTACAATTCAAGATGAGACTTGGCTGGGGACACAGTCAAAGCATATGAAGTGGCATGTCACTGTGGCTTTCATTTCCATTTCCCTAATGGTCAGTGATGTTAAGTGTCTTTTAATGTGTTTATTGGCCATTTGTATATTTTATCTGAAGAAATTTCTGTTCAAATTCTTTGCCTATTTTTGTATTTGTTTGTGTGAGTGTGTGTGTTGTGGGAGTCACCTGCATGTTCTAGATATTAACCCCTTATCAGACATGTAATTTGCAAATATTTTCTTTCATTCCATGGGTTGCGTTTGCACTTTGTTGATTGTTTTCTTTGATGCACAAAAGTTTCTCAGTTTTTTGTACTGAATTTTGTCTACTTTTGCCTTTGTTGCCTGTACTTTTGGTGTTGTCATTGGCCAAGAAATCATTGCCAAATCCAGTGTCACAAAGTTTTACCCCTATATTTTCTTTAAAGAGTTTTATAGTTTATGCTCTTACTGTGTCTTTGATAGATTTTGAGTTAATTTTTATATGTGGTGTAAAGTGAGGGTCCGACTTTATTCTGTTTTTTAATGTAGATATTAAGTTTTCTCAGCACCATGTATTGAAAAGACTGTCCTTTTACTATTCAATAGTCTTGGCACCCTTGACAAAATCAATTAACCATATATGCAAGAGTTTTATTTCTGGCTTCTATATTCTCCATTGGCCTATATGTCTATCTTTATGCCAGTACCACATGTTTTGATTATTGTGGTTTTGTAATAAGTTTTAAAATCAGGAAGTATGAGACCTCCAACCTGTTTTTTTTTTTCAAGGTTGTTTTGGCCTAACACTATTTTAAAGCAAACTTATGTTAAATTTATAATGTTTACATCATGGAACTTTTTTCTGCCCTATTTACCAGACAAAATTTCCCAGTGAAATGACTTTTTTATTTTTTGAAATAAATAACTATAAATCTGTTAACTATTTTAGGTACTCTGATTCTTTGAAATTATTTGCCTATACTCTTGGCTTATTGGAAAACTTCATTAGGAATCATGGAACCTGACTTCTAGGCTTGAGTCTGCCACCAGTGAACAATTGTGTCATCAGATAAGTCATATAACTTGACAAAGTTCTTAGTTTTCCCCTCTATGAAGTGTAAAAGTTTGACAAGGTTATTCTTTGGGTCTCTTTTGGCTCTCAAAGTCTAAGTCTTTATATAGCAGATTAGCATTCAGATATTTGTTAAATAATTATTTCTTTTGATGTTATAGAAGTGTTTTTGCTCTGGTTAAAACTTTCTACTTTTTCACCATGACATATGTGCAATGATCTCCATATAATATATATGTATGTATGTAATATATGATAATATACATGTGTATGTGTGTATGTATATATGTATGGTCTATTGATATTGTTCCTGTAAAAAGCATAACTAAGCATCTCAGATATGAAACCAACCAGACTTCTGAGATGCAAAGAATGAACAACTTTTTTTTCCCCTCACCACTCCTTATTAAACTTAATCTATAGAATAGTGCTTTTCCAACTCTGGGTGAAGTCTTTAGAATCTCAGCAGATCAGAACCCTGCTATAAAATTAAAAGTCCACCCAGTTGAAAAATCATGGGACACCTTATGCCACACCTGCACCACTGTTTCACAGTTAATTTGGTGCTTCTCTTCTACTCTGGCTTCAATCAGCCTCCAAATCAGATTCTTGTAGTGGGGGTAGTGGACAGAAATGCTGTCCTCATCATGGACTGTTTCTCCCTCTATGAGATAAACTGTTCCACCCCATTCCTTGCTCACTAGCTGCTGTTTGGAGCCCTGAGAGAAGAGAGACTAGAAGGAAAGGTAAGGAAGCAGTTGTTTTCCTGGTAAAGTTGTAATGTGGTCATGTTTCCATCTGGTGTGGTATCTTAAAAATGTGGATTTTTTTCTCTTGTTGCATACATCCTTGTCCCTGCAAGATCTGGAAGTTCAAGTCATTACCTGCACAGTCCTACCTTTCCCCCTTTAGACAGGTGGGAATCAGCAAGTCATCCTCTTGTCTTCTAAACTCTAAGGTATAGAGCCAGCCTTTCCATGGAGTTCTCTTAAAACCTTCCTCAACTGGCTTACAGGAAAGGGAAAACAGCAAATCAGAGCACTGTCTGCAAAGAAGGTTCTTATAACTGGACTTTTCAAAAACCCAAGGAATTCTGTCTTCTGTAATGCAACCTAGAGTGAAGTAAAAGAGCCACACCTGCAAAGCTGTTTCGCAGTTCCTTAGCCAGAACTCATGGGTGCTCTAGACTTTTGCTATTCAAAGTGTAGTCTTTGGACCTGGGATCTTGTTAGATACACAAACATTGCATTGTACAAAATCCCCAGGTGATTCTTATGCACTTTAAAATTTGAGAGACACTGATAAAGAACTTGGAATGGATAGTGCCTAGGAGTCTCTGCTGAGGCCAGGAAAAGTCACATAGAGCACGCTGTAACATACACATATATACGCCATAAGGTTATAAACAATAAAATATTGAGACAGGACATGAATGGAAAGGAATGAAAAGAGAAGATGAGGTGACAAATTTTTAACACTAATTAGGTCAGATGGAATAAATTTTAGGGTTAGCAAGAGTTTCATCTGATGTCATCACACTGGTACTTGTAGAAGTCTTATTTTCCATTTATTTTCAGTTTATTTTTCACTTTGAGTCTTGGTTGCATATTCCATCTCCCAATCTTTTCTTAATTGCTTTTCCTGCTATGTCTTAGTCTTTGCCCTTCTAACCCCCCTGTGTTAAGTCAGCAGTTCGGGTTCTTTATTTGTTTAGTTCATGTGATTCAGAGATTTCTTTTTGTAAACTTGGTAAACTTTTCCATATTTCCAGTTATATTGTTAGTGGGTTTGGAACATTTTTTCCATTTATAGAACCCTTATTGAAGTTGTCGAGTCTTGGAACTATTAACTATTCAGTTATTTGTCATAAAAATATGGTGTGTGTGTGTGTGTGTGTGTGTGTGTGTGTGTGTGTGTGTTCAATGAGAGTCAGTTAAAATAATTACAAAGAAATTGAGGCTACATAAAACTGCAATTCGTTGTTTTGTCAATAGGCCAGTATGCACTACTTACACATTAAAAACATACACATTTCAACATTTTTGTTTCCTTTAATTTTAACTGACTTATCTGAAAAGCTTAGGGCTGGACTTAATTCCTGCACGCCATCTGTTACCACTGGATTTTAGACCATTCTGTTTGGCTCAGGCACATAGAGCACAGTTAATTTCCCCATCACTCTTCTGAATGCAACTATTTATATTACAATTTGTCAAGTTAAACTTATTTTGATATATTAACTTCTTCGTCTTCTTCTGGCAATTGAAACTTTCATCTTCAACTGGAATTTTTAATAGTTGGAGATGTTTAAATTAAACAAACCTCAAAGACTTTTTCTTCCATTCTTACATTTCTTTGTTGGACACTCACTTACCCAACTCTGTGATTCTACCATTTACGTATCATAATGTTCACTTTGTTTCTCTCACTCTCTCTTATTGCAGAGCTAGCCAGAAGCAACATTATCCAACTGGTCTTTTGTAATGCAGCTTTTTTTTTAAAGGTTTAAATTTTGGAATAATTTTATATATACAGAAGAGTGGGAGAATTTTCTCATGTACCATTCACCCAGTTTCTCCTATTAACATTTGACATAATTGTGGTCTAGTGCACATCTAGGAAATTGACATTGGTCTATTACTTGCTATGATTTGAATATTTGTCTCCTTTAAATCTAAATTCTCAATGTGGTAATATTGAGAGGTGGGGCCTTTAAGAAGTGATTGAGTCGGCCGGGGGTGGTGGCTCATGCCTGTAATCACAGCATTTTGGGAGGCCGAGGTGGATGAATCACGAGATCAGACGTTAGATACCAGCCTGGCCAACAGTGAAACCTCTTCTCTACTAAAAATACAAAAAATTAACCAGGCATGGTGGTGGGCACTTGTAATCCCAGCTACTCAGGAGGCTGAGACAGGAGAATCGCTTGAACCCAGGAGGTGGAGGTTTCAGTAAGCCAAGATCACGTCATTGCAGTCCAGCCCTGGTGACAGTGTGAGACTCCATCTAAAAAAATAAATAAATAAATAAAAAAATAAAAAAGATTGAGTCTTGAGGACTCTGCCCTCATGAATGGATTAATCCATTTATGAATGAATGAATTAGTGGTCTTATGGGTTATCACAAGCATGGGACTGGTAGTTTTGCAAGAAGAGGAAGAGACACTTGAGCTAGCATGCACATCCTCCTCACCATGTCATGTCCTGTGCTACCTTGGGACTCTGCAGAGAGTCCCCACCAACAAGAAGGCCCACACCAGATAGGCCTCTCTACCTTAGACGTCTCAGCCTCTGTGGTAAGAAGTAAATTCTTTTTCCTTAGAGATGACACAGTTAAAGATATTCTGTAATAAGCAACAGAAAACACACCAAGATATTACTGTAACCAAACAATTTTATTTGGATTTCACCAGTTTTTCCAGTCAAGTCTCTTTTCTCTTCCAGGATACCACCCCGGTTACTTCACTGCATTTAGTTATCATCCCTCCTTAGTCTCCTCTGACCTGTGGTAGTTTCTGGGCTTTTCCTTGTTTTTCATGACCTTGTGAGTTCAGGGATTTTGTAGAATGTCTGATGCTTTTCTTATGTTTACATGGGGGTTATACATTTTTGAGAATAATATTACAGAGGTGAAGTGCCCTTGTCATTGTGTGCAAATGTCAGTGACTGACATTGACTTGAGTTATAATTGGCGAGGCTAACCTCGTCCACATGCCTTAGTCTGTATCTGGCAGGCAGCCTTTCATTTTTAATCGTTGGCCCTACAACCCACTTTCCTTTTTTTCTTCTTTTTTATTGTACTTTAGGTTCTTGGGTACATGTGCAGATCATGCAGGATTGTTGCATAGGTACACACATGGCAATGTGGTTTGCTGCCTCCATCCCCCCCGTCACCTACATCTGGCATTTCTCCCCATGTTATCCCTCCCCAACCTCTCCACCCCTTTGCTGTCCCTCCCTTCACCCCCACAACAGACCCCACTGCGTGATGCTCCCCTCCATTTGTCCATGTGTTCTCATTGTTCAACACCCGCCTATGAGTGAGAATATGTGGTGTTTGATTTTCTGTTCTTGTGTCAGTTTGCTGATGGTTTCCAGATTCATCCATGTCTGTACAAAAGACACAAACTCATCATTTTTTATGGCTGCATAGTATTCCATGGTGTATATGTGCCTCATTTTCCTTGTCCAGCCTATTGTCGATGGACATTTGGGTTGGTTCCAGGTCTTTGCTATTGTAAACAGTGCCACTATGAACATACACCTACAACCCACTTTCTATACCATGACCTCTTCTGCTTACCCAGAGTAGATAATAGTTCCCCTACTTTCCTTAAGTCTTTCATAATTTTTTTGTATTTTGTACTCATTTATTTGTTTTCTAATTTTTATTTTAGGTTCAAGTGTACGTGTGCAGGTTTGTTACATATGTAAATTGCATGTCATGGGAGTTTCGTGTACAGATTATTTCATCTCAGGTAATAAGCATAGTACCTGATAGGTATCTTTTCGATCCTTCCTCTCCTCCCACCCTCCACCATCAAGTAGGTTCTGGTGTCTATTCTTCCCTTTTTTACATCCATGGTATTTAATGTTTAGCTCCCACTTATAAACACAAACATGCAGAATTTGATTTTCTGTTCCTGCATTAGAATAATGATCATCAGCTCCATCTATGTTGCTGCAAAAGATATAATCTTGTTTCTTCTATGGGCTGTGTAGCATTCCATGGTATGTATGTACCATATTTTCTTTATTCAGTCTTCTGTTGATGAACATCTAGGTTGATTCAATGTCTTTGCTATTGTGAATAGTGCTGTGATGAGTATACATGTGCATGTGTCTTTATGGTAGAATCATTTATGTTTCTTTAGGTATATACCCAAAAATGGGACTTCTGGGTTGAATGGTAATTCTGTTTTGAGTTCTTTGAGAAACTGCCATATTGCTTTCCACAATGGCTGAACTAATTTATGTTTCATCCAGCAGTACATAAGCCTTGCCTTTTCTCTACAACCTTGCCAGCATCTATTTTTTGACTTTTTAATAATAGTCATTCTGAATGGTGTGAAAGGCTATCTCATTGTGGTTTTAATTTGAATTTCTCTAATGATTAGTGATATTGAGCATTTTTTCATATGCTTGTTGATTGAGTGTATGTCTTCTTTTGAAAAGTGTCTGTTCATATCCTTTGCCCATTTTTTAATTGGACTGTTTGTTTGTTGTAAATTTGTTTTAAGTTCCTTATAGATTCTAGATATTAGAACTTAGTCAGAAGCATAGTTTGCAAATATTTTCTCCCATTCTAGGTTGTCTGTTCACTTTCTTGATTGTTTCTTTTGCTCTGCTGAAGCTCTTTAATTAGGCAGCACTTATCAATATTTGTTTTTGTTGCAATTGCTTTGGGCAACTTCACCATGAAATCTTTGCCAGGGCTTATGTCCAGAATGGTGTTTCTTAGGTTATCTTCTACTAATTTTTTAAAAATAGTTTTGGGTTTTACATTTAACTTTGTCCATTTTTACTTGATTTTTTATATAGTGTAATAAGGAAGAAGAAGTTTCAATCTTCTGCATATGGCTGGCCATTTATCTAATCATCATTTACTGAATAGAAAGTCCTTTTCCTATTGCTTGTTTTTGTCACCATTGTTGAAGATCAGATAGTTGTAGGTGTGTGGCATTATTTCTGGACTTTATATTCTGTTCTGTTGGTATTCGTGTCTGTTTTTGTATCAGTACCTTGCTGCTTTGGTTATTGTTACCTTACAGTATAGTTCAAAGTTGGGTAATGTGATGCCTCCAGCTTTGTTCTTTTTGCTTAGGATTGCCTTTGCTATTCAGGCTCTTTTTCGGTTCCATATGAATTTTAAAATTGTTTTAATTTGTGAAGAACATTATTGGTAATTTGATAGGTAATTTGAATCTGTACATTGCTTTGGGCAGTATGGGCATTTTAACAATATTGATTCTTCTATTTATGAGCATGGGATGTTTTTCCATTTGTTTGTGTCAGCTCTGATTTTTTTTGAACGGTGTTGTAGAGATCTTTCGCCTGCCTGGTAAGATGTATTCCTAGGTATCTTATTCTTTTTGCGGTTATTATGAATGGGATTGCATCCTTGATTTGGCTTTCAGCATGGTTATTATTGATGTATAGGAATGAATCTGATTTTTGTACATTGATTTTGTATCCCAAAACTTTGCTGAACCTGTTTATCAGATCTAGGAACTTTTGGGCATAGAGAAACTATGGGGTATTCTAGGTACAGAATAATATCATCTGCAAATAGAGATAGTTTGACTTCCTCTCTTCCTGTTTGGGTGCGTTTTGTTTCATTATCTTGCCTGATTGCTCTGACCAGCACTTTTAGTACTGTGTTGAATAAGAGTGGTGACAGTGGGCATCCTTGTCCTGTTCCAGTTCTCGAGGGAAATGCTCCCAGCTTTTGCCCATTGAGAATGACATTGGCTGTGGATTAGTCATAGATGGCTCTTATTATTTTGAGGTATGTTCTGTCAGTGTCTAGTTTGTTGAGAGTTTTTAATATAAATGGATGTTGAGCTTTATTAAAAGCCTTTTCTGTATCTATTGAGATAATCATGTGGTTTTTGTTTTTAGTTCTGTTTATGTAACAAATCAGATTTCTTGATTTGTGTATACTGAACCAATCTCGCATTCTAAGGATAAAGTCTACTTAATTGTGGTGGATTAGCTTTTTATGTGCTGCTGAATTCAGTTTGCTAGTATTTTGTTGAGGATTTTTTATCTATATTCATCAAAGATATTGGTTTGAAGTTTTCTTTTTTTGCTGTGTCTCTGCCAGGTTTTGGTATCAGGATAATGCTGGCCTCATAGGATGATGTATGCAGGAGCCCTGCCACCTCAATTTTTTGGGATAGTTTCAGTAGGAAAGGTACTTGCTCTTCTTTATGCTTCTGGTAGAATTCACTGTGACTTCTTTTGGTCCTGGCTTTTTTCTGGTTGGTAGGCTTTTTATTACTGATTCAATTTCAGAACTTATTATTGATTTGTTCAGGAATTCAATTTCTTTCTGGTTCAATCTTGAGAGGTCGTATGTGCCTAGGATTTTATCCTTTTCTTCTAACTTGTGCACGTAGAGGGTCTTTTGTATTTCTATAGGGTCAGTGGTAATGTCCCCTTTGTCATTTCTGATTGTGTTATTTGGATCTTCTCTCTCTCTTTTTTTTTTCTCTGATATTTTTAGTTTAGCTAGCAGTTTGTCTATTTTATTTGTCCTTTCAAATAACCCACTCCTTGAATTGTTGATCTTTTGTATTTATTTATGTATTTTTTGCATCTTAATTTTCTTTAGTCCAGCTCTGATTTTGGTTGTGCTTAATCTTCTGCTACATTTGGGGTTAGTTTGCTTTTGTTTCTCTAGCTTCTGTAGGTGTGATGTTAGGTGTTCATTTGAGATCTTTTAAACTTTTTGATGTGGATGTTACTGTTCTAAAGTTTCCTCCGAACACTGCCTTAGCTGTGTCCCAGATATTCTGGTATGTTGTGTTTTTTCTCATTAGTTTCAAAGAATTTCTTAATTTCCACCTTAATTTCTTTGCTTACTCAATAATCATTTAGGAGCAAATTAAAAATTTTCCATTTAATTGTATGGCTTTGAGTGATCTTCTTAGTATTGATTCCTATTTTTATTGCCTGTGGTCCAAGAATGTTTGGTATGATTTCAGGTTTTTTGAATTTGCTGAGGATTGTTTTACAGCTGATTATTTGGTTTATTTTAGAGTATGTGCCATGTGCATATGAGAAGAATATACATTCTATTTCTTTTGAGTGTAGAGTTCTGTAGATGTCTGTTAGGCCCATTGGGTGAGGGGTCAAGTTCAGGTCCAAAAATATTTGTTTTCTGCTTTGATGATCTATCTAATTATGTCATTGAGGTGTTGAAGTCTCCGACTATTATTGTGTGGCTATCTCAGTCTCTTCATAGGTCTCTAAGAACTTCCTTTACGCATCTGGGTGCTCCTGTTTTGGGTGCATATGTATTTAGGATACTTAGATCTTCTCATTGAATCAGACACTTTATCATTATATAATGACCTTATGTTTTTTGATTATTGTTGGCTTAAAATTTCTTTTGTGTGAAATTAGAATAGCAACCTCTCCTTTTTTCTGTTTCCCATTTTCTTGATAGATTTTTCTCCATCGCTTTACTTTGACCCTGTGGCTGTCATTGCATGTGAGATGTGTCTCTAGAAGACAACATATAGCTGTGTCTTGCTTCTACATCCAACTTGCCGCCCTGTGCCTTTTAGTTGGGCATTTACCCCATTTACATTTAAGGTTAATATTGATATGTGTGAATTTGATTCTGTCCTCATGTTGTTAGCTGATTACTATGCAGACTTGATTGTGTGGTTGCTTTGTTGTGTTAGCGATCTACATGCTTAAGTGTGTGTGTGTTTTTTTTTTTTCCATTTATTTATTTTATTGCATTTTAGGTTTTGGGGTACATGTGAAGAACATGCAAGATTGTTGCATAGGTACACACGTGGCAGTGTGATTTGCTGCCTTCCTCCCCATCACCTACATCTGGTATCTCTCCCCTTGCTATCTCTTCCCAGCTTCCCACCCCCCACGATCCCTCCCCTTTTTTCCCCCGACTGAACCCAGTGTGTAGTGCTCCCCTCCCTGTGTCCATGTGTTCTCATTGTTCAACACCCGCCTATAAGTGAGAACATGCAGTGTTTGATCTTCTGCTCTTCTGTCAGTTTGCTGAGAATGATGCTTTCCAGGTTCATCCATGTCCCTACAAAGGACACAAACTCATCGTTTTTGATGGTTGCATAATATTCCATGGTGTATATGTGCCACATTTTCCCTGTCCAGCCTATCATCGATGGACATTTGGGTTGGTTCCAGGTCTTTGCTATTGTAAACGGTGCGGCAATGAACATTCGTGTGCACGTGTCCTTATAGTAGAATGATTTGTAATCATTTGGATATATACCCAGTAATGGGATTGCTGGGTCAAATGGAATTTCTATTTCTAGGTCCTTGAGGAATCACCACACTGTCTTCCACAATGGTCGAACTAATCTACACTCCCACCAACAGTGTAAAAGTGTTCCTATTTCTCCACATCCTCTCCAGCATCTGTTGTCTCCAGATTTTTTAATGATAGTCATTCTAACTGGTGTGAGATGGTATCTCCATGTAGTTTTGATTTGCATTTCTCTGATGGCCAGTGATGATGAGCACTTTTTCATATGTTTGTTGACCTCATATATGTCTTCTTTTGTAAAGTATCTGTTCATATCCTTTGCCCACTTTTGAATGGGCTTGTTAGTTTTTTTCTTGTAAATCTGTTTTAGTTCTTTGTAAATTCTGGATATCAGCCCTTTGTCAGATGGGTAGATTGCAAAAATTTTTTCCCATTCTGTTGGTTGCCGATTCACTCTAATAACTGTTTCTTTTGCTGTGCAGAAGCTGTGGAGTTTGATTAGGTCCCATTTGTCTATTTTGGCTTTTGTTGTCAATGCTTTTGGTGTTTTGGTCATGAAGTCCTTGCCTACACCTATGTCCTGAATGGTTTTGCCTAGATTTTCTTCTAGGGTTTTTATGGTGTTAGGTCTTATGTTTAAGCCTTTAATCCATCTGGAGTTAATTTTAGTGTAAGGTGTCAGGAAGGGGTCCAGTTTCTGCTTTCTGCACACGGCTAGCCAGTTTTCCCAACACCATTTATTAAACAGGGAATCCTTTCCCCATTGCTTGTTTTTGTCAGGTTTGTCAAAGATCAGATTGTTGTAGATATGTTGCATTGCCTCCGAGACCTCTGCTCTGTTCCATTGGCCTATATCTCTGTTTTGGTACCAGTACCATGCTGTTTTGATTATTGTAGCCTTGTAGTATAGTTTGAAGTCCGGTAGTGTGATGCCTCCTGCTTTGTTCTTTTTGCTTAGAATTGACTTGGCTATGCGGGCTCTCTTTTGGTTCCATATGAAGTTTAAGGTGGTTTTTTCCATTTCTGTGAAGAAGGTTATTGGCAGCTTGATGGGGATAGCATTGAATCCGTAAATTACTTTGGGCAGTATGGCCATTTTCACGATATTGATTCTTCCTAACCATGAACATGGAATGTTTCTCCATCTGTTTGTGTCCTCTCTTATTTTGTTGAGCAGTGGCTTGTAGTTCTACTTGAAGAGATCCTTTACATTCCTTGTTAGTTGTATTCCTAGGTATTTTATTCTCTTTGTGGCAATTGTGAATGGAAGTTTATTCTTGATTTGGCTCTCTTTAAGTCTATTATTAGTGTATAGGAATGCATGTGATTTTTGCACATTGATTTTGTATCCTGAGACTTTGCTAAAGTTGCTTATCAGTTTCAGGAGATTTTGGACTGAGACGATGGGGTCTTCTAGATGTGCAATCATGTCATCTGCAAATAGAGACAATTTGACTTCCTCCTTTCCTATTTGAATATCCTTTATTTCTTTTTCTTGCCTGATTGCTCTGGCTAGAACTTCTAGTACTATATTGAATAGGAGTGGTGAGAGAGGGCATCCTTGTCTAGTGCCACAATTCAAGGGGGATGCTTCCAGTTTTTGCCCATTCGGTATGATATTGGCTGTTGGTTTGTTGTAAATAGCTTTTATTATTTTGAGATACGTACCATCAATACCTAGCTTATTGAGGGTTTTTAGCATAAAGACCTGTTGAATTTTGTCAAAGGCCTTCTCTGCATCAATTGAGATAATCATGTGGTTTTTGTCTTTGGTTCTATGGTGAATTACGTTTATAGACTTGCGTATGTTGAACCAGCCTTGCATCCCAGGGATGAAGCCTACTTGGTCGTGGTGGATATGCTTTTTGATGTGCTGTTGCAATCGGCTTGTCAGTATTTTATTGAAGATTTTTGCATCTATGTTCATCATGGATATTGGTCTGAAATTTTCTTTTCTTGTTGAGTCTCTGCCGGGTTTTGGAATCAGGATGATGTTGGTGTCATAAAATGATTTGGGAAGAATTCCCTCTTTTTGGATTGTGTGGGATAATTTCAGAAGGAATGGTACCAGCTCCTCTTTGTATGTCTGGTAGAATTCGGCTGTGAACCCATCTGGACCTGGGCTTTTTTTGGGTGGTAAGCTCTTAATTGCTGCCTCAACTTCAGACCTTGTTATGGGTCTATTCAGAGTTTTGGCTTCTTCTTGGTTTAGGCTTGGGAGGAGGCAAGTGTCCAGGAATTTATCCATTTCTTCCAGGTTTACTAGTTTATGTGCATAGAGTTGTTCGTAATAATCTCTGATGATGGTTTTAATTTCTGTGGAATCTGTGGTAATATCCCCTTTATCGTTTTTTATTGCATCCATTTGGTTATTCTCTCTTTTCTTTTTATTAATCTGGGTAGTGGTCTATTTTGTTGATCTTTTAAAAAAACCAGCTCCTGGATTTATTGATTTTTTCAAGGGTTTTTTGTGTCTCTATCTCCTTCAGTTCTGCTCTGATCTTAGCTATTTCTTGTCTTCTGCTAGGTTTTGAGTTTTTTTATCCAGTCAACATTCAAGAGCAAGTTGTTCAGTTTCCATGAAGCTGTGTGGTTCTGGGTTAGTTTTTGAATTCCGAGTTCTAACTTGATTGCACTGTGGTCTCAGAGACTGTTTGTTATGATTTTGGTTCTTTTTCATTTGCTGAGGAGTGATTTACTCCCAACTATGTGGTCAATTTTAGAGTAGGTGTGATGTGGTGCTGAGAAGAATGTATATTCTGTGGATTTGGGTTGGAGAGTTCTGTAAATGTCTATTAGGTTTGCTTGTTCCAGGTCTGAGTGCAAATCCTGGATATCCTTGTTAATTTTCAGTCTGATTGATCTGTCTAATATTGACAATGGTGTGTTAAAGCCTCCCACTATAATTGTGTGGGAGTCTAAGTCTCTTTGTAAGTCATTAAGAACTTGCCTTATGTATCTGGGTGCTCCTGTATAGGGTGCGTATATATTTAGGATCGTTAGCTTTTCTTGTTGCATTGATCCTTTTACTATTATGTAATGTGCTTCTTTTTCTCTTTTGATCTTTGTTGCTTTAAAGTCTAATTTATCAGAGATGAGAATTGCAACTCCTGCTTTTTTTTGCTCTCCATTTGCTTGGTAAATCTTCCTCCATCCCTTTATTTTGAGCCTTTGTGTATCCTTGCTTGTGAGATGGGTTTCCTGGATACAGCACACCGATGGGTTTTGGCTTTTTATCCCATTTGCCAGTCTGTGTCTTTTGATTGGGGCATTTAGTCCATTTACATTTAGGGTTAATATTGTTATGTGTGAATTTGATACTGCCATTTTGGTGCTAGCTGGCTGTTTTGCCCAATAGTTGAAGCAGATTCTTCATTGTGTTGATTCTCTTTACCATTTGGCATGTTTTTGGAGTGATCGGCACTGGTTGTTCCTTTATATGTGTAAGGCCTCTTTCAGGAGCTCTTGTAAAGCAGGCCTGGTGGTGACGAAATCTCTGAGTACTTGAATGTTCACAAAGGATTTTATTTTTCCTTCACTTATGAAGCTTAGTTTGGCCTGATATGAGATTCTGGGTTGAAAGTTCTTTTCTTTAAGGATGTTGAATGTTGGCCCCCACTCTCTTCTGGCTTGTAGGGTTTCTGCTGAAAGATCTGCTGTGAGTCTGATGGGCTTCCCTTTGTGGGTATCCCGACCTTTCTCTCTGGCTGCCCTTAGTATTTTCTCCTTCATTTGAACCCTGGTGAATCTGATGATTATGTGCCTTGGGGTTGCTCTTCGTGAGGAATATGTTTGTGGTGTTCTCTGTATTTCCTGGACTTGAATATTTTACTGCCTTGTTAGGTTGGGGAAGTTTTCCTGGATAATATCCTGAAGAGTATTTTCCAGCTTGGATTCATTCTCTTTGTCGCATTCAGGTACGCCTATCAAACATAGATAAGGCCTTTTCACATAGTCCCACATTTTTTGGAGACTTTGTTCATTCCTTTTTACCCTTTTTTCTCCAGTCTTGCCTTCCCGTTTTATTTCATTGAGTTGATCTTCGACCTCTGATATCCTTTCTTCTGCTTGGTCAATTCGGCTGTTGATACTTGCGCAGGCTTCGCGAAGTTCTCGTGTTGCGTTTTTCAGCTCCATCAATTCACTTATATTCCTTTCTATTTTGTCCATTCTCGTTAGCATTTCGTCAAATCTTTTTTCAACGTTCTTAGTTTCTTTGCATTGGGTTAGAACATGTTCTTTTAGTTCACAGAAGTTTCTTACTACCCACCTTCTGAAGTCTGATTCTGTCATTTCATCACACTCGTTCTCCATCCAACCTTGTTCCCTTGCTGGTGAGGAGTTGTGATCCCTTTTAGGAGGACAGGTGTTCTGGTTTTGGGTGTTTTCATCCTTTTTGCACTGATTTCTTCCCATCTTTATGGATTTATCCACCTGTCGTCTTTGTAGTTGCTGGCTTTCAGATTGGGTCTCTGAGTGGACGTTCTGTTTGTTGATGATGAGGTTATTTCTGTTTCTTTGTTTTCCTTCTGACAGTCTGGCCCCTATGCTGTAGGTCTGCTGAGGTCCACTCCAGGTACTGCTTTCCTGGGAATCACCTGTGGTAGCTGCTGAACAGTAAGGATTGCTACCAGTTTTCTTCTTCTGCTATCTTTGTCCCAGAAGGATACCCGCCAAGTGTCAATCTGATCTCTCCTTTATGAGGTGGCTCTTTGAATATACAGGAGTCAGGGAGCTGCTTGAAGAGATGGTCTCTTCTTTATAGGAGCTCAAATGCTGAGCTGTGAGCTCCGTTGTTCATTCAGAGCTGCTGGGCATGTATGTTTAGGTCTGCTGCAGCAGAACTAATAAACTGCTTTTTGTTCCCAGGTGCTCTGTCCCAGGGATTTAGGGCTTTATGAGTTTTCATTATGCTGCTGCCTTCTTTTTTTTTCCTTCAGAGCTGCCCTGCCCAGCACGGAGGCAGCCTCATCACTGTCTGCCTGTAGAGGCTTTGCTGAGCTGCTGTGGGCTCCGCCCAGCTGCTGAGTGAACTTCTCTGCAGTCCTGTTTATATGGGTGTAGTTAGAACTACTTTGGCATTGGTGGCCCGCCTCTGTTGGGGCAAAGTCTCTATGCAGTGGCGGGTTGCCTTGGCAATGGCAGACTGCCTCAGCATTGGCTGAGTGCCTCCGTAGTGGTGGGCTGCCTCGGTAATGGCAGACGCCCCTCTGCCACACTGTCCCGGGTTCAGCTGCGCTTGCTGTGAAACTCTCAATCCAGAGAGTTTCTGATTGCTGTTCTTTTGTGGGGGTGGGACCAGCCGAGCCTGATTGCCTGGCTCCCTGCCTCAGAGCCTTTTTTTTTTTTTTAAGTTGGTGCTCCAGTCGCCTGTTGAAGAGGCGCCAGGTCTGAGTTTTTTTCCCCTGCAACAAGTCACTGCACTGGCTTAAACAGTGGCACTGAGATTCGTGGCACTTTTTTTGCCCTGGAATTTACTGTCCTGGTTCCCTGTTCAGTCACCTTTTTAAACAGACGAATGGGTGATTTCCCGTGGCTCCAATCACCAGCCAAAAGGGCACCCGGACTGGTGTATTTTGTAGGGAGAACCACAGCTCTGGGGCGCTGACAAAGCAGCCGTGTGGGGCAAAGCAGCGGCGCCGGCCGGCACAGCTGCGCTGGCCGAAACAGCCGTGCTGGCGACCGGTGGAGCTTCTCTGCCTGGGAATTGCCTAGTCTGTGGGCAATAAAAATGCAGCGTTCGCTCACCCTCTGCACTTTCAGTGGGAGCTGCAATCCTGAGCTATTCCTAAATGGCCATCTTGGATCCCCAATTCTGCTTAAGTGTGTTTTTGTGGTCCCTGATAATGATCTTTCCTTTCCATATTTAGCACTCTTTTAAGGACCTCACACAAGGCAAGTCTGGTGATAATGAATTCCCTTAGCATTTACTTGTCTGAAAAAGGATCTTGCTTCTCCTTTGCTTATGAAGCTTAGTTTTCCTGGATATGAAATTCTTGGTTGGAATTTCTTTTCTTTCAGAATGCTGAATATAGGCCCCCAATCTCTTCTGGCTTATAGGATTTCTGCTGAAGGATTCAGTGTTAGCCTAATGGGATTCCCTCTGTAGGTGATCTGCCCCTTTTCTCTGGCTGCTTTTAACATCTTTTCTTTCATTTTTACCTTGGATAATCTAATGACTACATTTCTTGGGAATGGTCATATTGTATAGTGTCTTGCAGGAGTTCTCTGCATTTCATGGATTTCAATGTTTGCTTCTCTAGTGAGGTTGAAAAAACTTTCATGGATGATATTCTCAAATACGTTTTCCGAGTTGCTTGCTTTTTCTCCCTCTTTCAGGGATGCCAATGAATCATAGATTTAGTCTCTTTACATAATCCCATATTTCTTGGAGATTTTGTTCACCCTTCTTTATTTTTTTTTCTTAGTTTTGTTCAACTATGGTGTTTTAGAGAACTGATCTTCAAGCTCTGAGATTCTTCCTTTAGCTTGGCTAATTTTCTGTTAATACTTGCAGTTGACTTTAAAATTATTGAAGTGAGTTTCTTAGCTCTATCAGATAACTTTGGCTCTTTCTTTAAATGACCATTTTGTCTTTTATCTTGTATGTCATTTTATTTTATTCCTTAGATTCCTTGGATTGGGCTTCAACTTTCTACCAGATGTTAATGATCTTCATTCCTACCCATATTCTGAATTCGATTTCTGTCATTTCAGCCGTTTCAGTGTGGTTAAGAACCATTGCTGGGATACTACTCTGGTCATTTGGAGGTTAAAAAAGACACTCTAAGTCTTTGAGTTTCCAGAGTTGTTGTGTTGGTTCTTTTTCATCTGTGTAGGATGAGGCTCCTTCAACCTTTGAAGTTGTGGTCCTGTGGATGGGTTTTTATTTTCTTTTATCTTCTTTGATGTCTGTGGGGGCTTGATTGTGGTATAAGGTGGGTTCAGTTGACTGTGTTTGTTTCTGGAAGATTTTAGGTGGCTAAGGCTCAGCTCAGAACTCCTCATCTGTGTGTTTTAACTCTGGGAGGCTGGTACTGGATCTCCAGCTTTGTTCTCTGGCCCCTCAAATTTAGGAATCTGCTGTGCCAGTAGGACCAGGGTGTTCCTAGCCCACTGGTCACCACACTTTGAAGGGTGGTGTTGACCAAAGCACTTCATTGGGATGGTGGCAGCATGATCCATGCTCACTCACACATGCCAGTAGCCATGGCAGTGTGGTAGGTGCATGTATGTCAGTTGGCAGAAGCAGGGTTGCAGCATTCCTGCATGTGTTTCCACTGGCAGTGGGGCACAGGTGGGGGTGGGGCTTCCTGCATGCATTTGTACTGTCAGCAGTGGTGGTGCAGGGGTGGGTAGGTTGCCAGAGTCTGTGTGTGTGCCAGTGGTCTTGGCATGAGGGTGTGGAGCCACTGGTATTTATTGACACATTCACAACAGTTGTCAGCATGGGTGGGGCCAGATTGCTGGTGTTTACACATTTGCACCAGCAATGGTGGTATAGTTGAGTGTCCACATGTTAGATGGGGGTGGGGATGGTGGGGTGCACTCATATCGGTAGCAGCAGCAGGGTCTGCACACACAGGCACTGGGAAGAGAGGGAGTATGAGGCCCACCCATGTGCACACATCAGGAAAAGGTTGTGGGCAAGTTCATGCCAGAAAAGTGGCACAGGGGAAGCTGTGGTGAAAAGAGACTGTGGGTGGGCTGGTGTGAATCAGCAGGGGTCACTCTGCTGGAGCTCTGTGATAGTCAAGCAAAGTCTGCTGACAAAGTAGCTATGATGAATGTTCTGAAAACATCCTGGTTGAGCATCCGAGGCTGCACTGCCATGAGGTGTGGCCAGGCTGGGGCCCCCGCAGAGGCCAACACACAGGAAAGCACTCAGAGTGGACTTGCCCCATCTCACAGAGAAGACTACCCTGCTCTGTCCAGGTCTGACAGTTTCCCTATGGCCATAGTCACCTCAAGGACCATGATGAGCCTTGGGGGACTGGCATCCCTGGCCAGCTCCACTGCAACTGCTCCCATGCCAAACTGCAGGCTCCACACAGGCTGGAGTCCTGCTCCTACCTTCTCTCTAAGTAGCTCTCCCTGCCAGCTCAAGTGCCCATAGGGTTTTTGGGGGTTTCCGCTGCCTGGAGTCTGGAGGTCCATGGTGGGACTGGGCTACTCCTTACCTATTCAACCCACCCCTTTCCCAGGAGTTGCTGGGGGCTAGGAATGAGTCCAGGTGCTCAGTAGACCCCTGCAGGACTTCCAGCTTTTCCCCCCTTCAGCCCAGCATGTGTCCTCTCTCCGTCCACTCTGAATGCCTTTCCTCTGAGGATCTGCTTACAGTGTGCCAGTCTTCCTGACATCCCAGTCTCCCAGTTGCAGATGTTCCTCCTGGCTGCATCTAGTCAGCCATCGTGGCTGAGACTCAACTGTATTTTTTAAAGGAATATGTGATAAGAACATTGAAACTTGATATTTCAAATCATATGGGCTAATTCCAGCAAAACACTCATGCATGGCTATGAAAAGCCTCTTCATGATCAGAAAAATTTTTGAGAGAATTATACACAATCAAGAAAACATTTAAATATTGTTTTCTCTCCAAAAGGGCATTTAGATTGCCAGCGTCATTGCTAATGATAGAACTATGGAAGAGAAGGCTTTGTCTTCTGTTAAAATTATTTCAGCCATCAAAAATCTGACAGGCAGCTTGGCAAGAGTTTAATCTTTTCCTAGGCTATGAGGCAGGCCCCAGGGAGGAAGAAGCGTTGGGAGGACTGTGTAGATTTTCTAGAACTTTTGACACCATTCTACTTCATTTGCTGCCTTCTCTTCTATGCAGTAAGCCCTGCCCTGGGCTCCCTATCCAAATTGTAATACTGTTTAAAAAAAAGTAGTAAACCATGGCGAAGGGCTAAGTCTAAGTGAGGTCAACTTCCCATTTGAGAGAGGAAGAGGCTGGAGTATGTGGGTGCAGGATTGGATTTCCCAGCAGCAAAAATTTATAATGCAGATGTTTGCCAAGCATTTTTTTTTCTGTCTTAGGATAGTCTTTGCTGTTATGACTTGTTGTACTTTGCATGTGATTATTTTCTGAGATGGTTGCTTACTTTCTTTCGTTCTCTCTTCACTTCTTCTTTGTCCAATAGGCTTTATTTTCTCATCTTCTTTGTGTCATGTTTTCTCCCTCCCTTCTATTTTGTACGCAACTGGAGCAGATACCTGGTGACCCATACATATGCCTAAAGCCATTCCAGAGTCACCTGCCAGCAAAACCTACACACTCAGATGGCTCTGTGCATCTCTTTGCCTGAGGGTGGCCTTTGACGGGGGAGCGAGCCAAAAGGCAAGGTAGTTAATTCTTCATGGATGACCCTTTTCCAATAGGGGATAGGAAATGGAGGAAACTAAGGAAGGAAGGAAATTAATAACATTTCCTCCCCCTCAGATGAGACATTCTGGACAAGGATCTGCACCGGCACCGTCCAACAGAACTTCATGTAACAGTGGAAATGTTCCACCGTCTGCCCTGTCCAGAATGGTGGCCACTAGCCACATGAAGCTACTGAGCACTTGAAATGTGGCTAGTGTGAATGAGGAGTTGACTTTTAAATTTTAGTCAATTTAAATAGCTGTACGTGGTGAGTGGCTATTGGGTTAGACAGTGCACACACAGTCTCTTAGAGGGTCTCTGGCAGGATTGAGCATCACTGGGGTCCCCCACTTATTAATGTACTTCTCAGTGGCTTTCCTCTTTCCTGCCTCAGTCCCCCACCCCTCTGTACTTCCTGGAGTTACTTCCCAAGCAAATGACAGGCTTTTCTCAGAGACTGTAAGAGGGGGTCCCAACCCAAGAAGGATTTGTTCTGTCTTTTCTGGTCCTGCTCTGTCTCTCTCTTGGTGTCTCTGACCTTTTTTGCTCCTGCCTCTGTATTCCTGCCACCCAGTGGATCTAAATGTACTAGAGTATCAATGTGGGACTTTTCCTGTGCACAATATAGGCATCACTATAGTGCTGTCATGAGTGGAAACAGGCCTCAACGGTTTGCTTTCATTCTCAAAGGCCACCTTCTGACACTCTGGTGTGCACTACAGAGAAAATACAAAAGAAATAATTTTCTTTATTCCTTCTGACTCTTGTTTCATTACCACAGGAATACATGGAAATCAAATTACCTATGCCCTTGGGCTTTTACTGTAGGCCACATTCATCTCTTAAAGGGAAATAAGACAAAATAAAATGGAAATGGCTACTGCGTATTCAAAGAGAGATATTTTTCAAAAGACTAGAACAGTCTGCTTGTTAAGAAAGCTTTATCACCCTCCTCAAACTATTTATTTCTGACTTTCTTATTTGGTTAGGATTGATGTTTGCCATACAGAAGGATATTCCACTCAAGGAAGAAGGGCATGGGGCACACGCAAAGGCACAGATGCAGGAAATGTGGGCTCCTTCCCCACACACACCTCTTGGAGCTCCTCAGATCTCACTGTGCAGGTCCTCACTGCTCTGCCTGTGCTCACTTTTTGGTCTATTGGTTGCTTGCATTAATTCAAGCCAATTTGCTAACCCTAAGAGTTTCTAAGGCAAAATCTGCTATGTCAGTCCTGTGAGCAGGCAGCAGATAGAAGAATATGAGGTGATGTCCAAATTTCAACACAGGTGAAGCTTGACTAAAGAAAACATTTTGCTTTCAGGAAGCAGTGTGCTGTTTGTTACTCTAAGATTCTAATGTTATAAAAAACATAAAGACAAGCTATTTTTGAATGTGTTTGGGGTTTTCTGTAATAATTTTTTAATTTTTTTCTGTTACCTTCAATTTTTATTTATTCTGATTTCAGAATTGAAAAGAAGAAAGCAAAGCTGTCATTATTTCTACATACATGATATGTTATGTAGAAAATCCTAAAGAATGTATAGGCAAATATAAGAATGTATAGGTAAATACAGTGTGGGCACAAAATCAATTATATTTCTATACATAAGCAATCAAAAATACAAAATCGAATTTAAAATATATTGTGCAATTTAAAATAGTGTCAAAAACAAGCAACTGGAGTAAATCTGACAAAACATGTATAAGATCTCTTCCCTGAAAACTCCAAAACATTACTAAGAAAAATTAAAGAAGATGTTATAAATAGAAGAATGTGTCAATGTCATGACCCAAAAGACTCAGTATTATTAAAACATCATTGTCTTCAAATTGATTCTTAAATCCATGCAGGCTTATTTTACATCCAAGCAAGGTTGGTAATCTGATTACAAGATATATATGCAAAGAACCAACAACACACAACACAATCTCGAAGAACAAAAGTAAAACAAGAGCACTTAAGCTAAATTATGATAATTAAGGCCATTGTATTCATGCAAGAAAAGAAACACTGACCAATAGAATAAAATGGAGATCACAAGCAGACCCTGATATATAGTTCATGTGACATATGGCAAAGGTAATGCTGCAGTGTAGCAAGGAAAGAGTGAGTCACTTGGATGTCCGTGTGAAAAAGAAACATAGCTGGACCCCGTCTTACACTACACAAAAACTAAATTCTGAAAGAATTGTAGATTTAAGTGTGAAAGGTAAAATGATAGAATCCTTAAAGGAAAAACATAACAGAATATTTTCATGACTTTGGGAAAGGTAAAAATTTCTTTGAAAAAAATTGAAAATGTACCCACCATCAAAGAAAAATGTACAAATTAGACCATATTAACATCAGAAACTTTGTGTTTACAAAGATCGTCATTGGAAAGTGTATTAGTTTGTTCTTGCATTGCTATAAAGAAATACCTGAGACTGGATAATTAATAGGAAAAGAGGTTTAATTGGCTCATGGTTCTGCAGGCTGTATAGGAAGCACAGCAGCATCTGCATCTGGGGAAGCCTCAGGAAGCTTGTATTCATGAAGGAAGGCAAAGGGGAAGCAGGCATCCTACATGGTGGGAGCAGGAGCAGAGAGGGTGGTGGAGGGGCTACAGACTTAAACAACCAGAACTCACTCACTATCAAGATGACAGTACCAAAGGGGATGGTGTTAAACCATTTGTGAGAAACAGCCTCATTATCCGATCTCTTGCCACCAGGCCTCACCTGCAACATTGAAAGTTACAATTGAGCATGAGATTTGGGTAGGGACACAGGCCCAAACCATATCAGAAAGGTAAATATTCAACCCATGTGTGGGATGAGATGTTTGCAGGACATGTATCCAAATGTCCTTTTCCTTTAAGGATTCTATCATTTTACCTTTCACACTATACGCAGACTATATAAAAAACAAGAAATAAAAAACAAACACAGAAACAATCAGTAGAAAAATGGGTAAGAAACTTGAGCAGACATATCACAGAAGAGGATATCTGGATGGCCAATAAGCATATGCAAAGGTGCTCAGCCTCATTAGTCATTGGGTAAGAGACTTGAGCAGACATATCACAAAAAAGGATATCTGGATGGCCAATAAGCATGTGCAAAGGTGCTCAGCCTCATTAGTTATTGAGGACATGCAAAATAAAATCACAGTGGGGTGTGACAACACACTTACTGAAATGGTTGAAATGAGAAAAGAATAAAAATGCCAAGTGCTGGCTAAACTCTGGTGCAATCAGAACGCCATACGCAGCTGATAGAAGGTGCACTGATAAAACGCCTTGGTAAGCTGTTTGGCAGTATCTATTAAATCTATACATATACATACACTATGAGTAGTAATTCCACTCTAGATGTATGCCCAACAAACCTCCGTGTGTGTGTGTGTGTGTGTTTGTGTGTACAATATATACATAGTCCTTGATGGAAGGCACTTTTTCACATTTTCTTGAATAGTTTCAAAGATCGTTATGAGATCAATTTTGACTCCTGTGTGTGTGTGTGTGTGTGTGTGTGTGTGTTCACAAATGTGTGTATATACTACTAGTGCTGCTATAAATATCCTTGAATATATACTCTATTCAAAATAGCCAGAAACTACCCAAATGCCCATCCACAGTAGAATGAATACATTATAGTCATACAATGGAATACTTTGCAACAATGAGAATGAATGATCTGCAACTATATTACACAATATGGATGAATTCACAAATATGATCTTGACTAAAAGAAGCCAGACACAAAAAGTATGTATGATGTAATTCCATTTATATAAAGTACCAAATAGGCCAATTGCTGTCAGCATAGGGTTACTTCCAGAGTGTAGTAACTAGGAAGCAAAACAAGAACATTCCCTTTCTTGGGTGCTGGTTACATGGGTATGTTTCTTCCATGAAAATTCATTGAGCTTTATACTTGTGCTCTGTGTGATATACAAAATACTATGGTGAAAAGTGACAAAAAAACCAAGCATTTGTGCTAGATATTCCTTTTGATGGAAGGACACTTTTTTCACATATTCTTGAGTAACTTAAAGGTAATTCACTATGGGATTAATTTGACTCCTTTGATCTCTCCACCCTTTCTACCTTTCACCTTTTGACTGTTTTTTTTTTTTTTTTATAACAGAGGTGAGTGGGAAGAAGCAGGAACAAGAGACAAAATCCATCCACCCAGGCGTTACTTTTCAAAAAATTTAAGAAAGGAATTAGTAAAATATTCTAAATAAATGTGTTAATATTATAGAAACCTATAGTACTTTCTTTGTGTATGACCCACTGATTTGTTGCCCAGGAATATGGAAACTTTTTGTGTGGAACATTTATAGAATGTTTATAGAATATTTTAGGTATCTTTAGGACCTCAGTGTTATTACAGGGATAATAGATCTGATGATGCCAAAGCCTTTGTTGTTTTAACAGAGTAAAATGAGACCACACCCACTGTTAGAATCCACCCTTCCATGTATATTTCAGTTAGGTTTTCTCTGAAATGTTAAGTGGGTAAATGTGTTTTCTTTAAATCTGTGAAGGGACCAAAACCTTAACATTATTTGAAAGTTATTTCTGCCAGATATTTAAAGTCAGTGAAATAATCTATTTTATCCCTTTTCTTGAGATCAATGACACATTAATTTGACATTTTATTCTCTCAATGTCCATGTCAAGGATATTTCATATAAAATGAAACAATACATTATATACAGGGTTGAAATTCTTTATTAGAAAATATTTATTTCCCCGTGGCCCATCTTCTTTCCCCCACTTTTTTGTTTCTGTCTCCTGTTTTTTTTCCCTTTTTTAATCTCACTTGAATGAAGGAAGAATAATCTCATTTTTCTATGTACCTAGTAGGTTTATCTCTCATTAGAACACTTACTCTTTTCTTTGCTCTTATCCCTTAAGAGTAGAAGATTGGGAGTGAGCATGACATCAGCAAGATGGTGGAACAGGTAGTCCTAGCCCTCATGTCCCCACAGAAACACTGATTTAACAAAGATAGGCAGAGCAAAATACCTTTAGAAGTTCAAAATGCCAGACAAGGAGTTACAGTACCCCGGATGAGCACAAAATTGAGAAAAGCCATGTGGAAATTGGTAAGAAGAGAAATTTTCTCTTCCCCAGGTCATACCTTCTTCCAGGCCAGCACAGCTCAGTGTCAAGAAAGCTTGCCTCAGCCTGAAATTTCTCCCTTAGGGGAAAAAGAGAGTGGAACAGGTACCTCATGTCCCCGGCCCCTCAGGACACTGTCTGAAGGATCAGCTTCCTTCCTGCCTCACCCAGAGCACTGAGGGAACTGGTGTAGTTTGAATGCCTGGAGAGAGTTAAGAACAAAGGAAAGAGTGAGGGCAGTTTCTTGCAGTCAGGAGTGCTCTGCAAGATGGGGAGAAAGCGCACAAACCCAAGACTTTCCCTCTGGAGGGAGGGACAGACAGAAGTGGAGTGTGCATCCAACATCTTTCTCTTTCAGTGCACTGCCCTAGAGAAGAGGAGCAGGTGGCTTACTGCGGCCAGCACACCTCTGCAAGATTGAAAGAAGACACAACCCTGAGACTTCTCCTTCAGGAGGGAGGGAGAGAAGTGGAGCCTGCACCTCCATAGAAAAGGTTTGAGAATATTAAAAAACAAAAGATAACAACCATTGGAGACAATGTAGGGAAATTGGAACCCTTGTATGCTTTGATGGGAATGTAAATGATGCAGTAAAATGGAAAATGGTATGGTGGTTCTTCAAAAACTTTAAAGTAGAACTACCATATGATCCAGCAATCCCATTTCTGGGAATATATCCAGAAGAAGTGAAATCAGGACCTGCATTCCTATGTTCATTGGCTCAAAAGAGCCACTACATGGAAACAACACAAAATGTTCATGGGCAGAGGAATGGATAAAGCAAAGATGGTATACATGCACAATGGAGTATAATTCAGCCTTGCAGAAGAAGGAAATTCTAATATTTGTCACAATGTGAATGAACCGGAGGACATTATGTCAAGTAAAATAAGATAGTAACAGAGGACAAATAAAGAAGCAGAGATTAGAATGGCAGTTGCCTGGGGCTGAGTGGAGAGGGGAAGAGGAAGTTTTTCAATGGGTATAAAGTTTCAGTTATGCACAGTGAATACGTTCTAGAGATCTGCTGTACAACAGAGTTCCTAAAGGACACTAATAATAATGCTGTATTGTGCCCTTAAAAATTTAAGAGAGTAGATATAATGTTAAGTGTCCTTACCATTAAAAAAACCTCAAAAACCAAAAAACAAAGGGATATGAAGAAACTTCTGGAAGTGAGGGACAAGTTTATTACCTTGATTGTGGTAGATTCAGGGGTGTATGCTTCTGTCCAGACTCATCAAATTGTATGCATTACATATGTATAGTTTTTAGTATATCAATTATACCTCAATAAAGCTGTTAAAAATAGAAAATTGGGTAATTTTGTATTCCTCCAGTCCATCTTCATCACTGGATTTTCCTATAGCACCCCGCTATGTTTAATCCAGTCCTAGTTTAGCTGTAGGGTAATCTTTTTTCATCACAGTGCTTAGGTCATGTCAGTTACTTGGGACACTCCAAACCTGCTCAGCGTTCCTCTCTTCTGTCTTTGTTTATGTTGCTTACTCCTTCTGTGGCTGGTAATGGCTTCCAGCATCTCCTTTCCTTCCACTTGCCGCACAGGTAGATTCATTCTTCAGGGCCCAATTCACATTCTTGGAAGCTTTCTCCATTGTCTTTCCAGTTCTGCTCAGCACATTTCGGTGTGTGTCTTAAAGTATTTATCCCTTAGCCTGTGTTTGGCTTTGTTGCCTGTTTATCAACTTCTCCCACTATAAAGCTGTGGCTTTTTTTTTTTTTTCTTTTTTTTTATTTGAGACGGAGTTTCGCTCTTGTTGCCCAGGCTGGAGTGCAATGGCACGATCTCGGCTCACCGCAACCTCCGCCTCCTGGGTTCAGGCAATTCTCCTGCCTCAGCCTCCTGAGCAGCTGGGATTACAGGCATGCGCCACCATGCCCAGATGATTTTTTGTATTTTTAGTAGAGACAGGGTTTCGCCATGTTGACCAGGATGGTCTCGATCTCTTGACCTCATGATCCACCCGCCTCGGTCTCCCAAAGTGCTGGGATTACAGGCTTGAGCCACCGCGCCCGGCCCAAAAGCTGTGGCTTTTATTTATGTTGATAATTCCCTAGTATCTAGCATGGCACCTTTCATGTAATAGGTGCCTAAAACATATTTATTGTTGCAATTTATTAATTTATTTCAAAACACATAAATTAATAAAGTTTGTGTGCTAGTAATATTTTCAAAACTCTACCCATTTGGAGAAATATTATGATCGAAATGGCTTCCTGTGTGTTTGTTAAGGGGTTCTAAACTAGAATATGTTGGAATTGGTGTGGCTGGCTCACAAAGTGGTGTCTCTTTGGCTCTGACAATCTGTTTTGAATTAAGACATTTCTAATAACAGAAAACAAATAACACTAATTCAGACAAATAATAAAGGAATAGCTAACCAAAGTAATAGATTAAATAAATTACATTTTTTAAACTACCAAATACATACAACTCCTGGTATATGAATATTTGATAACTAAGGAATTTTAGTAACTTTCTTCAATAAAGATAGTTATTTATAATAAGTATATATTATTTGTTGAAAGGGATACTAATTAAATACTTTAAACAAGTTTGTTATTATAAATAGGAGATATACTGAAATTATAAAATGTATCCACTCAACTTTTGCTCATTATGTCAGTTTGTTTCCAATCCTGTTTTCAGAGTTGAATTATAAGTAAACTTTATTCCAAATCATAAATTCCAAATTAACAGCACAAGAATTAATGAGAATTTTGCCAGGAGCACTTCAGAGTTTACACACACAGAAACTGAAATCAAGTCATACATCATAACTCAAAATCAGCCACACTCACTTTTGAAAATGTTTTTATTAAAAAAGGAATAAATATGCAATTCCACTGAATGACTATTGTCTCAAGTAAAAGAGCTATGCAGTTCTATAATACTGTAGACAATGTTTATAAAAATAACTATTTATTTGCCCAAGATGTCATTATTTCTGCTTTGGATAGAGTAAATCGAAGAAATCAACTAATGAGTTTTGCACAGGTTGGATGAGCATAAACTTTCTTGAACTTTAGTTTTCTCTAAGCATCAAAGTTTCATACTTTTAAATCTTGTTTACTTTCAACAAAACGTGACTTCTTTGCTTCAAAGTAAACAGGCTATAAAAAGTCTCATAAGTCATCTTGGGATTTAGAAAGCTCTTACCAAACAAAAATCTTAATGGGTTCAGCATCCATGATTCAGAAACATACGGATTGAATTTCCCTTAAAATACACATGAGCTTGAAAGTTAAGGGTGAAAGTGGTTGGCCAATTGTACTTGGGGTTTTGTGGGAGCCAAGACCTTCGGAAAGGCACTCGAGATGTTTCTCTGTGTCCTCAGATTCAATCAGGTTTTCCAATTCGGAGTGAGCTCCTTGTAATCACAAGCGATGCATGCTTGTAGCTTGAAGTGTTCCCATGGAGGTTGGACAAGCCTTTGTAAAGACTGATGGCATGTGGCATGTTATGTAATCAAGATAGTTTGTTTTCTTTTTATAAAACATTAACATATATCACTCATTGTCTTTTATCTCCAAGATGAAAGAGCTTACCCTTCAATGTTACAAATATAGCAAAATTATGACCCCTAGTAAGTAAATTTAATGTGAGTGATAAGTATCACGAATTTAGACAACATGTGAGCTTCCATGCCCTCTATAGCTTTCTCTCCTGAAAAGGGAGAGTGTATAAAGTCTTCTGTTTACCCAGAGCCCAAGCACCACCTAGATCTTTGATTATGAGTTTATAATGACAGATTCCTCAATAGTTTACATATAAGGTACTGAAACAAATTTTGATGAGTGGCTTATGGGATTGATTATATTTTTATAGGCATTCACAGTATGTCTTTGAACTGATGGAAAGAATTGTCCAGCATAGACAACTTTTTTTTTTAATAGCCATTGAAGGTTTTATGTTCTTTGGAATCTGGAAGGTGGTTTCTTCACTGCTAAGAAAGGGAAAATGCTAATTACACTTCCTAGCTTTAAGATGAGATCATGCATTTAAATGAAGCTTTTAATGTGGTGGTAATTTGCAGTTGTTTTGGCTCCATAAACTTTGCTTGCAAGATGATATTTGGTTTGGAGTGGGATCACTTAAAGATTGCATAAAAAGACCAATTTCAATATGATATGGCATGGTGCACATTTAATCTGACAGGACGCAAAGCAAACCAAGGAGTCCTCGCTTTCCTAATCAGAAAAACAATGCGTAAGCTCTGCCTAGTGCCTCCTGGTTGGTCAGTGGATGAGGCCCAGAAATGTTTACTCTGTCCAAGAGAACCAGAATGGTTTATTCTTTCTCCTCAGTGTTGGGCTAAATCAGCTCAATGGCTTAAGAGTTAGAAAGTGTTTCTTTATAAAACCCAAATGAAATGTTCTCAATGGAAATCAAGTTGTAATATAGAATATGTTCTCTTCAATATAATTTCTGTATGTTTTGGGATAGGCTAGGTAAAATTACTACTTTTCAAAACCTCTTGATCAAATTCTTGTAGCTTTGAACACTTAAAAAAAAAAGGAAAAACCATTTTGAGAAGCTTGAGAGACAGAAGAGATGTTTTCACATAAAATATTTCCAGATAATTTCTATAGATAACTGTGTAAATCAGACTGTGCTGAGATAAAAAGCAAATCTCATATTTCAGAGGCTTAAAACAGTAAGACTTATTTCCTGCCACAATAAACACTGTCTTGGGTTCTGTCCCAACATAGTATTATCTTACTCTGCAATCCTGGCTGGACTTTCAGGCCATCATGGCAGAAAGAAAGAAGAAAATGGTGACGTATGCACTGATTCTTCTGCTCAGAATTCTTTTCTCTTCTTTTTCTTTTCTTTTCATTTTTTTTTTTTTTAAGACAGGGTCTTGCTCTGCTGTGCAGTCTGGAGGGCAGTGATGTGACAGAGCTCTCTGCAGCCTCAAATTCCCAGGCTCAAACAATCCTCCCACCTCAGCCTCCAGAGTAGCTGGAAATACAGACATGTGCCACCATGCCCAGCTAATTAAATTTGTGGTTTTTTTTTTTTTTTTTTTTTGTAGAGGTGGGATCACATTTTGGTTGCCCAGGATGGTCTCAAACTCCTAGGCTCAAGCAGTCCTCCAGCCTTGGCTTCCCAAAGTGCTGCGATTACAGGCGTCAGCCACAGCACCCAGCCCCTTCTGCTCAGAATTCTTGTCACGAGGCCACACTTCATGTGGAGTTGCTGCGATTCTACATATGCCTGGAAAGGGAGAGCTGGGGTAAGAGTAAAAAGGCCTCAATGGCTATTACACAATTTTGTACACTTACAACTTATAAAAGTCAATTTAATTTTCACTAAAAATTTTATTCATTTATCTATCTCTCAAGAATGCATTTCAGGTTGAGTACCCATTATTTTAAATGCTTGGGACTGGAGGTGTTTTGGATTTTGATTTTTTAAAGATTTTGGATATTTGCATATACATAATGAGATATCTTGACAACAGGGCCCAAAACTAAACATGAAATTCACTTATGTTTCATGCATACCTTATACACATAACCTGATAATAATTTTATATAATGTTTTTGATAATTTTATACATGAAACAAAATTTGTGTGCCGTGAACAATTGGAAAACAAAGATGTCACTGTCTTATGCGTGTGCTTGGAAAGTTTCAGATTTTGCAGCATTTTAGATTTGGAAATTTTAGATTAGGGAAAAGTGAGTGATGTGGGACTCAAGAGCGAGCATTATCCCTTCACATCAAAGACAGGGAATCCTGGCTTGCCACAATAATAGACTAATTAACCAGAAGAAGCCATTTTAAAAAGGGAAAAGCTTTCACTTCATTTAGATACTTAGAAGTTTGGCTGAATGTGCTGATACATTTTTTTCTTTCAAAGAGGAAAAATAGTCTGTGGGCAAGATTATAACATGCATGTTGAAATGTTTTGTCACAGAGGTTTAAGTAAAAGTAATAATCATGATTTTTTTTTAAGTGAATGAAGAGAGTATCAACCAGGTGTGGTGGCTCACGCCTGTCACCCGGAACATTGGGAGATTGAATCAGGCTTGAGCTCAGCAGTTTGAGACCAGCCTTGGTAATATGGTGAGATCTTGTCTCAAAAAAAATCAATTAAAAAAAGAGAGTATTATTCTATAGCCACACAAACATCTAGGAATAAATTTAACCAAGGTGATGAAAGATCTCTACAAGGAAAACTACAAAACAATGATGAAAGAAGTTACAGAGGGTGCAAACAGAAAGACATCCCATGCTCAAGTATGCTCATGGATTGGTAGAGTTAATGTGGTTCAAATCACCATACAACCCAAAACAATCTACAGACTCAGTGGAATCCCTACCAAAACACCAATGCCATTCTTCACAGAAATATGAAACAAATCTTACAATTTGCATGAAACTACAAAAGACCAGAAAGAGCCAAAGCAATCTCAAACAAAAGGAACAAAGCTGGAGGCATCATATTACCTGACTTCAAAATATCCTACAAAGCTGTGGCAACCAAAATAACATGGTAGTGGCATCAAAACAAACACGTAGATAAATGGGACAGAAAAAGAGCCCTCAAATTAGTCCACGTATCTACAGCCAACTGATTTTGACAAAGTTTCCAAGAATATTCCCCCGGGGAAGAACAGCCTTTTAAATAAATGATGCTAGGAAAATAGGATGTTCAGATGTAGAAGAATAAAACTAGACTCCCACCTTTCCTCCTGTACAAAAATCAACTCGAAATGGATCAAAGACATAAATGTAAGACCCCCAAACTATAAAACCACTAGAAGAAAACATAGGGGAAATGCTTCAGGAGATTGGGAAAAGATTTTATGAGTAACACCTCAAAAGCCCAGGCAAGAAAAGGAAAAATGAGCAAATGGGATCATATAAAAGTGAAAAGCTTCTGTGCAGCAAAAACGAAAACAAAACAGTTGACAGAGTGAAAATATAACCTATAGATTGGGAGAAAATAGTTGCTAACTATTCATCTGATGGGGAATTAATATTCAGAGTATATAAGGAACTCAAACACCTCAACAGTAAAAAACCAAACAATTCAGTTATAAAACGGACACATTATCTGAATGGACATTTCTCAAAATAAGTCATACAATGTCCAACAAATATATGAAAAAATGCCCAACATCATTAATCATCAGGGAAATGCAAATAAAAACCATAATGAGGTATCGTTTCACCCCAGTTAGGATGGCTGTTATCAAAAGATAACAAAAAATAACAAATTCTGGTGAAGATGAGGCTAAAGGAAACTCTTACATGATGTTTGTGGGAATGTAAACTAGTACAGCCACTATGGAGAACAGTATGGAAGTGCCTCAAAAAGCTGCAAGTAAAACTATTATATGATCCAGCAGTCCCACTCCTGGGCATTTATCCAAAGGAAAGGAAATCGTATATTGAAGAGACATCTGCACTCCCATGTTTATTGCAGCACCATTCACAATAGCCAAGATATGAAATTAACATAATGTCAAACAACAGATGAATGGATAAAGAAAATGTGGCATGTACACAGTGAAATACTATTCAGCCGTAAAAAGATCAAATATTGTCATTCACAGCAACCTGAATAGAACTGGAGCACATTATGTGAAGTGAAATACGTTAAGAACAGAAAATTAGACACAGCATGTTTTCAATCACATGCGGAAGCTAAAAAAAAGTTGATTTCCTCAAAGTAAAAAGTAGTACAGAGGATACGAGAAGCTGAGAAAGGTAGAAAGAAGTGAAAAGGAAAGGGAGAGATTTGTTGAGTGATACAAAATTACAGCTAGATATGAAGAATACATTCCAGTCTTTTATAGCGCTGTAGATGACTAGAGTTCACAATAATGTATTATACAGTTTCAAATGACTAGCAGAAGGATATTGAATGTTCTCCCCCCAAAATTATAAATGTTTGTGATGATGAGTATGCTAATTAATTACCCTGATCTGACCATTATGCTTTATATGTATCAAGACATTATTACCTACCTCATACATATGTACAATTATTAGATGTCATTTTAAAAAATTTTAAAAGAATATTCTAGTCCCCATAAAATTATTGATAATTAACTGTTCTATAGAAAACATTGACAGAATTTGCCTTAAATACATTTTAGAAAGGTTAATTAAACTTTAACTTGATCTAATTCTAACGTGGCTAACTTCAGAACCTTGTGATCCCTTTATTTGCCTTTACCGGATGTATTTTTCATCTTTTTGTTCACCTATCATTTGACTTATGGCTATGTGTTTCAAACAAATGTCAAAATCATTAGAGGGCCGTCTAGTCATTATAATGGGTAACATCCAGCATAGTTTCCTAAATAGACTAGAATACAAAATATTAAGATGTGTGTTATAAAGTTACTGTTTAAGGAAACTTTTCTTTCAGGTAATTATATATATGTTTGTGTGTATATATTTTGTTGATCTAGGTTGTAATGTTAGCCCCTATCAAAAAGTTTGAAAATAATAAACTTGAAGCTTATCTTGTACACAAGAAGATTCAAATTGTAACTGAATAAATGATTCAAACTTGCAGTTAGAAAAAGGGCAATAGAGTAAAACATTTTTTGTATAATGTATTCACATATTTGATTACAAACTAGAAGGAAAATGTTTAAAAAGATACAAGGTTATGTACAGGCAGTTTAATTATATGTACAATTCTAGCAAATATCTGTAGCAAAGAACTCTTCATATATTCTTGAATCATGGTTCTGCTTGAATATCCATTCTGGAATCTACAATTAAAGTTGGATCAGAAGCAGAGAGATTATAGTGTACTCTTGATTTGTTTAAAATTCAAATGCTGAGAAATAGAACATGCTTTCATTTGCTATAATTGAAACTAATGATTTCTGAGATTGTATAATTAAATCAGTAAGGTCCAAGTCAGGAGGAAGCACACCATGTCTTGTGCTCCAGGCTAAACTTCTGTTCACGAGGTGGTCGTGTGCTTCTCTGTTGAGTAGAGGTTCTACCTGAGAAAAATCCACAAATGTGCTTGAGTGTGGGAGCAGCTTCTCCATATATTAGTTCTTCTCTCAGTGTCCCAGCAAGAAACAGGCGACAAACTCAAAAGAGGTGATTCAGGAGGGGTCAATGAGAAGGGTATTTGCAAGAAGCAGAAAAGGTGAAGGTAAATGAGTAAGGGATAATAGAGCACCCCAGGTTTAGCAGCAAGGGGAAGTTTCGCCTCCGCAGATAGAAAGAGGCAAGGGGAAGAGCAGGTTATTAGATTGGTCAGACCTTGTCCACAGGAGAGCTCCACCTGGAAGGAGGGCAGCGGTTTTAGGTAGAAGAGCACACTTTTGACAAGCCATCACTTGAGAGGAAGTTGGAGAAATCAATGCACCAGTATCTCCAGCTTTTTAATCTTGGTCTCCTGCTAATACCTTGCCTTGGTCAAACCATCCAGAAACCTGAGGGCAAGGGGCCATGTTGCCACAGTCCATTGGGGTCAACATAGAGGTAAAAAACAGGAGGGAAAAGGATAAAGTGAAGTTAGGAATTGGAGAGATCGATAAAATCCAAGTTAGAAGGAGAGCTGAGATTTCACCATACCATATAACACCATATCATATGGGAAAGGCAGGTGAAGGGAAGTGAGCTGTGGTCCTTGTGTTGTGTTCCTGGGAGGAGGGAGCTGAAGAGACCCGTTTCCGGAACAAAGCCCTCTGAAGATGAAAGCTTAGGGCTGTGTTCCTGGGAGTGGGGAGCTAAAGCTAGCATAACAGCACCTATATCATATGTTCCGGGCTGTGGAATGTAGCCATCCCAAGAGAAACTCAAGCTATGTGTATGGTATGGGGGAGCTTAAGAAAAACCTACTTGACAATGCTTTTTAGGCTGACTGACATCATTCAATTATTTTTTCACCTCAGTTATCTAAGTTTTCTCTGGGACTATAACAAGACACTGAAAACCATGCTGATAGTACAGAGTCATAGAACTAAAGTCTTATCATTGCATGAGCAAACCAAAGAGAAAATAATGTTTTAATATCCATGTTTTTGCAATGAAGCCAGGCAAATTTACTAGCAAAAACCTGAAAGTATCAGAGGTGGCAATCCCCCAAACTGATAAAAAACAGATAACGTTAAATAGGAAATGATATTTATGATTGGGTTAAGGATGATGAAACAGCAAGAGAATAATCACTTATTAGGGTGTCAGTATTTGGTTTTAGCAATTGTAAAATATATTAATAAATAATTCGAGTGCATTCATATATTTGCTCTCCCACTGTGATCTTGCATAAGATCTTATATTTCTCAAACCTAACTACTTCAGCATGGGTGTTTACAGAGTTTGATGGCCAGTGTTCTCTACCTTGAGGTCACAAATGAGGTCATCCTTAAGGGTGGCACACAAGCAGATGAATATTAATGATGCTGATGAATTTTAGTGCTGATGAATTTTATTCTGCATGTGAAGCTCTAATATTGGCATAGTTATGACTTTGTGACACTCTGTTTTTCTGTGAGGTTTGATGCAAGTCTACTTTTATCAAGAATAAATTTGTATTTATGGGCTTCATATAGCTTTCATCTTTACTCGAAAATGTCATAACCAGGAGACGTTGCTATTCTTGAGGACAGGCAGTCTGAAAGACAAACTGGCAGATGGCAAAATTGTCTGAGGACTTTCTGCATCTCGCCATTTGAGAAATCCTTAGTGTTTACCTTTTGGTCTTACAGTATTCCCAAAAGGACTGACCTGAAATAAAACCGCGAAGTGGGCGTTTTGTTCCTGGAACTCACATTCTTGCTTTCCATTGCTGCTTTCTAACCTTGGCGTTCATTTAACACTCAGGTGACTTCATTGTGTGTTTACTGAATATCTACTAAGTGCAAATCACTGTGGCAGATAGATGGGAAACGAGTAAGTCAGAAGTTGCTACCATATGCTCCCCAAACTGTCTTGGAAATAAAACGATCCTGCTAATTCCACATTCCAGAACTTCTGTGGCACCCTGTTGTGCGCAGAATATACTCTTCACACATTATCTTGCTGTTCAAGTCCCTTTTTATGCTCCTCCTAACCTGAGTGCTTTTACGGTGGCGTTATACATTTTCCATTTAATTCTCCTTCTTCCTCATCCTCCATGTCTTGATTGTTCCATCTTCTCTCTTTCTGATTTTAAATTTTTATCTCTTTCTATAATTTTATTATATGTAGTTACTCTAACACAAGTACAATTTACAACTAGCGACTTTAATATAGCATAAAGGCATAGGTTATTTAAGCAACACATTATTGTACTTCAGCCAGTTTATTTTCACTAGTTGGTTATGCCTGTCAGCCACCTGAGGACGGGGATTCTGTCATTGAATTTTTGTATCCCTGGAGCCTGGCATATAGTAAATACGTTAACAAAAGCAGGCTGAGAGAATAAAACAAGTCAAAGAGATAATAGAAATGCACACACAGTTTTCTACAAATCAGTATGTTGTATACAACTCTTGAGTGGTATGAGCCACATACTATTGAATATTAAAGATTCTGGGACTGAGCTCTTAAGTTGAGGACTTTAAGAATAATTTCAAAGGAAGGTTAAATATCGAAATGCTCTTTGGACTGTCAGAACTCTGAGAGCTACTGATGGGGAAAATGCTTCTTTTTTTGAACATTTCCTCCTTTCAGTTTTCTCTCACTCACAAAATCCTAATGCAGAGAAAGCAAGGCAAGTTTTATCCCCCCTTCTAGCTCTGAATAAAAGCAGTGGCTTCCGGGAGCATGGTGTTGAGAAAGATGCTGAGGCCCATCTGAGCAGGACAGAACTGAATTCGTGGGTGGTGAGCAACTGATACATACTGGCTCACCATATTTATGTCACAGGATGGATTCGCTCATTTTACACATTACAAGTAGCTTTTAGACTACATTTTGTAATATAGGAGTGGCGGGAAACTTCTTAGGGAGAATACCTCCCCTTGTGACCCCTTTATTCTATTCCTGTCAATTTATTTCCTTATATTAAGGTTTTTCTACTTCTAAGATGAATCCTGATGGCCAAGCTACCCTACCTGTGATCTTAGAGACCAGGATAAGATAGTAGGGCTTCCTAGGTAAAATGATAATCCTTAGGGTGGGCTGTATACACTTCGTAGGGTTTTGAATGAAACAATTATGTACAATCATAGGGTATTTACTGCAACCCCTTTGATTCTAGAGTCCTGTGGTAGATTACTAATTAAACTGTGGTATTTCCTCCAAATGGGTCTGGGGAGAAGTGTGAGGCAGTGTGACACCCCTACGCTCTGTGCTGCCTGCATGGGTGGAAGACTGCCTCCTCGTCTCCACTGGCATCAAGACACATCGTGTGTCCACACTGTCATAATATTTATCCACAACATCTGGTATGTGACAGAGAGTGAAGTCTGTGCCTTCATTCAAATTAGATTCATGACTTGGTTTATTTGAACTAGTACAGAGGAAGAAAAAATCTTTATACAAAATAACATCTGGGAAGAGCAGTACTTGCTTTTCAAAAACACTAATGGTATCATAAATTCATGAGTTTCTAGGATGACGGCAGATGTCTGAATGGGAAATAAAACAAAGAAGAAAACTAAGAAGTGAAATTGATTTGAGGGACAGAGCACGCTGGTTTCTCAGGTGTTTCCCACTAAAGCCAGAATTAACTACTGATTCTTCCTCTTTAGTAGGGCTAGGGCGTCAAGGGCATACTGAATCTGATGCCAAAGTGTCACTCATTTCTCTTTGTGGTCATGGCCATCAGTGAGATGACTGAGCTTTGGGAAGCGCCAGACTGAATAGTGAGGCAGGAAGGGGACATTTCTCATTGGAAGCAGAGTTTGCAGGGAGCTGCTGACTGCAGATGGGTTCCTCTGTGAAGGTGGATGGGGGTATAACTCTGGATGTCCTCTCCTGGTCACTGATGATTATATCATCACCAAAATCACTGGAATCTTTCCTGTTCCTGTTAAATGTCACTGTTGTTTTTCATCTCAGATGGGGAAGGGACAAGAGGAGGTCACAGGAAGAACCAGAGTTTTAAAAAATACACCTTGAATGCCAGAGGTCTTTCTTGTCCTTCTTTACTGAGCACTTTTAGGCAAATAATATTTTGCAATGCCACATGACACTTTAATTTTTCATATTTCATTATACCTGACCCTCTGGCAATTCAACCAGAGACCTCCATTCTGCAGGGAAGAGTTAGGATTGCTATGGAAAAAAAATGCAAAGACAGACAGAGTTAATAGTTTTAAATTTCCAAAATAGGCAGAAGCAATAGTTGGAAAAGAAAAAGGCAAAGCTTGCATTTTCAAGAGTTATTTCAGAGGTGTATTGAGTGTTTTGTCTATTTTTATTTTACTTTTAGGAAATAAAGCAGAATTTTAAAATTGATATATGATAGTTTTACATACTTTTGGGAGTACATATGACATCTTGATACATGCATATGATATATAATGATCAAACCAGAGAAACTAGGATGTCCATCACCCAAACATGTTGGGAACATTCAAATTCCTCTCCAGCAATTTTGAAATATATGATAAATTATTGTTGATTATTGTTGCCTCACCTTACTGTAGAATCCTAGGTCTTACTCCTTCTAAAAAATTGTATATTTTCTTCTTTTTTTTCAAAGAAAATTTATTTTACCTTTAGCGGGTACGTGTGTAGGTTTATTATCTGGGTGTATTGTGTGATGCTGAGATTTGGGGTATGAATGATCCCATCACTCAGGTAGTGAGCTTAATACCCAATAGTTAGTTCTTCAACCTTTGCCTCCCCCGACTCCTTTCACTTCTAGAAGTCTCCAGTGCCTATATTTGCCATCTTTATGTCCATGTATACCTAGTGTCTGTTTTTTTGTATCCTTTAACCAATCTCTCTTCTTTCCCCCTCTTTCCCCCCCTTTCTAGCCTCTGGATAGCCACCAATTAACTCTCTATCTCCATGAGATCCCTATGGAGATGGAAAAAAAAGGATCCTCAAAGTCTTAGGGAACCACAAAAAATCCTGAATTGGCAAATTCTTCTTGAGCACAAAAGCAAAGCTGGAGGCATCACACTACCTAACTTCAACATATACTACAAATGCAAAGCAGCGTGGCATAGACATAAACACAGACACATGAACCAATGGAACAGCACCGAGAACCCAGAAATAAATCCACACAGTTTACAGACAACTCATTTTTGACAAAGGTGCCAAGAACATACACTAGGGAAAGAACAAGTCCCTTCATTAAATGGTGCTGAGAAAACTGGATAGTCACATGCAGAAGAATGAAGCTAGACCCCTGTCTCTCTCCATGTACAGCAATAAAGCAGGGGTATTTAACCATTCTTATGCCATGGGCTCCTTTGGTGGTCTGGAAAAGTTCATGGACTACTTAGAATAATGTTTATAAAAGCATAAATACATTGTTTACATAATTGCAATTTTCTTGAAATACAGTCATCAAATTAATAAGGAATGACAAATGTCTTATAGGACAATATGTATGCTTCTTCCTTGATGCCTCAGATGACAAGATCTAGTGATGGATCTAATGACTTTGTTATTTTTAGGTGGTGATGAGTGCAAATGACATTCTAAGATGGCTACATCTATAATGTGATATGAAAATATATGTGAGTTTTTTGGTCACAAGGCCACAAATTCTAATTACTGTGGTTGGTTGCCTGCATTCATATTGCAGGAAATGTTAATTTGGTTAGAATTTAGTGAAAACAAAGATCTACTTTTTTCCTCATTTAAGTTCGCAGAATCTTGGAATTCTATGGATTTACTATATTAGTACACTTTCATTCTGCTATAAAGAACTGCCAGAGACTGGGCAATTTATAAAGGAAAGAGGTTTAATTGACTCACAGTTCAGCATGGCTGAGGAGGCCTCAGGAATCTTACAATCATGGCAGAATGTGGAGGGAAAGCACGGCTCCTTCTTCACTGGTGGCAGGAAGGAGAAGTGCCGAGCAAAGGGAGAAGAGCTCATTATAAAACCATCAGATCTCATAAGAAGTCACTATCACGAGAACAGCATGGGAGAAACCAGCCCCCTGATTCAATTACCTCCACCTGGTCTCTCCCTTGACACATGGGGATTATGGGGATTACACTTCAGGATGGGATTTGGCTGGGGACACAAAGCCTAACCATACCGCCTGCAGACTTCAAGTTAAGAACCCTTGAACTAAAGGCAGTTTTAATGGAACCAGACCTACAGCTAGTTTGTATACAACAGAGGCTTGGTGGAGAGACAGATGCCTCTGCCCTGAGGGAGAGGGACCAGGGAGAGGGGAGCTGGTATCTGGAGCCTGCCTAGCCTCTGCTAAGGGGGATCTGCTGAGGGGCATCTGTCTTGGCATCCTTAGGATGTGGGTGGCACCCACCACTACCTACAGGTGATCCCTCACCACACAACAAGGAGGGCGTGGCTTTCTGAGACGCAGGTCTTGGACTTCAGAAGGAGCAAAACCAGTAACAAAGGGTGTGCCCAGTTCACAGAGAACATATTCAGTCAATGTTTCGTTAGCAACGATTTCTTGAGCACTTATTAGGTGCCAGGATCTGAGCTGAGTGCTGAGGATATGATGGTGAGGAGCACACTCATGGTGCCTGCTTTCATGGAGGACACAGGCAAGCAATTAATCAGTCAGAAGAGTGCTAGGACAGGGCTGTTCAGCTGTTAAGGGGCACACAGGTGGGAAATCCACTGAGCACATAGAGATCGGGAAGAAGTTCTTGGAGGAAGGAGGTGGTGGAGAGTGAAGGCTGAAAATGGTTTCTCCCAGAGGAAATAAAGCAGGAGAGGGAACGGCACATTTTGCAAACCTGCTAATGGCCGGTGCTTCAGATGTAGGAAGGGTGAGGGGAGGAGTGAAAGTAGAAAGGTAAGGGGTGAGGGAGGAGGTCGGCTCACTGGGACCCTGGTGGTGGTGGTAAGGTTCTTTTGAGAGCCTTCAGGAAACATTGAAGTGTTTCAAGTAGTGGAGTGGTGGAGCCAGCTTTTCACTTCAGAAAGAATAGTCTATCTGAGGAGAAGATCATGGATTAGTATGAGGGGAGAGCAGAGGCAGTGAGGCCAGAGCGGGGACCTATGTGAAAAGATGTACCTGGATGGTGATGGTCAGCATGGTGGTGCTGGCATTTGGGATAAAGAGAAATGGGCAAGTGCAGGAGATATTTTGGAAGTGGATTTTGTCAACTTGGTAGATGATTAAATGATTTGTTTTAAAAACCAAGGAAGAGGATGGCGTCAAAAATGCTTTCGTGGTTTATGGCCCAGCTCTTTACTGAAATCACCCCATGCCACCCCATAATATTATTGTTTCAGGAAAGGCAAGGGGAGGGTCGGGGAGAGAGAGAGAGAGAGAGGGGGAGAGAGAGAGAGAGAGAGAGAGACACACACACACACACACACACACACACACACACACACACACACTACTAAAGTTGGAAAGGAGAACCAGCCAGAGGAAAAGAGAGAGAGAGAAGAGGGAAAGGGATCCAAAAAGTTTACTAAGAGGAAATTATCAAATATGTAGGAGAAAAATAAGGAAAAATAAAAGCTTAGGGAGCATGTTTCCAGAGGAGAGAGTGGTCGATAATGCTAAATGCTGCTTAAAAGTTAAGTAAAATAAGCTTTGAGAAGCAACCATTGCACTAACAACAGAGGCCATCGGAGAATACGGCATCAGCAGTTCCTTCAGCATGGTGGGCACCAAATTCCCATTAGTTAAGAATGTATGATGGTAGGAAAGTAGAGGAAAGTTTTAAAGATATTTGGCTCCTAATGGAAATAGAGAAAAGATGATAACTGGAAAGAGATTTGTTCACTAGTAATCTTTTATTCCAAGAAACAGAAAACCTAAATCAAAGTGGCATAAACATAAAAGCAATTTATTTTTCTTCATGGCTTAAATTAGGTGGCGATGCCATTTGAGAATGAGGGGACAATGGTGAGACTGTAAATTTGAGGAGGGCATGTATGCGGGACACCACTAAAGTTGGGAAGGAGAACCAGCCAGAGAAAAAGAGTCACAGCGAATAAGAGGGGTGAGTGCAGGCAGAAAATCCAGGGTGTAAAATAAAAAGCACTGTATTTTTTTTGTGTCAATGTATTTCAGATACTAAGCATTTACTAATTTGAAGAGCTTCTTTATTTTTGGTAAATCCAAAGTATTGCCATGCCATTCCCATTGAGTTCATCATGTTTTGCATTAATTTCCCATTCTTCATGACATATTAGTCCTCACTTATCAGCTTAAAGCAACACCCATTTGTTACCTCAGTTTTCATGGGCCTGGAGTCTGGGTACAGGCTAGTTGTGTCCTCTGCTTAGCAACTGAACTGGCTGAAATTAAGGTGCTGGCTGGCAGTCAGTGTCACGTGAAGTGCAAGCTCCTCTGTTGAGTTTGTGGGTTTTTGGCAGAATTCAGTTCCTTTGGGTTGTAGGACTGAAGTCCCTGGTTTCTAGCTGCATGTTGGTTGTGAGCACTCTCAGATGTCAGGGGCTGTCCTTAGGTTGTTGCCACTTGGCCCCTTCCCAGGTGGCAGCATACTCCTTCAAAACCAGCAGGATAAGCTCCTTGAATTTTTATTTTTAGGGCTCACTTCATTAAGTCAGCCCTACTCAGTGTAATCTCCCTTTTGATTAACTCAGAATCAACTGATTAGCAATTTAGTCATGGAAATAAGATCCCTTCATATTCAGAAGTCCTGGCAACACTCAAGGGGAGGTAATTATATGGATGTGAGCATGAAGGGATGGGAATATTGGGATTATTTTGGGATTCTGCCTACTGCACTTCATAACTTCGTAACTTTTTTTCCCACATAGCACCTTCCTAAATTATTTTATGTTTTGTTACTCTGGTAAATTAAATAATTGGCTCCCATTGCACTACCCTGTAGAAATATTACAATTACACATCTGCATATCTGCCATGGCTTCAGGGTGGGGGAGGTTAATTTCTCGCCTCTTGTTTTTGGGATTGGCCAAGTGACTTGCTCATGAAGGTTAAAGGGATGGGGATGAGAAGGTGGAAACAGTTTTTGGATCCAGGTGAAGGCTTAATTGGTGCAGAAGTTGGGGAAGAAAGAGGATTGGGGATAAGATAATCTGCAGCACAGTTGGGAGGAAAGTCTGGGTCAGATTCATGGGGAATCCTCAAGCCAAACTCACCCAGTTGAGTTCTGAATCTTGCAGGAATAAACCTGCATTAGCAGTCTCCATCCTTAATCTCAGTCACTGGCTAGGAGCAGCCTAAAGGAAGTGCAGCATTGGTGTGAATACAGGATAAATTCGGAACAGCAACAATTGGTGTCTTCAGTTGATTAATCTCCTTGCTACAGGATATTTGAGTGGTGCATTTTCATGCATTTCCTGGCAGAGAGATGTCACTAGATGTGATGTTGTTAGAGGCTTGCAAGGTGCTTGCTTGGTGGGCTTGCTATTTGATACGGTCATCATTGCCATCACCCTGGGTAGCCAGCCAGTGATATGTGGAGCAGAGGTACCACTGCCAACTTGTAGAATCATGGGTGTTTTTCTTACATGTAAATAGCTGACTGATACAATGACTTAATGCAAAGTACTTCATATAGCATTCTTTAGCATCATAAACTAAACAATGTTAGGTTGTATATTTTAAGGACAAGGAGGAGAAGTGAAATTCAGATAGGATCGCAAAATTAGAAGGATGCAGAATTTTCTATAAAAATGAGTAAACTGGGATTTAGTCAGGTTAAATTAAGGGTCCCAAGTTAAAAAGAAAATTAGAAACAAATGGAAAAATAAGTCAGACTAGTCTGGGTCTTAATATATACCTCTACTGTCAAAATTGCAGATATTGCAAGATGATGCTTCTTACACATGAAATAGATTTTAAATCTCTTGAATGATATTTGATCATAACTCTTCTTAATTAGAACCAGAAATGAGATAACTTCAAAATTGAGTATAAATTTCATTATAGAGTCAAGTCTGATTTTATGGCATTTTGAGTTTTGAGCTAGGAAGTTTGGAAATAATCAAAATCAGAGAGAGAAAAATATGTGTATGCTGAAAAATACACTGACTTACAGAGATCACAGAGAGGCAGCTCATATACTTTGCAGGTGTGCTTTGTTTGCAAGAGTTTTAAAAATGGAATTTGATGTCTTTAGTAGGGATACGTGTTCTCCAGTTCCCCCAAATCCCACTACCTCCCATTTCTGGCCTACTTTACTTACTTATTGTACTTCCCTAGCCCCCTGAAAGTATTTGAGTTTGCAATCCTTGATTCAGCATTATACAATATGATGTTTTCCTTGTATCTGTGGGATCTCCATAGTGGTCACTACATGGTTAATTCCTAGATTCCCTGATTCATTTATACATTCATTCAATAGTATCTAGTGACTTCCAACTTTGGACAGATACTATTAAATAAGTAAATCATAAAGAGTATTTGAAGATGAGAAATAGTATAGCAAAAAAGAGAACATGGCAAGGTGGAGGAATTGGTTTCATAATTTTAAATCTAATGGTCTCAATAGTAAGTGTAGAACTCATTGAGAATATAAAGTTTGAATAAAGACTTGAAGGAAATGAGACAGATGATTTTTGAAATGAGTAGGAAAATCTTTCCTATAATTGAAACATATTTTTATCTAAAATATTTCCTAAAGTTAGTGGCTTTCTGTTTCTGGAAGAATAGCAGGGAAAGGATCCCACTGCTTACATTGAAGGTTCAGCTTCTTCCCTATTTCATGGTGTTTCTAATATTTTAAGCATCATTGCAAGAAGTCAGCCTGTGTCTGCCTTTTCCTAGAATTTCTGTGTCACCTGGTTTATCCTAGCACTCTGCATTGCCACGTGGATTTACTTTTGTGTTAAAGACAGGAGACTCTGCAGGTAGAAGTAGGATGCGGGCACCATTCCTTTCAGAAGGCATCAATGGTTCTATTGTGCAGCGGGCACATTTTTCCCTTATGGATGGCTTCCATGGAGCAGTGCTGGAGCTGAGCCACAGACAGAAAACAATTTCTGTCAAAGGTGACAGAATAAAACATCGACAGCCCATTGAAACACAATCGTAGGCTTTGACTGGAGTAGGCAAGTCTAATTGAAGCCATCGTTTCACAACTGAGAGGGAACTTTCTCTGGAGAAGCTGAGGTATGCATTATCAAAACAAATTCGATCCAGAACTCAGAATTTCAGAGCTACAGAATTTGCTATGTTGGAAAAAAATTGTTTCCTTCTCAGACAGCTATACTGTACTAAAAGACCCCAGGGATTACAGCTGATATCTGATCTAGCATTTAATACTGGAACACAGTATTTGTACCCAGACCCTATGGCCTTACTGTTGAGATTCAAAGAGGTGGCTAAAATGTTTATGCTTCAGAGAAGGAGGCGATGAGAATGGGCACCATTTCAAAAATGTTGATTTTGGAGAAGTAATCCTACATAAAAGGTTTTTTGTTTGTGTCCCTTAAGATAAAATGGCACTGTCTAGCCCTTGCTAGCTTTGGGCTGAGTTATCTAAGGACTGTTTTGTGTGCATTTTCTCTCAGTTGTCAACACCAAAGCAAAATATAAAGAAATCCTTGTCACTCCTCAGGAATTTCTGGGATGTAGCTCACATTTAACTTTTCCAGGCATGTTAATGGGCCTTAGGTAATATTTTGGTGATTCCCACCTAACAAATTGCTTTCTTTAAATTTGGTGGTGGGAGGAAAAAGGGCATGGGGAAGTGCCAATGGGCTGAGGGACGCTGCTGAGCACCAAACTTGGTCTTATGCATTTTTTCCAAATGAATTCTGGCCACCCTCCAGCAGGGGGAGGGAGTCTAAGAAAGGGACCTGTTCACTGTTTGGGTAATGGGTGCTCTAGAAGCCCAGTCTTCATAAGCACGCACTATATTTATGTAACAAACATGCAGATGTATCTCCTGAATCTAAAATAGATTTTTTTTTTAAAGAAAGGGGCCTATATCCAGCTATATTCAGGAGGAATGAAAGGACGGGCTGAGGAGAGGGCTTTAGTCTGGGTTTCCCTCAAAGCAGATCCTGATATAAAGATTCTAGAGCAAGTAGTTTCCTTGGGAAGTGAGGAAAGATGGGGTCAGGAAGGGAAGGCACCCAATAAAGGTACACTACTGAGGGGCTGGTGTTTACTCTCTCTGAGGCATTTTAGGAAATGGCGTAAAACAGAGCTAGGCCAGTGTATTCTCTCAGGACACTAAAGATTTTCATCGATCCATTTGTCCAACAAATACTTTTCAGAGCCACAAAAGCAAGACACTTTTTCATGCACAGGGCAATACATTAGTGAACAAACAAAAATTTATGTCCTTAGGTAGCTTTCATTCTAGAAAGAAAGAAAGAAAGAAAATCGCAGAATAAATAAGTAAAGTCTACAATTTTGTTGTCTAGTATGGTAGCCTCTAGGTATGCGTGGCTCTTTAGCACTTGAAATATGACCAGTTCAAATTGAGATGTGCTGTAAGTGGAGAATACACACTGGCTTTTAGAGACATCCTATTAATACAAAAAAAAATGTAAAATGTCTCATTCATACTTCTTTATTGATAACATGGTGAAATACTAATTGAGATATGTGGAATTAAGTAAAATATATTGTCAAAATTAATTATAAAATTAATTGTTGAAAATATTATGTAATTTTAAAACGTGGCTGCTGGAAAACTTAAACTTTCATATGTGGCTCATGCTATATTTTATGGGACAGGTTTGGTTAGCAATGTGGAGCCTGACTACTCAGTGTGTTTCAAATTGCAGCCACATACCATCAGCTGGAAGCTTATTAGAGACATAGACTCTCTGGCCCAACTCAGGCCTACTGAATCAGAATCTGTTGTTTGACAGGATTCCCACATAACATGTAGGCATATCAAAGAGAATCACTGATCAGTAGTGTGCACTTTTTGGGTGTTAGGGTGAAGAACAAAGCAGTGAAAGAGGATATGACATCAAGGTAGTTGCATGATTTTGTTTTCATACAATTTTAGATATGGTGTCTAGAGCCTATCCTCACTAAGTCTGGAGGAAGATCTCACTAGGACAACAATAATTAAGTGAAATTTAAAGGAAAGGATGGAGTACCATTCAGATATATTTGGAAAGACTATTCCAGAAAGAAGAAAGAACCAGTGCCAAATACCGAGGCATGTATGTTTAAGAAGAAAGAGATATTAAGCATGAGTGAAGTCAAATGACTGCAGGTGTGGTCAGGCAGGTATGGGACCAGATCCCATAGAGCCCAATACGTCATAATAACAACTCTGGCTTTTGTTCTAAATGGAATAGGAAGCCATAGTCAGATTTTGAGCAGAGGTATAACATGATTTGACTCTTATTTCAATACAAACACTCTGGCTGAAGTGTTGAAGAGACCATAGAGGACCAAGAGTGAAAACAAGAAGTCTAACTATTTTGCAACAATCTAGGCAAGAGATCATATCAGATTGCTACTATAATAATGTAACAGATGTATGTTGGCTAGAACATAAGTAGTAGCAATGGAGGTGATGAAAAGTAGACTCAAGAAAGATTCAGTAGGATATTTTAGAATAATCAATGATAACTCAAGATTTTTTGACATGAAGAGCCCTCATAGCCAAGACAATCCTAAGCAAAACAAACAAACAAACAAAGCTGGAGGCATCACACTACCTGAGTTCAAACTGTATTACAAGACTACTGTAATCAAAACAGTATGGTGCTATTACCAAAACAGAGATATAGACCAATGGAACAGAATAGAGGCCTCAGAAAAAACTTCACGCAACTACAACCATCTGATCTTTGACAAATCTGACAAAAACAAGCAATGGAAAGGGATTCACTATTTAATAAATGATGTTGGGAAAACTGGCTAGCCATATACAAAAAGCTGAAACTGGATCCCCTCCTTACACCTTACACAAAAAATAACTCTAAATGGATTAAAGATTTAAATTTGAGGCCTAACACCATAAAACTTTAGAAGAAAACCTAGGCAAAACCATTCAGGACATAGGCACGAGCAAGGACTTCATGACTAAAACACCAAAAGCAATGGCAACAAAAGCCAAAATGGACAAATGGGATCTAGTTAAGAGCTTCTGCACAGCAAAAGAAACCATTAATAGAGCAAACCAGCAACCAACACAATGGGAAAAAACTTTTGCAATCTAGCCATCTGACAAAGGGCTAATATCCAGGATCTACAGAGAACATAAACAAATTTACAAGAAAAGATCAAACAACCTCATCAAAAGGTGGGCAAAGGATATGAACAGACACTTTTCAAAAGAAGACATTTATGCAGGCAACAAACATGAAAAAATGCTCATCATCACTGATTATTAGAGAAATGCAAATCAAAACCACATTGAGATACCACCTCATGCCAGTTAGAATTGCGATCATCAAAAAAATCAGGAGACAACAGAGGCTGGAGAGAATGTGGAGAAATAGGAATGCTTTTACACTGTTGCTGAAAGTGTGAATTAATTCAACCGTTGTGGACACAGTGTGGTGATTCCTCAAGGATCTAGAAATAGAAATGTCATTTGACTCAGAAATCCCATTACTGGGTACATACCCAAAGGATTATAAATCATTCTATTATAAAGACACATGCACATGTATGTTTATTGCAACTCTGTTCACAATAGCAAAGACTTGTAACAAATCCAAATGCCCATCAATGATAGACTGGATAAAGAAAATGGAATACTATGCAGCCATAAAAAAGGATGAATTCATGTCCTTTGCAGGGACATGGATCAAGCTGGAAACCATCATTCTCAGCAAACTGACACAAGAACAGAAAACCAAACACCACATGTTCTCACTCATAAATGGAGGTTGAACAATGAGAACACATGGACATAGGGAGGGGAACATCACACACCAGTGCCTGGCAGGGGGGCTAGGGGAGGAATAGTATTAGGAGAAATACCTAATGTAGATGATGGGGATGATGGATGCAGTGAACCACCACCATGGCACGTATATACTTATGTAACAAACCTGCATGATCTGCACATGTACCCCAGAACTTAACGTATAATAAATAAATTTAAAAAAAGAACACTGTATAGGAAGTCTTCTTGTTAAAATATCAAAACTATATCAGCTCAAGCCTCCAGGTCTAACTCTCTGCTCACAGATAAACTGGGGACAGTGGAACCTACAAAATGACACCATAGAAGCAATTGGCAAAAGCCAGAGTATCAGAAACTTTACAAGACCACCTGGTGTCTTAAAAAATAAATTTCAAGACGAAAATAGAAAAAAGCAAAGAGAGGGAAAATTATTGATGATTAAAAGAGATTTAGTAATCAAACACCATCAAATCATGATAAGAACAAACTGTCAAAAAAAGGGATTTTGCAATTGACTATTTTGTATTTCAAAGTATTGTTAAAATATTAGGGTATGATAACCACATTTTATTTGTAGTTTTTAAAGTTCTTGTATTTTAAAGATAAATACTAATATTTATGTGTTAAATTATATGATGTCTGGAATTTGCTTCAAAATAATCCAGTGGGTATCAGGAGTATAGATAAAATAAGATTGGCCATGAGTTACTAAGTGTTGAAGGTGGATAGTGAACATAGGAGATTCACTGTGCTATTCTATTTCTTCTATGTTAAAACATTTCTGTAATTAAAAAATTTATAAAGAAAAAAGGGGGTCAGCCGGGCGCGGTGGCTCAAGCCTGTAATCCCAGCACTTTGGGAGGC
>NW_022436951.1:26676846-26823690 GCF_009761245.1 Sapajus apella | reverse complement strand
TCGGCTCACCGCAACCTCCGCCTCCTGGGTTGCGGTGAGCCGAGATCGCGCCATTGCACTCCAGCCTGGGTAACAAGAGCGAAACTCCGTCTCAAAAAAAAAAAAAAAAGAAAAAAGGGATTTTTTGGCTTGAACAAATGGAAACTTTTGTCATCTTCCTGAGGTAGTAGCTAGTACATGCAGATGTAGGGGAAATAGTAGATGCTTGGTTTGAAAAGGTAAAGATTCAGATGCTTATGGCTATGCAAATAGAATTGAGGTAAGCAGGTAGATTTATGATTTTGAGTTTCGAAGGAGAGGTTTACATAAACTTTAAAGATTTTGCATATAGTTGATAATTCCATAAGACTGGAAAAGATCACAAGAAGCTGAGAATACATAGAAATGAGCAAATAAACTACTCAATTCCTCAATACCAAATATTGGTATTTTAGATGGAAGGGGAGGAGCCAGTGAAGGACAATGAGGAATAGCCTGAAAGATAACAGGAAAAGCAAATGGGTGTAGAGTCCCGGATATCTAGAGGAGATGGTATTTTGGGGAGTAAAGAGTTATCAGCTAGGTTAAAGAATGTTGGTTCTTGTATTAGTTCACTTTCACATTGCTATAAAGAACTACCTGAGATAGGGTGAGTTATGAAGAAAAGAGGTTTAATTGACTCACAGTCCCAGAGGCTTAACAGGAAGCATGACTGAGAGCCACAGGGAATTTACAATCATGGCAGAAGGTGAAAGGGAGCAAGCACCATTTTCACATGGTGGAGGAGACAGAGAGAGACAAAGTGGCAAGTGCTACATGCTTTTAAATAACCAGGTCTCATGAGAACTCACTCATGAGACAGCACTAGGGGGATGGTGCTAAACAACTAGAAACTACCTCTGTGATCCAATTACCTTCCACCAGGTCCCACTTTCAACATGAGGAGGTTACAATTTGATTTGAGATTTGGGTGGGGAAACAGAGCTGAACCATATTAGTTCTAAATCAAGATAAGGATCGAGATACAGCTATAGAATTTAGTAGCATGGAATTGCTCAGTGATCCGGGGATGAGAAGTTTTTGTGGCATATAGGTAAGAAAGCTAGATCAGATTTTATTTGAATAAGATTGAGAAGAGATAAATTGGTGGTAGTAAGGATAGTTAACTTTTTTGTTGTTATAAAATGAAGGACAGAGATTAGATGGTAGTTAGACTAGGAAAGTGAGGGGTCAAGAGAGACCTGATGTGGTGGGAGAAATAGCAGCATGCTTGATAATGATCTAGTAGAGGGGAAAGTTGAGGATGTGAGGAGAGAGAACGACTGCTGACGGATGTCCTTGAGTAGATGACAGGGCATGGTATCTGGTGGGTCAGTGGAGGTTTTCAGTGGATCAGTGGGTCTGGTGGTTTCACTGGAAATACAGACTATTATTGCAGGAGAGAAGCCCATTACTGAGGATAGATACATGTGTAGATACGTGTGCAGATGTAATGGTAGGAGCCTGAGGAAACTTCCTTCTGGTTGCTTCAAATTTCTCTGTAAAGTCAGACGCAAGCCTATGAACTAAGAATGAGGATGGGAGAGAAGCTGTCAATTTGAGAGGAGAGGAAGAAGGCATAATATAATGGTTCAAAAGAATGGGAGAGAGAATGAACTGAGGATCATAGCAGGATTAAGAACCTACTTGCGGTTAATGACCGTATCAATGACTGTTAATTGTCAATCAAAATCTTTTATCACTTTCTTCCAATGTCACAGAGTTTTAACTGGCCACTTGGTTACCCAGCCAGTTTTACTGTCATGGTTTCTTCTGTAGTTTCATGCGACCATTTTACTAAGTTTTTAAAGATAAACTATGAAAAGAGATTTGTACCTGAACCACATCTAGGCCACATCACTTTGGATATGAATTCCTCCCAGTTCTTTCCTCCCATACGTTATTAAATTATATATGCATATATATATATATAAAGCAGCCGCTCCCCCAAAATACATCTTTTATATATATTTATGTATATATCTTAAATATATGATATATATTACATTTGTACTATATATTTAAAAATATAAATACATGTATCTTAAAAATATAAGATATAAATATATATATCATGCATGCTTTAAACATAAATATGATATATATATGTGTATATATATATATATACATATATATATGTCTTAAAGGATATATATGGCAGATTTTATTTTTCAAAGTGGCCCATATCAAGAAGTAGAGTCTATGTCTCCTTTCTCTTAAGTATTGGTGGTACTTTATGACTACCTCTTTCCATAGTATATGGTAGGAATGACAGTATGTGTTACAAAATGTCAGGCACTGCTACCTTATTTTCTTGGTATGGTAACCTGTGGAATAAAACAACCATGTTGTAAAGAAGCTCAGTGGACAAGAACTGAAAACCCTGGTGCAGAGTTCTGGCTGAGCTGCCAATTAATAGCTACTATCAACTTGCCAGTCATTAGAGTAAGCCAGCTTCATTCTATAACCCCCGGTTGAGCCTCTCTAGTTGGTTTTACTTGGGACAGTGATAAGCCATCCCTATCAAGCCATTACCAAATAGAAGATTCCTGAGTAAAACTAAAATGGTAGTTGTTTTAAGCTGCTAAGTTTTGGAGTGATTATGCAACAACAGACAATTGCAACAGATTTTTGTACCTAAGAATGAAGTACTTCCATACAATAAAAACAAAAATCTGAAGACATTTGACATAGACTTTGGGATGAGTAATAGGCAAAAGCTAGAACTTTAAAAAGAATATTGGTGACTGCTTTCTGTTCGCTGGCAGCTGATTAGATTGTGCCCACCAGATTAAGGGTGGATCTGCCTTCCCCAGCCCAGTAAAAAAAAAAGGAAAAAAAAAGAATATTGGTGGGAGCCTAAAGGACTTCAAGGATAATGTTGTTGGGAGCCTGAAGGGAAGCTGTCAGTGAGCACTCAGAGAAATGTGAGCAAAATGTTGTTGGAAGGTGGAGAAGAGAATATCCCTGATAGAAAATGGTGAATATTTTGCAACACCGTCATCTGTGGTAGTTCTGAAAATAGGAAATACACTTAATAAAATACACCTTGAAGCTTTAGATAAGACATTTCCAGAAAGGATGCTGAAACTTTTCTCCGTTGTGTATAATAAAATACAAGAGAAGAGAGACGAGCTAAAAAATGAACTGCTAAATATAAAGAAGCCAGGACTTTCCCAACTTTCCTGGACCTCAATTTCCAAAGCAGGCTAAAAGATAAGATCCAGAGTAGAACTGTATGGTCTTTTTTTTTTTTTTTTTTTTTCCAAACAACACCTCATAAACATCTCAAAGGCTACCTTTTAGAATCTTTCTCTGGCTCTCAAGGCCAGACTTTTAAGGATCTAAGGATCTTAAGGCATAAATTCTCACAGATTCTCTCCTTTAAACAATATGGCTTATAGGAATCTTAAGGGAATTGTCCAGAAGTATCCTCAAAGGGAGGTAATTAAAGCTTATCTTGAAGCATGTTGTGGTTTGGGCTTTTACGTAGAAGAGAAAAGTCAAGATGTTTAAAAAAGTCTTTTCTAAAATAAATACTTCCAAAGTGAGCTAAAAAGGCAGGCTTAGCACAAAATAAGAAGGGGCTTTTTTTTTTTTTTTTTAAATGAAACTTGTCTTCATCAGGCTGATAAACCACATAGCTGCAAGCACAGGCTACTTTTAATAGGAAGTCAGAAGGAGGACTCAAGAACTTGGGGAGAACCTCAAAGAATAGGATTTAGAACTAATGAGCAACTGGCATTTCAGAATTCCAGCTGGATTTCAGAATTGCTGTGATCAGTGACTGCTGTGTACCACCTGATTTTACCATATTCAAACAGGAATGTTTAAAGTGGTCATCGTATGTCTGTCCTGCCATTGTATGCTAAGGGTATGTGTAATGAGATGACTCTTTTCTTTAGTTCATACATTTTCAGAATGAGAAGAATGATGATTAAAGAACTGTATCTGAGAAGCTACACTTGCAAAACGTTGTTTATACCTGGATTTGATTTGGGAGACAATATTCAAAGCTTAAGCTCAAGCCTCATGCTGTGCAGTGAGATTTGAGGTCTTGGGGTGAGGTAGGAGATGGGACTGAACTCTGGATCTGAGGACTTGCACAGTAGCCTAGATTGTGGACTGGCTAACACAGGGCTAGGGTGAAAGCAGCTTCCCACCAGACATTCCCGCTAATGTGCCATGTCAGTTTACTATTGCCATGGCAACATTCAGAAATTATTGCCCCTCTCCATGGCAATAACCTGGTGATCTTGAAGTTACTAACTTTATCTTAGAAATTTCTGCATAAACTACCCTTTAATTTATATATAATTAGAAGTGGGTATAAATATGACTGTAGAACTGCCACTGAGCTGCTACTATGGACACACTGCCAATGGGTTGTCCTGCTCTGCAAGGATCAGTAGGATCAATACCTTTGCTGCTGCTGTAACACTGCTGCTCTAATAAAAATTGCTGTCTAACACCAGTGGCTCACCCTTGAATTCCTTCCTGGGTGAAGCCAAGAACCCTTCAAGGTTAAGCCCAATTTGGGGGCTTGCCTGTCCTGCATGGTGGGGAGGAAGTGAGTGTACTTTGTATGTGGGAGGGATGTGTATTTTGTGACCGCATGGAGAGCTGTGACAAATTCCATGTTCAAAGGTGTCTGAAAAATTATATTTCATCCTACATACTCTTAAGGAGACTTGACACTCTTCCATCAGGTGGTAGTCTGTCTCCTTGCCTTGAGTCTGAGCACTGTTTGTAATTTGCTAGACCAATAGAGTATGGTGGAAATGTTGCTAAATAGCTTCTGAGATAGGTCATAAAAATGCCATATGCTTGTGTTTTGTTCTTTTGTGATGCCAGCTCTTGGAACCCAACCACCATTCTGTGAGGAAGCCCAAGCATCCTGTGGAGAGGCCCACATTAGAAGCACTTGCCATGGGGCAGGTAGGTCTTTCAGTCCCCAGTAGAGACTCCTTACCTGATACTTCATGAGACAGAGATGAAATATCCTTGTCACATCCTGCCCAAATCGTAGATTGTTGAGTAGAATGAATGATCATTTTTGTTTTAAGATAGCAAATTTTGAGGGGGTTTTTATTGAGCAGTTAAATAGTGGAAACTCAATTATATCAAGATATCACACCATTTTATTTTAGCTTCCACTGTTGATGCTCAGAAGTCATCCGTCAGTCTAAATCATGCCCCTCTACACTTACTTTATGTTTCTCTTAAGGATATACTTTGTCTTCTTTTTCAGTTTCATTCTGTTGTATATAGGTGTCAATTTATTTTAATTTATCTTGCTTGGATTCATTTGACTTCTTGAAACTGTGTTTTGATCTTTCACCATATCTGGAAAAACTTCAAGTGTTGCCTGTGTTCCATCCTTTCTCCTCCCCATCTGGAACTCAAAATATTTGGATGTTAGTGAATATTTGTTAGTTTTAACAATGAAATAGTTAGAGTGCCAGGAAAGGAGAAAGAATGGAGCAGGCAACATTTGAAGTGATAATGGCTGAAATTTTCCAGATATACTGATTCTAATCTCCATGTGCCCTCTTCTGTGTCTAATATACTATGAAACCTATTTACCAAGTTTCCATTTGCAATTACATTTTTCATTTCTAAAAGTTTATTTGCTTTCTCCATAGGTATACAAGTTCATTAGTTTCTTTTACTTTGTAGATATTTGCAAGCCTGGTTTTTAATTTTTACTCTGAAATATTGGTTATTGCTCAGAATGTTGGTTCCTTATTCCTTGGAGAGTTAATTGTGGGAAGTTTTTGAGGTCTAAAATGCAGACAAATTCCTCCAGATAAGATTTGAGTTTGCTGTTGCCAGGTGCTTGGGAGCCATCCCAGTCTGGACACTCTTTATACTGAATGCACTGCATAAATTTGCTGATGTGAATTTGGGCAAAAACTCAGTACAAGAATTAGCTTGTCATTACCATTTGTCTTTCTTCTTTATTTTTCTTTTCTTCTGCTTCACTTATTGCCAAAGCAACTAAGCAATTTTCTTGCTGTCTTTAGTAATAGGGGGGTGTTACTTTTACTTCCAGTTAATCTATAAGCTGAAAGTAGAACCCTTTGGGGTCCCAGCTTTATGGGGGGAAGGCCTATTATTAGACCACCCACATTGTCTCTGTTCTACATGTCCTGATTGGAACATGAAAATCACCACTCAAGTTCCCACTTTGGCAAATGCCCTCAGGCCAAAAGGGCTAAAGCAGATGGCTTCCTATTATAGCTTTCAGCTTTGCTTAGATTTTGGCCGCAGACAGTCTTATTATCTTGCAGCTCATCAATGCTTTTAAGAAGATGTGTTTTTTTGTTTGTTTTCACCAGAACTTGTAGTCATTTTTCATGGGAAAATCAAGCCTAATACCTCCAACCATGTTACTAGAAATGTTTCTCTCCCTGTGTGGCATAGTCAGACCTTCTAAGTGCTTCTGAGGTCCGTTGGGCCTTGTTCCATGTGGATTTTACAAACATGAATTTAAGCCAATGGCCAGATATGGAATATGGACTAAAGATTCCTGAAGCCCATTAGAGAGAACAGATGGGACTTGCTTCCATCACCACCCCACAATGGAAAGAATGGAATCAGCAAAAAGAATTTTGGAAATAGAGTTCCTAGCAAAGTAACCAACATTAAGTTGCCTTCTTTTACACACATGCCACAGTAAATCAGAAAACAGAATTTAAATGCCACATGAATGGCTTTTAATGGTCTTTGGCTTTTGATTAGGGAATGAAAAAAGTCCCTCAGCTATGGCTATTCATTTATTTGCTAGCATAGAGTTTCCAAACGATATCTAGGGCAAGCTTCACTTGTGGTGGGAAGATTCATTAAAACGCAGATGGCTGTTAGATGGGCTTTATTAAGTTTAAGCCTAGAAGCAGTTTAGTAGATAAAAAAAAAGGAGATGTAAAATAGCACAAAAATAGATGTAAAATGTAAAATGGCATAAAAAATGAGATTTGTGGTAAAATAGCATGTTCAAAGAGTATTTGAAGAAATTTCCAGGTATAATTTTACCTTAATTTCCCCCTCCATTTTTCTCAAAATCATACATCTCACTCTGGAGTAAGTATTCATGATTTTGAGAAATACTTGTGTATGTTTTGCAGTCTTAAGAGATATACAGCAGTTCCCAGGGGTATAATTTCACAAGAAAAAAATACTACCCAGAAAATTATAATTTACTAATAGATAAAAGGAATCCTATAATGACATTTGAGAAGAACTGTCAATTACTGTGAACATAATTGTAGATTCTTGGGGCTAGGGACAGAAAGAACTGACACTGGCTCTGCACTGCATAGTTGGTTCTTTTCCAAGTGCCTGCCACATCCATTCTCCCCTTCTTAGCAAAAAAAAAAAAAAAGCTTTTTTGCATCTAGATTTCTAAGATTTGGGTCATAAGACCCTGTAAATTTGGCTACTACTGATGAGTCTGGAGATGATGCCTGGGCATAAAAAAGCTGAGTGACTTAGGATTGTATCCTGCATAAGGAGCTCTATATAATAGGGGCAGCCTGTTCTCGCTAGTGCTAACTTAAAAAAACCAATTAGATCATCTTTTTGGGGGAAGTTTAAATGTAAGATAAGAAAGACCAAAATAGATAGTACGATGAAACAGGGAGAGGAGGCTATCAGCGGAAAGCAATGATGCAGTAGAAGCTGTGAATTGGCAGAACCCATGAAGTAGGACAGCAAGCAGAGAGAGGCAATTTTGAGTGGCCACAGAAAATGGGAAGGGGGAAGCTGAGAAGAAAGCTATTGGATGACAATGCTATCACTGGGATGTTAATCTTGCTATAGTTTCAGGAAAAGCATCCAGCTCTCCAGGAAGACTATTTGATTACTACATCTGTTTTTTATCTTAAATTACTCATGTATTCATTCCTATAAACTCTCATTACTTTAAGAAATGTGTTTCTCTCTCTCTCTTTTTCTTTCTTTCTTTTCTCTCCCTTTCTCCCTCCTTCCCTTTCCTTCTCTTCCTTTCTTCCTTTCTCTTTTCTCTTCCCCTCTTTCTTTCTTTTTTCCCTCTCTCCCTTTCTTCCTTTCTTTCACTAAAATGGGAAATAGTGGATGTGGCCTCTTTTCCAAGAAATCTCTGTGACACCCAATCTCAAAACTCTAGAGGACTCGGTTGTTTTAAATTGGAGCTCTGAATATTTCAAGTGGACAAGGTATCATGGGACTTGTATTCCTCTAGCAGGCAAGAATTGTAAGGAAGGAGCAAGAAAAGAAAATAGCAAAAGAAAGAGGAAGGAAGGGAAGGAGAGAGGAAAAGGGAGAGCACAGATGAGAGAAAGAGAGAGAGGGGGAGAGAGAGAGAGAAAGAGAGAGAGAGAGAGAGGTTGATCATTAAAAGAGACCCCATTTCCATTACTGATGAAAAGTAATTAAAGGAGATACCCTTAGAGAGAGAACTGGAGCAAGATGGTGGGATAGAAGGCCCTGCCAATCATCCACTCTATGGGAACGCCAAATTCAACAACTATCTACACACAAAAAAAGCGCCTTCATAGGAACCAAAAATCAGGCAAGCACTCACAGTAGTTGGTTTTACGTCATATCACTGAAAGAAACATTGAAGGGAGTAGGAAAGATAGTCTTGAATCACTGGTGCCTCTCCTCTTTTTCTCCATACAGCAGGAGAAAGATATTATCTGTGCATTTGAGAGAGGGAGAGAACAGTGATTGTCAGGCTTTGCATGGAACTCGTGCTGCCCTGTTATAGCAGAAAGCAAAACTGGGCTGAACTCAACTGATGCCCACCTATGAAGGAAGCATTCTGACCAGCCCTACCCAGAGCGAATCACACATCCAAGTGGTCAGAATATGAGTTCTAGCAAGCCTCATCTGCAGGATAAAGTGCTCTGAGGCTTTAAATAAACTTGAAAGGCACTCTAGGCCACAACGGCTGCAAGTCCTAGTGCTGAGCTGGGTTCAGAGCCAGCTGATTTGGAGAGAATAAGACTGACACACCAGCTGGAGCAGCTAGGGGAGTGCTGGTACCACCCCTCCCACAACCCTAGGCAGCACAGCACACAGCTTCAAAAAAGATCCCTTCCTTCCACTTGAGGAGAGGAGAAGAAACAGTAGAGAGGATTTTGTCTTACATCTTGAATGTCAGCTCAGTCATAGCAGGATAGGGCACTGTTCAGAGGCCCTAGTTGCCAGACCTATTCCAGGCCCTAGTTGCCAGACCGACATTTCTAGACACAGCCTGAGCCAGAAGGGAACCCATGGCCTTGAAGGGAAGACCCAGTCTTGGTAGGATTCATCACTTGCTGACTGAAGAGCCCTTGGGCCCTGAATAAGCAGAAGTAATTACCAGGTAGTACACAGTTGGCCTTGAGTGAGGCTCAGGGGTATCCTGTTTTCAGGTTCCAGCTTGACCACAGTGGGGTAGAGCACTAGGCAGGCTTTTAAGGTCCCCAATCCCAGGAATGGCTACTGAAGGACATTTCTGGACCTTCCCTAGGGCCAAAGGGGAGTCCACTGCACTGAAGGGTGTGTCTCAGGCCTGGCAGCATTCACCACGAGCTGACTAAAGAGCTCTTGTGCCTTGAGTGAACGTCAACAGTAATTTGGCAGTATTCCTGGTAGGCCCATGGTGGTGGTGGCCACAGAGTGAGGCTCCTCTTCCTGTGAAAGGAGAGGGAAGAGTGGAAAGAACTGCGTCTCATGGTTCGAGGGCCAGTTCAGCCACAGTAGACTAGAACACCATGTACACTTCTAAGGTTTTGACTCCAGTCTGTAGTTCCAAGACATCTCTGTACCTTCCTAGGGCCTGAGGGAACTCACCACTCTGTAAGGAAGGACATAAGCCTGGCTGGCTTTGCCACCTGCAGACTGTAGAGTGCCAGGACTAGTGAACATAAACAGTAATCAGGTAGTGGTTACAGCAGGCCTTGGGTAGACCTAGTGCTGTGCTGGCTTCTGTTCTGATGCAGCGCAGTCTCAGTGGTGGCCACAGAGTACTTGTGTCACCCCATCCCAAGCCCTAAGAGGCTCAGCACAGACGGACTCCATTTCTTTGGGAGAAAACTAGGGAAAATAACTTTTGTTGTTCTTTTCCCAGTTGCTGAAAAGGATCAGTCTCTGCCTGGAAATACAGATAATTATTCTGGATCTTATAAAAGATCACCAAGGTGGTACCTCTACAAGTCTGTAAGAAGCATTACTGGGTGTGGGATGCCCCCTAATGCAGATACAGCTTATATCACTACACCCAATTCCTTTCAAATACCTGAAAACCCTTCACAAGAAGGATGGGTACAAACAAATCCAGACTGTGGAGGCTAGAATAAATAACCAACTCTTCAATGCCCCAGCACTGCTAAACATCAAACACCATTGCCATACAGAAAAATATGACCTCACAAAACAAACTAAATAAGGCACCAGGGACCAATACTGAAGAAACAGAAATATGTGACCTTTCAGACTGAAGAAACAGAAATATGTGATTTTTCAGACAAAGAATTCAAAATAGCTGTGTTAAAGAAACTCAAAGAAATTCAAGATAACACAGGTAAGGAATTCAGAATTCTATCTGATAAACTTGGGAAACAGATTAAAATAATTAAAAAGATTGAAACAGAAATTCTGGAGTTGAAAAACATGATTGAAACGCTGAAGAATGCCTCAATTGAAATACTGAAGAATGCCTCAGAAGCTCCTCATAGCAGAACTGATCAAGGAAAGTAACTAGTGAGCTTGAAGATAAGCTATTCAAACACACAGTCAGAGGAGACAAAGAAAAAAAGAATAAAAATCAATGAAGCACGCCTATAGAATCTAGAAATAGCCTCAAAAGGGCAAATCTAAGAGGCATTGGCCTTAAAGAGAAGGTAGAGGAAGAAATAGGGATAGAAAGTTTATTCAAAGGGATAATAACAGAGAACTTCCCAAACTTAAACTAAAATATCAATTTTCCAGTACAAGAAGTTATAGAACACCAAGCAAATTTAACCCAAAGAAGACAGCCTCCAAGGCATTTAATAATCAAACTCCCAAAGGTCAAGGATAAAAAAGGATCCTAAAAGCAGCAAGAGAGAAGAAACAATGCATAATAAAGCTCCAACATTTCTGGCAGCCAGGCTTTTCAGTGGGAAACTTATAAGCCAGGAGAGACTGACATGACATATTTAAAGAGCTGAAGGAAAAAACTTTTGCCCTAGAATAATATATCCAGTGAAAATGAATATGAAGGAGAAATAAAGATGTTCCTAGACAAACAAAAGCTGAGGGATATCATCAACATCAGACCTGTCCTAAAAGAAATGCTAAAATGAGTACTTCACTCAGAAAAGAAAGAACATGGGGACCTAATCAAACTCCACAGCTTCTGCACAGCAAAAGAAACAGTCATTAGAGTGAATTGGCAACCAACAGAATGGGAAAAATTTTTTTCAATCTACCCATCTGACAAAGGGCTGATATCCAGAATCTACAAAGAACTAAAACAGATTTACAAGAAAAAAACAAGTCCATTCAAAAATGGGCAAAGGATATGAACAGGCACTTTTCGAAAGAAGACATACATGAGGCCAAAAAACATATGAAAAAATGCTCATCATCACTGGTCATTAGAGAAATGCAAATCAAAACAACATTGAGATACCATCTCACGCCAGTTAGAATGGCGATCATTAAAAAATCTGGAGACAACAGATGCTGGAGAAGATGTGGAGAAATAGGAACACTTTTACACTGTTGGTGGGAGTGTAAATTAGTTCAACCATGTGGAAGACAGTGTGGCGATTCCTCAAGGACCTAGAAATAGAAATTCCATTTGACCCAGCAATTCCATTACTGGGTATATATCCAAAGGATTATAAATCGTTCTATAATGACACATGCACACGAATGTTCATTGCAGCACTGTTTACAATAGCAAAGACCTGAAACCAACCAAATGCCCATCGATGATAGACTGGACAGGGAAAATGTGGCACATGTACACCATGGAATATTATGTAGCCCTCAAAAACGATGAGTTTGTGTCCTTTGCAGGGACATGGATGAACCTGGAAACCATCATTCTCAGTAAACTGACACAAGAACAGAAAATTAAATGCTCTTACTCATAGGTGGGTGTTGAACAATGAGAACACATAGATACAGGGAGGGGAGCATCACACACTGGGGTCTGTAGGGGGGAAATAGGGGAGAGACAGTGGGGGATGGGAGTTGGGGAGAGAGAGCATGGGGAAAAATGCCAAATATAGGTGATGGGGAGGAAGGCAGCAAATCACACTGCCATGTGTGTACCTATGCAACAATCTTGCATGTTCTTCACATGTACTCCAAAACCTTAAATGCAATTTAAAAAATTAAAAAAGAAAGTAAAGAAAGAACATGAATAGGCAATAAGACATCAGATGTAGGTACAAGACTCACTGGTGATAGTAAGTACACAGAAAAGCACAGAATATTATACCACTATAACTGTGATGTGTAAAATATTTTAAGTAGAAAGATGAAATAATCAACCAATAAAAATAATAACTACAACAACTTTTCAAGACATAGCCCAATAAGACATGAATAGAAACAAAATAAAGTTAAAAACTGAGGGTATAAAGTGTAGAGTTGTTAGTTTTCTTCTTTCTTGTTAATTTGCTTATGCAAGTAGTGTTAAGTTGTTATCAGCTTAACATAATGAGTTACGAGATAGTATTTGAAAGCCTCATGGTAACCTCAAATAAAAAAACATACAATAGGCATACAAAAAATAAAAAGCAAGAAATTAAATCACACCACCAGAGAAAATCACCTTCCCTAAAAGGTAAATAGGAAGGAAGAAATAAAGGAAGAGAAGACCACAAAACAACCAGAAAAACAAATAACAAAATGGCAGAAGTAAATACTTACTTATCAATAATAACATTGAATGTAAATGTACTAAACTCTCCAATTGAAAGACGTAGACTGACTGAATGGATGGTAAAGAAATGAGACCCAATGATCTGTTGCTTACAAAAAACACACTTCATCTAAATGACACACATAGAGTGAACATAAAGAGATGGAAAAGGGAGTAACTGCAAGATGGCCGTTTAGGAAGAGTTCGGAGTTGCAGCTCCCAGAGAAAGCACAGAGGGTGAGTGGACACCACATTTGTATTGCCCACGGACCAGGAGATACCCAGGCGGAGGTGCCCCATGGGTTGCCAGTGCTGCTGTTGTGGCTGGCGCGGTTCTTTTGGTCAGCATGGCTGCTTTGCACCATGTGGCTGCTTTGTCAGCTCCCCGGCCGGCAGTTCTCTGTACAAAATACACTATACAAAAGGTCCAGGTGCCCTTTTGGCTGGCGATTGGAGACCCGGGAAGTTGCCCATTCATCTGATTAAAAAGGGGACTGAACAGGGAGCCAGGCCAGGAGATTCCTGGACAAAAAAAAAGCACCATGAATCAGCACCTCTGTTTAAGCCGGCGCAGTGAGTCGCCACAGGGGAAATCAAACAGATGCCGGCACTGTTTCAACAGGCGACAGGGATAGAGTCGACTATTCTACTAAAAAAAGGAAAAAAAGGCTCCGAGGCAGGGAGCCAGGTGATCAGGCTCGGTCCCACCCCCGCAAAAGAACAGCAATCAGAAACTCTCTGGATTGAGAGTTTCACAGCAAACGCAGCTAAACCCGGGAAGGTCCAGCTCTGTGGGGGAGGGGCGTCTGCCATTACTGAGGCACTCCACCACTAGGGACACCATTGCTGAGGCAGCCTACCATTGCCAAGGCAACCCACCATTGCTGAGGCTGTCTGCCGTTGCCAAGGAAACCCGCCATTGCCAAGGCAACCTGCCATTACAGAGAGAGTCTGCCAATACACAGGTGGGCCACCATTGCTGAGGCAGTTCTAACTACACCCATATAAACAAGACTGCAGGGAAGTTCACACAGCAGCTTGGTGGAGCCCACAGCAGCTCAGCAAAGCCTCTGCAGGCAGACTGTGACCAGGCTGTCTCCTTGCTGGGCAGGGCAGCCATGAAAAAAATAAAGGCAGCAGCACAATGGAAACTCATAAATAAAGCCATAACTTCCTGGGACAGAGCACCTGGGAACAAAAAGCGGTTTATGAGTTCTGCTGCAGCAGACCTAAACGTACCTTCCCAGCAGCTCTGAATGAACAACGGAGCTCACAGCTCAGCACTTGAGCCCCTATAAGGACAGACTGTCTCCTCAAGCAGCTCCCTGACCCCCATATATCCAGAGTCACAGAGATCAGACTGACATATGGCAGGTATCCTTCTGGGACAAAGATAGCCGAAGAAGAAACTGGTAGCAACCCTTACTGTTCTGCAGCTACTGCAGGTGATCCCCAGGCAAGCAGGACCTAGAGTGGACCTCAGCAGTCCTGCAGCAGAGGGGCCAGACTGTTAGAAGGAAAACTAAGAAACAGAAATAACTTCACAATTAACAAACAGAATGTCCACTCAGAGACCCAATCTGAAAGTCAGCAATCTGAAAGTCAGCAACTACAAAGATGACAGGAAGATAAATCCATAAAGATGGGAAGAAACCAGTGCAAAAAGGATGAAAACACCCAAAACCAGAACACCTCTCCTCCTACAAGGGATCACAACTCCTCAACAGCAAGGGAACAAGGTTGGATGGAGAACGAGTGTGACGAAATGACAGAATAGGACTTCAGAAGGTGGGTAGTAAGAAACTTCTGTGAGCTAAAAGAACATGTTCTAACCCAACGCAAAGAAACTAAGAACCTTGAAAAAAGATTTGACGAAATGCTAACGAGAATGGACAAATGAGAATGGAATATAAGTGAATTTATGGAGTTGAAAAACAACACGAGAACTTCATGAAGCATGCACAAGTTTCAACAGCTGAATTGACCAAGCAGAAGAAAGGATATCAGAGGTCGAAGATCAACTCAATGAAATAAAACGAGAAGGCATGGTTAGAGAAAAAAGGGTAAAAAGGAATGAACAAATTCTTCAAGAAATGTGGGACTATGTGAAAAGACCTAATCTACGTTTGCTAGGTGTACCTGAATGCAAAGAAGAGAATGAATCCAAGATGGAAAATACTTTTCAGGATATTATCCAGGAAAACTGCCCCAACCTAGCAAGGCAGGCCAGTATTCAAGTCCAGGAAATACAGAGAATGCCACAAAGATATTCCTCATGAAGAGCAACCCCAGGCACATAATCGTCAGATTCACCAGGGTTGAAATGAAGGAGAAAACGCTAAGGGCAGCCAGAGAGAAAGGTCGGGATACCCACAAAAGGAAGCCCATCAGACTCACAGCAGATCTCTCAGCAGAAACCCTACAAGCCAGAAGAGAGTAGGGGTCAATATTCAACATCCTTAAAGAAAAGAACTTTCAACCCAGAGTCTCATGTCCAGACAAACAAAGCTTCATAAGTGAAGGAAAAATAAAATCCTTTGCAAACAAGCAAGTACTCAGAGATTTCATCACCACCAGGCCTGCTTTACAAGAGCTCCTGAAAGAGACTCTACACATATAAAGGAACAACCAGTACCAATCACTCCAAAAACATGTCAAATGGCAAAAAGCATCAACACAATGAAGAATCTGCATCAACTAATGGGCAAAAGAACCTGTTAGCACCAAAATGGCAGTATCAAATTCACACATAACAATATTAACCCTAAATGTAAATGGACTAAATGCCGCAATCAAAAGACACAGACTGGCAAATTGGATAAAAAGCCAAAACCCATCAGTGTGCTGTATCCAGGAAACCCATTGGTGTGCTGTATCCAGGAGACCCATCTCACATGCAAGGATACACAAAGGCTTAAAATAAAGGCATGGAGGAAGATTTACCAAGCAAATGGAGAGCAAATAAAAGCAGGAGTTGCAATTCTCATTTCTGATAAAATAGACTTTAAAGCAACAAAGATCAAAAGAGACAAAGAACGACATTACATAATGGTAAAAGGATCAATGCAACAAGAAGAGCTAACGATCCTAAATATATACACACCCAATACAGGAGCACCCAGATACATAAGGCAAGTTCTTAATGACTTACAGAGAGACTTAGACTCCCACACAATTATAGTGGGAGACTTTAACACCCCATTGTCATTATTAGACAGATCAACCAGACAGAAAATTAACAAGGATATCCAGGACTTGAACTCAGACCTGGACCAAGCAAACTTAATAGACATTTACAGAACTCTCCACCCCAAATCCACAGAATATACCCTCCTCTTAGCACCACATCACACCTACTCTAAAATTGACCACATAATTGGGAGTAAATCACTCCTCAGCAAATGCAAAAGAACCAAAGTCATAACAAACAGTCTTTCAGGCCACAGTGCAATCAAGTTAGAACTCAGAATTCAAAAACTAACCCAGAACCACACAGCTTCATGGAAACTGAACAACTTGCTCTTGAATGTTGACTGGATAAAAAACGAAATGAAGGCAGAAATAAAGATATTCTTCAAAACCAATGAGAATGAAGGCACAACATACCAGAATATCTGGGACACATTTAAAGCAGTCTCTAGAGGAAAGTGTATAGCAATAAGTGCCCACATGAGAAGCAAGAAGAGATCTAAAATTGACACCCTATCGTCAAAATTGAAAGAGCTAGAGGAGCAAGATCAAAAAAACTCAAAACCTAGCAGAAGACAAGAAATAGCTAAGATCAGAGCAGAACTGAAGGAGATAGAGACACAAAAAACTCTTCAAAAAATCAATAAATCCAGAAGCTGGTTTTTTGAAAAGATCAACAAAATAGACAGACCACTAGCCATATTAATGAAAACGAAAAGAGAGAAAAACCAAATTGATGCAATAAAAAACGATAAAGGGGATATCACCACAGATTCCACAGAAATTCAAACCATCATCAGAGATTACTACAAACAACCCTATGCACATAAACTAGTAAACCTGGAAGAAACGGATAAATTCCTGGACACTTGCCTCCTCCTAAGACTAAACCAGGAAGAAGCTGAAATGCTGAACAGACCCATAACAAGGTCTGAAGTTGAGGCAGCAATTAAGAGCCTACCACCCACAAAAAGCCTAGGTCCAGAAGGGTTAACAGCTAAATTCTACCAGACATACAAAGAGGAGCTAGTACCATTCCTTCTGAAACTATTCCAAACAATACAAAAAGAGGGAATCCTTCCCAAATCATTTTATAAGACCAACATCATCCTGATACGAAAACCAGGCAGAGACTCAAAAAGAAAAGAAAGCTTCAGGCCAATACCCATAGACACAAAAATCTTCAATAAAATACTGGCAAGCTGATTGCAACAGCACGTTGAAAAGCTTATCCACCATGATCAAGTAGGCTTCATCCCGGGGATGCAAGGCCGGTTCAACATACACAAGTCTATAAACGTAATTCACCACATAAACAGAACCAAAGACAAAAATCACATGATTATCTCAATTGATGCAGAGAAGGCCTTTGACAACATTCAACAGCCCTTTATGCTAAAAACCCTCAATAAGCTAGGTATTGATGGAACGTATCTCAAAACAATAAAAGCTACTTATGACAAACCAACAGCCAACATCATACTGAATGGGCACAAACTGGAAGCATTCCCTTTGAAATCCGGCCCTAGACAAGGATGCCCTCTCTCACCACTCCTATTCAATATTGTACTGGAAGTTCTAGCCAGAGCAATCAGGCAAGAAAAAGAAATAAAGGGTATTCAAATAGGAAAGGAGGAAGTCAAATTGTCTCTATTTGCAGATGACTTGATTGTATATCTAGAAGACCCCATCGTCTCAGCCCAAAATCTCCTGAAACTGATAAGCAACTTCAGTAGAGTCTCGGGATACAAAATCAATGTGCAAAAATCACATGCATTCCTATACACTAATAACAGACGTAAAGAGAGTCAAATCAAGAATGAACTGCCATTCACAATTGCTAAAAAGAGAATAAAATACCTAGGAATACAACTAATAAGGAACATAAAGGACCTCTTCAAGGAGAACTACAAGCCACTGCTCAACGAAATAAGAGAGGACACAAACAGATGGAGAAACATTCCATGTTCATGGTTAGGAAGAATCAATATAGTGAAAATGGCCATATTGCCCAAAGTAATTTACAGATTCAGCGCTATCCCCATCAAGCTACCAATGACCTTCTTCACAGAACTGGAAAAAAACACCTTAAACTTCATATGGAACCAAAAGAGAGCCTACATAGCCAAGTTATTTCTAAGCAAAAAGAACAAAGCAGGAGGCATCACACTACTGGACTTCAATCTATACTACAAGGCTACAGTAATCAAAACAGCATGGTACTGGTACCAAAACAGGTATATAGACCAATGGAACAGAACATAGGTCTCAGAGGCAACACAACATATCTACAACCATCCGATCTTTGACAAACCTGACAAAAACAAGCAATGGGGAAAGGATTCCCTGTTTAATAAATGGTGTTGGGAAAACTGGCTAGCCTTGTGCAGAAAGCAGAAACTGGACCCCTTCCTTACACCTTACAGTAAAATTAACTCCAGATGGATTAAAGGCTTAAACATAAGACCTAACACCATAAAAACTCTAGAAGAAAATCTAGGCAAAACCATACAGGACATAGGCATAGGCAAGGACTTCATGACCAAAACATCAAAAGCATTGGCAACAAAAGCCAACATAGACAAATGGGACCTAATCAAACTCCACAGCTTCTGCACAGAAAAAAGAAACAGTCATTAGAGTGAATTGGCAACCAACAGAATGGGAAAAAATTTTTGCAGTTTACCCGTCTGACAAAGGGCTGATATCCAGAATTTACAAAGAACTAAAACAGATTTACAAGAAAAAAACAAACAATCTCATTCAAAAGTGGGCAAAGGATATGAACAGATACTTTACAAAAGAAGACATACATGAGGCCAACAAACATATGCACAAATGCTCATCATCACTGGTCATCAGAGAAATGCAAATCAAAACTACATGGAGATACCATCTCACGCCAGTTAGAATGGCGATCATTAAAAAATCTAGAGACAACAGATGCTGGAGAGGATGTGGAGAAATAGGAACACTTTTACACTGTTTGTGGGAGAGTAATTTAGTTCAATCATTGTGGAAGACAGCTGTTTCTCAAGGACCTAGAAATAGAAATTCCATTTGACCCAGCAATCCCATTACTGGATATATATCCAAAGGATTATAAATCGTTCTATTATAAGGACATGTGCACACAAATGTTCATTGCATCACTGTTTACAATAGCAAAAACCTGGAACCAACCCAAATGCCCATTGATGATAGACTGGACAGGGATAATGTGGCACATATACACCATGGAATATTATGCAGCCATCAAAAACGATGAGTTTGTGTCTTTTGTAGGGACATGGATGAACCTGGAAAGCATCATTCTCAGCAAACTGACACAATAGTAGAAGATCAAACACCACATGTTCTCACTCATAGGTGAGTGTTGAACAATGAGTACACATGGACACAGGGAGGGGAGCACTACACACTTGGGTCTGTTGGGGGAAAATAGGGGAGGGTCAGTGGGGAGTGGGGAGTTGGGGAGAGATACCATGGGGAGAAATGCCAGATGTAGGTGATGGGGAGGAAGGCAGCAAATCACACTGCCACGTATGTACCTATGCAACAATCTTGCATGTTCTTCACATGTACCCCAAAACCTAAAATGCAATAAAATAAAAAAAAGATTGAAGGAGATATAAATGAAATTGAAATGAGGAAAACAATGCAAAGATCAATGAAACAAAAAGTTGATTTTTTTGAAAAGATAAAATTGGCAAAACTTTTGTCAGACTAAGGAAAAAAGAGAAAAGACTTAAAGAAATGAAATCAGAGATTAAAAAAAAGACATGAAAAATGATACTGCAGAAATTCAAAGCATCATTAGTGGCTGTTATGATCTATATGTCAATAAATTGGAAAATCTAGAAGAAATGAATGTCCTAGACACAACCTGCCAAGATTTAACCATGAAAAAATTCAAAACCAGAACAGACCAATAACAAGTAGCAAGATTGAAACTCTAATAAAACGTCTTTTAGCAAAGAAAAGCCCAGTACCTGACTGCTTCATTGCTGAATCCTACCAATGATTTAAAGAACAATTAATGGCAGTACTATTCAAACTATTTAAAAAACTAGTTTTTAAAGCAGGAATACTTTTGAACTCATTTTCCAAAGACAGTATTACCCTGCTACCAAAACCAGATAAAGACACATAGAAAAAGAAAAATACAGGCTAATATCATTGATGAATATTGATGCAAAAATCCTCAACAAAATACTAGCAACCCAAATTTGACAACACATTAAAAAGATCATTCATTATGACCAAATGGGATTTATCCCTGGGATGCAAGGATGGTTCAACATATGCAAATCAACCAATGTAATACGTCAAGCCAACAGAATGAAGAACAAAATTCAATTAATGCTGAAAAAGCATGATAAAATTTAACCACCCTTCATGATAAAACCTTCAAAAAACTGAATGTAAAAGGACCATATCTCAACATAATAAAAGCCATATTTGGCAGATCCATAGCTAATGTTATGCTAAATTGGAAAAAATTGAAAGCCTTTTCTCTAATATCTGAAACATGTAAGGATGCCTTATTTTCACTACTGTTATTCAGCGTAGTAGTGGGAGTCATAGTTAGAGCAATCAGATAAGAAAAAGAAATAAAGTGCATCCAAATTGAAAAGGAAGAAGTAAAATTATCCTTGCTTGGAATAGTATAACATTATATTTGTAAAAACCTTAAGATTTCACCAAAAACTATTAGAACTGATAAATTTAATAAAGTTTCAGGGTACAAAATCAATATACAAAAATCAGTAGCATTTTTATATGTAAACAGCAAATAATCTGAAAAAGAAATCAAGACAGTAATCACATTTAAAGTAGCTAAAAATAAAATAACATATCTAGAAATTAACTTGACCAGAGAGGTGAAAGATTTTTATAATGAAAAGTAGAAAACGTTGATGCAAGAAATAAAAGAAAATACAAAAACATGGAAAAATATTCCATGTTTATGAATTGGAAGAATTAGTATTGTTAAAATGTCCATACTACCCAAAGCAATCTAGAGATTCAATGCAATCTCTATCAAAATACCAATGACATATTTCACAGAAATGGAGAAAAGAATCCTAAAATTTTTATGGAACTACAAAAGACCCAGAATAGACAAAGCTACTCTGAGTAAAAAGAACAAAGCTGGCGGAATCACATTACCTGGCTTTAAATTATACTACAGAACTAAAGTAACCAAAAAGGCATAGAGCTGGTGTAAAAACTGACACATAGACTAGTGGAACAGAATGGAGAATCCAGAAATAAATCCATATATCTACCGTGAACTCATCTTTTTCGAAGGTGTCAAGAACAAACACTGGAAAAAAGACAGTCTCTTCAATAAACTGTGCTGGGAAAACTGGATATCCATATGCAGAAGAATGAAACTAGACTCCTATCTCTTGCCGTATGAAAATGTAATCGAAATGGCTTACACTTAAATTGAAAAGATTTCAAACTACAAAACGAATATGGGAAAGCTCCAGAACCTTGGAATGGGCAAAAATTTCTTGAGTAATACCCCACAAGCACAGGCAACCAAAGCGAAAATGGATAAACGAGATAACATCAAGCTAAAAACCTTCTGAATAGCAAAGGAAACAGTCAATGATGTGAAGACACAATGCAGAGAATGAGAGAAAATATTTGCCAACTTCCCATCTGACAAGGGATTAATAACCAGATATATAAGGAGCTCAATCAACTCTATAGGAAAAAAAAATCTAATAATCTGATTTTAAAATGGGCAAAATATCTGAATAGATAGTTCTTAAAAGAAGACGTAGAAATTGCAAACAGCTATATGAAAAGGCAGTCAACATCATGGGTCATCAGAGAAATGCGAATCAAAACTACAATGAGATATCATTTTACCCCAGTTCATAAGGCTTATATTCAAAAGACAGGCAATAACAAATGCTGGAGAGGTTATGGGGAAAAGGGAACACTCACACACTATTGTGAGAATGCAAATTAGTACAGTCACTATGGAGAACACTTTGGTGGTTCCTCTAACAACTGAAGATGGATGATCTAGCAACCCCATTCTTAGGTATATACTCCCAAAAAGAAAATCAGTACATGGCAAGAGATATCTGCACTCTCATCTTTGCTGCTACACTATCAACAATAGCCAAGATTTGGAAGCAACCTAAGTGTCTATCCACAGATAAATGAATAAAGGAAATGTGGAAAAGATACACAATGAGGTACTATTCAGCCATAAAAAAGAATGAGATCCTGCAACAACACGGATGGAACTGGAGGTCATTATGTTAAATGAAATAAGCCAGGCACAGAAAGACAAACATTGCATGTTCTCACTTATCTGTGGGAGCTAAAAATTAAAACAATTGAACTCATGGAGACAGAGAGTAGAGGGATGGTTACCGGAAGCTGGGAAGGGTAGTGGAAGAGGGAGGGGAAGCAGAGGTGAACATGGTTAATGAGCACAAAAATAGTCATTTTTTGTAACCATAACAGAAAGAGTGAATAAAACCAAGTATTTGCTAGTACAACAGGGTGACTCTAATAAAAAACAATTTAATTGTATTTTTCAAAATAACTAACTGGGTATTATTGGATTGTTTGTAACACACAAAATAAATACTTGAGGTGATGAACACCTTATTTACCCTGATGTGATTATTATGCATTGCATGCCTGTATCAAAATAGCTCATGTAACCCATAAATATATACATCTACTATGTACCCACAAACATTTTAAAAACATTTAAAAGGAATTTTAAAATGGTAATCGAAGAAATTAAACAGTCTATCCCTTTCTGAAGATCAAAAAGGTACAGTAGGAAAAGGTTGGAGTAAAATTCAAATTCAAATGCTGTTTCCATTACGTACTAACTATACAATCTCAAAGAATTAAATTGAACTTCAGCCTAATTATCTGAAAATACTGTTTTGATAAGAGCACCTAATCCATAGAGTTGTCATGAAAATTAAATGACTTAAAATATGTAAAGTACTTAGAACATCTGCTTAATAAATATGTTATAATATTATTATTATAATTACATGTTGTAATAACATTATTATTAGTTGTGGTAGTAAATTTTTGTTGTTGTGAAAAGAAACATAGAAGGAAAAATAAGGCCAGTTATACCAATTTGGGTTTGATATGTACTGCTAATTTTAAATCTGTTGGGGTTACACAAATTATCAAATACCTTTTAGTTTCCTAAGACTGTCACAACAAATGACCACAAACTGGGTGATTTAAAACAACAGAAATTTCTTCAGGAACTCTGGAGGCTGCAAGTTAGAAATCAAGGTTTGAGTTGGTTGCGCTCCCTCCGGGTGTTCTAGAGGAGATTCTGTTCCTTGCCTTTTCCAGCTTCTGGTAGATCCAGGTGTTCTTTGGCTTGTAGCCTCATCATTTCAATCTCTGTCCCCATGTCCACATTCCTCCTCCTCTTCTGTCTTTTTCTCTGTGTGTCTTGTATGAGGACACTTGTCTTTGGGTTTAGGGCCAACCTGGATAATCCAGAATGATCTCTTCATCTCCAACTGTTTAACTTAATTACATCTGCAAAGATCACTTTTCCAATAAGGCAACATTCGCAGTTTCTGGGATAAGGAAATGGTCATATATTTTTGGGGGGCTATCATTCAACCCACTATAATACATTTTTTTTGTGGGTGTATATCTCTCTATCTCTGTCTCTATATACATATATGTTTTATTCACATAATACATGAAGTATAGGCAATGTTTTGTTTTCAGAGAATCCATGTGTGCACTCAAAAATTCAAGACAGTCTCAGGTAGTGAGTAATGTGTGTTGACTTTTAGTTATAAAGGCAAGCTGGGGTAGTTGAGCACGTGGAAAACACATTTAAAGGGACATCAGATACTTGGAATCTACTTCATTGTCTACCAGGTACTAGATGCCTGCCTTTACCTGCTTACATTTTCTTAGCCTCAGTTGTCTTTCACGTGAGACAAGTTGGCCTTCATACCTCAGATGTTATAAGGGCCCAAATAGATCAATCTACTTTGATAGAGAGCTTTGATAAATCACAGAAACATTTTCATTTGGCACACGGCTCCTTGTCCCCTACCGAAGTGCCATATTCACAGTCAGGCTTCCTGGACTCCCCACTCAGGCCATGTTCCTGCCACCTTCTCCCATGTCATGCCACACTTAGCACATAGTGTGAACATACCAATATGTCATATATGGTACCTGATGCCTGTCTCCCTAACCAGACTGAGTTTCCTGAAGGTAGAGACCACATTTTCCTAGGACTGAGCAGAACACTTGGAACACATTTATCACCGCTAGACTTGTGGTATTGAAAAGAATACATGCTTCTCAAATGCATGGTCCTTATTGATGTTCATTTTGTGAAAAATGAAAGAGACTCCATGTTTCTACTAAGAAGCTTGCTACTGCAATAAGTATAGACTTGTCACAGGAAAGTCATTAAATAAATGAAGAACTAGACTAAAAAAACTAGGCTGTTTCAGTTGCTAATAATATTAAATTAACAATGAAATAAAGTCACTTAAAGTGTAGTTTTAGAATAATTTAATATGCAGGCAGGGTGTTTTGAAGGTAGAACCAACCGGATTTGCTAATAAGATGTGAGGCGTGAGAAGACGGGAATAGGATGATTCAAAGGTTTTTGGTCTGTGCCATTGTAGTTAATATTTACTAAGAAATAAGGAATATTGCAGGAACAGCAAAGGGTTTGATTTGGAAATTTGTTTTTAAGTCTAAGATGTCCAGTAGTTATCAAAATGGAGATGTCAAACACAGAATCAGCTATATGTATTTGGAAGATGGGGAAAAAGTACAGCTGGGAAATAAAGCTTCAAGTTAGCGCATTGATGGCATTTAAAAGCATGAAACTCAGAAAGATTTCTTAGGTGCCAAATATATAAAGAAAGTAAAAGTGAGCCCAGAATTGAACCCTGTGAGGTGGACAGAACAGGTGTTTCATGCTACAAACAAGAAAACAGAGACTTAGAAAACTTGAAGAACTTGCTCAAAGGAGAGCAATTAGAAAGATGCCAGGATTTCAGATTTGTTCTTTGGTTTCCGAATTCTTTCTTGGAAATTGGAAATTGGTTTTGAATAATGCAGTATCTTTTCCATAAACTTTTCTGTAATAGGAAAAGTTTGATCAGCACAAATGGATTCTAACCTGTTCCCTTTTTTACTGTGTTCTAACCTGTTTTATATATATGTTTTATTCACATAATACATGAAGTACAGGCAATGTTTTGTTTCTCTTTTTTACTGTGCCTCATTAAAAGATGTAATAACTAAAAATAAATTGAGTTTTTATTTTATGGACATATTATTTTTTCCACTGATCTAGTATAATAGTCTAAATTGTCACATTTATCCATACATTGAACATCAGAAATAAGTTTGCACTTGAGACAATCTAAGTAAACTTCATCAGTTCCAAACCTAATTCTGGATTTCATTAAAATGAAGCTATGCTTTGCAAATCTTATCTGATGACATCTTATTGATGTTCTCCTCATTCCCACTTTGGGAATGGATAACTTATGGTTGATTTGTAGATTATCTTATGCAGCTGTGATTCTAAAACAGTTTTGGGTAGGTTCTCTATGAGCTTTTGTTGAATCAAATACATTTCACATTCCTAATTGGTACAGTAATTGTGTAATTTAAAAGTTGCACACCACCACAGCATGATTAAATTAATAACAACAATAAAAACACCTTTCTTCCAAAAAGGAAGAAATAAACTCCAAAAGCATAACTCCTAGAACATTAGAATGGAAAGAGACTTTATAAATCACTGATTTTAATGGCTTCAGTTTAGAGCTAAGTAGAGCTTTACACTGGAGGAAACTGAGGCCTAGAGGAGTCTGGGTACAGGCCAGCTGGGACTGGAATTCAGGCTTTTGATGCCCAGTGCTGGGACTCCATCTTCATATGAGAGAGTAAAAACGGAAGGTAAATAAATGCTCTTGGCTGGTACCATCAAATATTTCATTATAGTATAGATTTAGAGGAGAACAGAAAATCAGGAAAGAAATGAAGAAGGCAAATTTTCTGCAGTATTTGGGACTAAAAGTGTTTTAAGGAGCAGCATAGCCAAAGCATAGGAAGCAAACCCTATCTTCATCATTCATTACTACGACATCTCCATTCCTTACACTTCCATTTCCTCTTCTGTAAGACGGAGATAAAGATAACGGGGCTGCTTTGAGGACTGCATGTAATGAGACCCACAAAACATTTAAATAATGCTTGGCACACAGTAAGAGCCTAGCTAATGCTTTTTATTATTAGTAGTATTGTCAAATAACAGAGAACCTAGGCTGATGCCCTAGCTCTTCCACTAAACCTGTAGTCACAGATGCATCACTGAATGTTTGAGTCTAAGTTTCCCTGCTGTACAATGGCATCATAGTATTTTGCCTGCTGATCTTATGGCGATGACAAGCACGAGGACAAAAATGACAATGGTGAGCGCAAGGATCCTGAAAGTGAGAATATCATTTTAGTAATTCTTATTTCCATTCCCCGTCTGTAGTGTTCTCTCTGCAAATGTCTTGTCTGAATACATTTTTAGGCATAGTGTTGACATGATTATTACTATATTAGTTGGAAGAATTAAGGGAGCATCTTGTTTTGATATTAAAGGAAAAGATACAGATGCTATTAAAGACCAAATATTAGAAGTTTAAAGAATGTAACCTAATAAATTATTTTGTATCAAATGAGACCTTCCTAAAGTAATTAGCAAAAAGTACTCATTAATCTATTTTTCCTGGCACAGTGACAAGTCTAATTGGCTTGTTTTTTAAAGCAGTTGAAAAGGATTTATAAAATGTTAAAATTACTGAAAGAATATGGTAATTGTGAAACTTTTCCATATGAATACATTTTGGAATAGGAAAATGGGACAGGAAATAATTTTTATTAACCAGTGGATAATTAAGAATCAGAAGCCGTGATACTTGTTTATGGGTTCCAATTGAATTTTTCTCTAGGCACTTTCTTCATTTATGCTTCATTTATTTCATCTTTTAAGGTACTGTTGATTTTTAGTCTTCCGCTCACGACACTGAATTATGAGGTTTGCATTATAATAGCTCCCCTGAGTTAGTAACAGAATATTAACTATTTTGAGATTGTTATCCTTGTGAAAATACTATTTTAATTAAACAAAGAAAATATGATTAAAATTATAAAACACAAGGTGGTGGAGTATGGCATGCTTTTATGTATTTATAGTCTTACTTTTCAGTGCCATATTCATTACATTTTTATGTGTAATTTTCTTCACAGTTTTAAAAATTAATCACTTTATAAATAAGGTTACTGGTGTCCAATGAAAAATTTCACATAAAAGTTTGAGTTAAGGGGAGTAAATACTAGTTTTATCTATCGTCAAACATTAGGCACATCAGATTTCCATATCAATTTTCAATTACATATCTCCTCCTAAAAGGAGACCTGTAATGAATGATGGATAAAGCAGGCTGCTTGGTAGGTTGTTCTTGAGGCAAACTGTGATATAAGTAGGTCTTGGTATCTGCCTGTTTCTATTTCTGGGCTTGTTTCCCGTTTTCTTGGTCTCTGCCTCAATTCTCCTTTGGCAGGTGGGAACTTCTTTCCTTTTAGCCTGTCCTGCTTCTCAGTTTTCTCAAAACATGGACTCAAGAAGGGTTTTGATTTCAGTCCATTTTATTCTGTGTAAATTGAAGCCAGTTAATTATTTCTCCCATGGTTATTTACATTTTAAGTCTTAACAACAAATATTGAAGAAAATATTTTCTTCTTTGTAATCTACATTTACATCCTGAATAGGTGGAGAAAGCATATTTTTAAGCAGAAAATCAAGTCTCTCTTAGCACTTCTATAATCATGTATTTAATGCTTAAAATGGGTAATGATGACCAGTATCATATTGAGCACTCCTATTCAAAATGCTGGTGAGACAGAGAAGATATGTGAAGAATTTTGCCTTTGAGAAAGAGAGGCATATTTGAAAAATCTTTGGAATTTTTTGATAAATCAGCATATTTAGTTTTGATTGAAACTCTCAAGCTTACTTTCAGGTCTTGTTCTCTTGAATTTTATCTTTTTTTTTTTTTTTAAGAGGATAAACAAAGGTTTTTATTTTATTTATTATTTTTTAAACTTTTAGGTTCAGTGGTACATGTGCAGGTTTGTTATATAGGGAAACTTGTAAAACGGGGGTTTGTTTTATAGATGATTTCGTCACCTAGGTACTGAAATAGAAGAGAACCAAGATCTGCATCCTCTTTAGTTGCTTGTTTTATGGAATATGTCATTAAGTTTTGCTTACAAGCTCAGCCTTCTCAGAGATCAAGAATGGTGAATTAGTGTTATATAAAATTTAAACAAGAAACATTCAAGAAAAATAACCATGTAAACATGGACCATTTGTTTCTGATGTACAGCTGTTATCTCATGAACTAGACTATCTCTGATAGGCAAATAAGTTTCAATGGAAATGTAAAACCCTCTTCCTAGAAAATGATTATTGGAAAATCAGATATGAAATCTGAATTATTTTCAAACCAGAAAGCTCAAAATCCGTGTTCTCACCACTAGTTTAACTCTGCCCCCTTGTGCGTATAGGATGCATTGAGATGGGGCCTATAAGCTTCATAGAAAACAAGGCAAGTCCAGTGTTTCTCCTTAAAGGATTTGATTAAAATCTCCTGGAAAAATCATTTACAATTTCTATATCTTATAGGATAATTTTACAAGGTAGTCATTAAATAATTAGAGAAACATTCTTCTATGGAACAATAATAAACTGCATTAAAATTATATTTAGGAGTAGAACATCTCCCTAACATTTGTAGAAACTTTACACTCTGCAATGAAAATGATGTCCTAAGAAACAACTTTTGCGACAGACCAATGGGTGAAAAGATAAGCCGTATGAAGCTATAATCAGGTGATTTTTGGTATAATTCCCTGTCTTACCTCTATGACATTCTCAGTTATGACTGTACATACTAAAAGAGGAAACATTTTGACTTAAAATTCTAACTTAACAAAAGAATATTTTTTATTCTAATACATTTACTACAGTTACTTTAAATAACAAACGACTCTTAAGTACTCATTAAAGTGAACTCTAAAGTACTCAATTAACTTTTAAAGTGAATTTACTTTTTATAGCAAAAACCCTAACAGTGTGCTGAAGGGTTTGTGGCATGTGTAGAAAGAAAGCAACAGTAATAGCCAAAGATGGAAGGGGCTGCAAATGGAATTAGGTTGCTGTACGACTCTTCTGTTATAGTGAAGTGACATAATGTTAATTTAAGGCTTACTGTGATTAAAGATGTATAATGTGGTCCCTTTATACATATATAGCCAATAAAAAACCAAAAGAGGAGATAGAATAGAATACTAAAAAATTATTTGATTAATCCAAAAGAAAGTAGTGGTAGGGACTAAAAGAATTAAAATAAAACAGAAGGAGTAACAAGAAAACATAGCAAGATGATAGAATTAAACAAGACTCTATTGATAATTGTCTTCAATTTAAATAGGCTAAAAACTCTATGTAAAAGGCAGATAATCAGGCTAGGTAAGAAAAGCAACATGTAATTATATGCTGTTTATAAAAGATTCCCAATAAATATAAAACAAAGTGAATGGAAAAGTATAAAATATAATACACCATGCAAATTCACGTATTACGGCACATTTCAGGGAAATGTGCATTACTAGAGACAATGAGGGTCATTTCAGAGTGATAAAAGATCAATTCATCAGGAACATAAAATATGAAATGTATATACATATTGTAACAGAGATATTATTATATAAAGAATGGCAGAGCTTAAAGAGAAACAGAAAAATACACAATAACAGTTGGAGATTTTAGCACTCCACTGTCAGTAATAACTAGCGGACATATACAAAAATAAAAGCATTCAGATTGATGAGCAACTCTAATTACAAACAGCGTAACCATCTAGAACATTGTACCCAATAATTGTAGAATATACATTCTTTTCTAATACATGTGGGACATTCATAAAGACAGAACACATGACAGATCATAAAACATCTTTTGATAAATATGTAAGAATTGAAATAGACAATATACTATTCTGAGCATAAGGAAATTAAATTAGCAATCAAAATATTGGGAAATAAGCAACCATCCTTAAGTAGCTAATAGGTTAAAGAAGAAATCACAGGGTGAATTAGAAAATATTATGAATTATATGATATAAAGACACAATATATAAAAATTTATAACATACAGCCAAAGCACTACTTAGAGGCAAAATCATGGCTATAATTGTATAGAGTAAGAAGCTATAAAAATAAGCCATAAAAAAGAAAAAAATAATAAAAAATAAGAAATTAAACCTGGAGTTAGTTACAAAAATAAGAACTAATAAATATGAGCAGAAATAAAAGAGAAAACCAAGAATATAATCAACAAATTTGATATAAAATTAATAAAAGTAAGAACACTCTAACTAAATTCATTCTCCTCTGCAAGGAAAACACACACACACACACACACACACACACACACACACACACACACACAAAGAAAACAAAACAAAACACAAAGAGAGAAAAAAACCACAAACTACCAATATCAGGAATGAAAGATAATACTTTACTACCAATCCTGCAAGTAATAAAAAAATAATAGAGGAGTATCATGAATATTTTGTGCAAATAAATTCAAGAACTTAGATGTGATGGAAAAATTTCCAAAACAAGTACAAGAAATTTAAAATCTATGTGTCTACTTATAAATTTGAATTTTCAGCTAAAAAATTATCCTTCAAAAAATTGCCCAGCCCATATGGCTTCGCTGATTAATTCCTTCAGATGGAACACTCCTCAATTCCTTGCATGAGGACATATATTCTTGATGCCAAAACCTAAAAAGGGCATTACGGGGAAAGAAACTTTTAGATCATTATCTCTCTTGAACTTAGATTCAACAGTTCTCAAAAAGTTACAAATTAAATCCAAGAATACAAATAAATGAAGAACTCATCATGACCCAGTGGGGTTTATCACAGGAATGCAAGGTTGGCTCGACATATCAAAAATCATTCAATGTAATTTACCACACTAATAATGAAAGGAAAGAAAAACATAATCATGTTTATATGTGCAATGAAAGTATGAGAAAACTCAGCTTACATTCATGATTGAAAAAATTCTTTCAACCTTTCTGTATATTTTAAATATTTTTATTTTTACTTTTTATTTTCAGAGATGGATTTTTTTTTTTCACTCTGTCATCCAGGCTGGAGTGCAGGAATGGAATCTTGGCTCACTGAAATCTCTGCCTCACAGGCTCAAGTGATCCTCCCACCTCAGCCTCCCAAGTAGCTGGGACCACTGTCACGTGCCACCACACCCAGCTAATGTTTTGTATCTTTTTGGTAGAGACAGGGTTTTATCATGTTGCTCAGGTTGGTCTTTAACTCCTGAGCTAGGCAATTTATTTGCCTAGGCCTCCCAAACTGCTGGGATTACAGGCGTGAGCCACTGCACCTGGCCTATTCAAAAAAATTTTAAATATACCATTGGGAAAAAAACTGTAGAGACATGATTATATATGATATTATAAAAATATAATTATCCTTAATTGATCTATAGATGCAATGTAATCCTATTTTAAAAATCCCAGCAGAATTTCTATTTTGTTTTACAAAATTTTACAAACTGTTTCTAAAGTTTATTTAGAAACACATACAAAAGAACAGGAAGAATGAAAACAAAGAACAAATTTGGAGTACTTACCCTACCTGATTTAACACTTACTATGAAGATATAATAATCAAGTCAGTGTGATATTGGTCTAAAGATAGACATGTAGGTTAATGAAACATAATAGAGACTTCAGAAATAAATTGATCCATATATAAGTTCCTTTTTTTGACAAAGACACAAAATTAATTCAATGTGGAAAAGAAACATTTCAACAAAAAGCTCTGGAGCAGTGGTTATCCATATGGAAAAATAATGAACTTCAATTCCTGCCTAATATAACACATAAAGTTAATTATAAACTAAAACAAAAATTGTCTAGAAAAAAATAGCAAAATATCATTTGACTTTAGAGTAGGCAGAGTATTCCTAAACAGGATAAAAAGAGACAGACACGTCTTTCTTCCTATTTATGTTACAAACCCTAAGTGCTTTTATCCATTTTTATGGATTGCCTGTTACCAGCATTATGTGGGTTTTCAGCACAAGCTTCTCACTTATATATCAAAATACAGCTTTACTGCTACCAGATATATTACACTGGAGGTACAATGCTAAAACTCAAGTAGATACAGAAAGTAATTTTTAAGAAAAAGCAGAGTGAGTTAGAGTGCTTTGGTCAAACTTCCAAGGAAGTGAGACTTGAACCTTGAAGGCTGGTGAATCAGTTTCCTATTGCTGCTGTAACAAATGACCACAAACTTAGTGATTTAAAATACAGATTTATTCTTAAAGTTCTGGGGGTCAGAAGTCCAAAATCAGCTAACATCTTGATGTTAGCAGGGCTGCATTTCTTCTGAGGCTCTAGGGGAGAATCTGGTTCCTTCTGGAGGCTGCAGTGTTCCTGGCTCATCTTCACAAACTAAGGTCAACAATCACATAGCTTTGTCCTCTGCTTCCATCTGTAAATGTCCTTCTCTGACTGCTTCTCATTTCCCTCTTTCACTGATAGGGATCATTGTGATTACATGGCGCCCACCCAGTTAATCCAGGAAAACCTCCCCATCTCAAGATAGTTAACGACCATATCTGAAAAGGCCCTTTTGCTGTGTCAGGTAACATAGTGACAGGCTCCAGAAATTGGGGTCCTCCTTCTGCTTACCACAGCTGGGTAGACTTAGGATAGCTAGAGAGGAAGCCCATTTTAGATTACAAAAGAATGAGTATGGTTTCATAAAAACGAGAAAGTTTTCTGGTGGTTTAGAGTCTCACCTTGGGATGTAAAGAGAATGGATAAGCTGAGGAATGGTACAGTGGGCAGCCAGGTAATCAGGAATATTGCTTTCCAGGCACAGCAGTATTTTGACTTTTCTGGTCAATGGGAGTATTCTGAAGTTTTTAAAGTGTAGCATCAAAGGTCCTGGAGCTTTATAGCATCTTAGAGGAAGTCCTGACCCCAGCCTGTGCCTTCAGGAATATGAAGTGTGATGAACTCCATTTTAAAGATAAGACCACGAGAGTCTAGCTGTTGCCTTACCTGAGGCATAAATATGGAATATTAGCTAGCCTTGTTACTGCATGAAGAGTGACTGGTTTGGAATTGGTGATACAAATCCTCTACACATTACCTTTCAGGGTCATTGACTTGTTAACTTTTCCTTTGGCCAAATAAAGAGGAGATGGAATGTGTCTGGGCTCTTCTGCCAATCAAAACTTCTTGGAGTGACAGATGCCAATTTTAATACAGGTACCATGACAGTCAATTAGCATGTACTATTTTTATATTCCATGGGAAATAACACGGAACCTTTGAAATCCATCTGAATTCAAGGGGAATTTTTTAGACAGCCTGAAAAGAATGCCTGCTTGGTTGTCAAACTCTGAAAAGAATTTAATGCTGGTGAATATTTCCAGCCTTCAACTTTATCTAACAAATTTCTTCTTAATATTGTTATTCTTTGGAATTCTGACCCTCTCTTGTATCTATTTAAAAGCCTTACCTCATATTTTCAGAATTCCCTACACTGGTATGGCTAACTATGAAGTCTTGCATATTCATGGCTATATGTAAGATTTCAATTGATTAAAAATGTAATCAGAAATACAGGGTTAAAGGAGGTTTTCACTTAAAGGAACTTAGGAATTAATGTCTTTAAGAAAATGATAAGGAGGTTTGATGCCCCTTTCAGTATTATGGTATTTCAAAATTGCTTCTGAAAGATACATCTTATAATTTTTACATCTTTTTTTTTCTAAATAGACATTCATACTTTTTTTGCTTACCATATTATAAGAGGTATTTGCAATTTTTAAAAGGTATACATTAAATATCATTTATCAACATGGCTCTTATATCCAACAAGTTTTTATTCTCAGTATTAGCATAATACCTTAAGTAACATACATCTCTTGGTTTAACACTAGGTACCATACCTATCAAAACTCCTTTTGTACAGCTACATTTTTCTTTTCCAAAACACTTTGCAAATGTTACTTTCTAAGTACAACCCAAGACACAGTTAGTTTCTAATATCCCTGTGTTGTTATTGGCAAAACATAATAATCTAGGGAGTTGCTAATTGAAGGATAGGTACCTCTGCCTGTTTCCCACATCACTGTAAGTGATTAGGTAAGGTTATTGCAATATTTGCAGAGCCATCAGGGAGATTTTTACCACTTGATGCTTAATTGTTACTCATTTCAGTTCAAGTGGAATAATATCCCTTCAGCATTGGTTGGCACGTGAAGGAAGATTAACATGTAGAAACCTATATGTCACTCTGTATCGTGAAATACAGAATGAAAGACTATGTCATTCTTAGGTCTGAGCTCTAATGGACAAAATGTAGTATCAGAAAAAATGCATGTCCCTAATTTTCATCAGGAATCTTTTTAATAAGCCCATGACAATGGATCATCTTCACCCTACAGTTGAGACTTTGGATGCCTCCAGAGAGATGAGAAGGAATGGAGGATTGTTGTTCTTCTGCTGGGGCATTTGCTCACAGCTCCACACATTGTGGGCAATTAACTTTCTTTAACAGATGAAAGACAGCTAGCAAGTGCCCTGTGACAAAGGATAGCAATGGGAGATGTGGCAGGCCAGGAGTAGTGATGGATTATCAATCGAAAAAAGTGATTAGATCAGCTCCTTCAGAGAATGGATTATAAGTACATTAGTCCCGTTTCCAAATTTGTTGTCCCCTGATTTTCTTTAAAGGTGGCTAAAACTGAAAATTACTTTTTTTTTGTTTTTTTGAGACGGAGTTTTTGCTCTGTTGCCTGGGCTGTAGTGCAATGGCACAATCTTGGCTCACTGCAACCTCTGCCTCCTGGGTTCAAGAGATTTTTGTGCCTCAGCCGCCTGAATAGCTGGGATTACAGGCACCCGCCACCACGCCTGGCTAATTTTTGTATTTTTTTTTCTATATTCTGTTCATGTATAATATTTGTATTTTTAGTAGAGACGAGGTTTCATCATGTTGGCCAGGCTGGTCTCGAATTCTTGACATCATGCAATTCACCTGCCTTGGCCTCTCAAAATGCTGGCATTATAGGTGTGAGCCACTACACCCAGCCAACTGAAAATTACTTTAAGAAAACAATAATCAACCTAAGAGGAATTCAAACCTAGATGGAAACAAAACAAAGTTTTGTTGAAGGCTTCCAATGCTGCATTTCTTTTCTCTTTTCCATAGTTCTTATTAACATCTAATGTACTATATCACTTACATATTTTATTATTATTTTTTTTTGTATCTTGATTATAAGCTCCACAAGGGCAAGGATCATTGCTTTTTTTTTTACAGTGCTGAGACCCAAGGACCTTTTATGCAATAGGTGTGCAACAAATATCTTTTAAATGAATGATTTAATGGAAGGAGTGAATGTGGTCCTTGATATACTTCCATAATGTTTAAAATAATTATAAGCCAACATTATGTAACACACAAGTGTCCTGCCACTGGAGGGCCCTAGGTTATAGCAAAAGTCTCAACAATCTAGCCATTAATATTTTATGTGTGGGAGAAGCCCTTTTATTTGCTGAAGATTTCCAGCTCATCAAAATTACAGTCGGTATATTTGGCAATTTCATGCATTTGTAATATTTATTTTCGGAATAAATATTTTATCTCTCAATTGAGTTCTTTTTCCATTTGGAAGGCACAGTTTCCAAGTAGAAAATCATTTTTGTATTGGGTACTTTGATTACTAATGTACTGAATGTATTTATACCAATTTGTAAATAACAACCTTCTTTGGAGGAAGAAGGATCTGTAAGATCCATGAAGATCACCATAGTTTGGCTATGAGAGGAGACAGGGTTAATGAAAATCAAAATTTTCTGGAAATTCTGAGAGTTTATCTTGGCATGTTTAGGTTGTTAAAGGTTTGCTTTATTTAGTTATAATATGTGTCAGTAATTTCCAGCTTCATCTTATAAATTCATACATATTTTAATGTATGACATGAACATACACATACCTATGCATATATGATACATGAATACATACTACACAACTATGGGCAATATGTACACATATATTTAGTACTAGGGATTTTCTTGAGATTTACATTTTCTAATGACTTTTGACTCTATATGAACCTCAGAATTTTCATGGTCAATGTAGTAAGATCATATTTTCCCTTTCTGTGAGTACCCTTAAAGAAGAAATTACATTCAAATCTTTAGAAGTGTCATCTATACTTTGCTCAAAAGTTTGACAAATCCATTATTTCTTAATGGGAGTTTTAGAGCTGTCAACTCAGGAAGTCTTACTTAGGAAGTAGAGCAAAAGTTACACATTTCAAACACAGAAAAAATGAGAAATTTTATGGCAGCCTGTTGTGAACCAACCTAGTTTGTGTTAGTGGAGGCTGGAAGTAGGATGGTCTAAATCTCAGGTAAGCCAGGCAAAGACTCACCTTCTGCAAGAGAGATGCCACCAACAGAAAATACTTGGTTCCCAGGACACTAAAAAAAAAAAGAAATTCTTCCCCTGCAAATGTGCCTGCTGTGGTGGCAGGAGCACTTCTGAGGACAGGGCACAGGACCAGATGGCTGGTTTCACCACCTGCCAATGCCCGGGCACCATTTTGGATCCCTCATCTTTCTCTCATTGTTGAGGTGCTTTCTGACACCTCTTTCCACCATGGGGTGCTTTTTGTCCATGTCACACATCTGCAAGGGAAGACACAAAATCTTTTATACTCAATATTTTAAGGTAAGTAATTTATCATTGTCTTCCATCTATCATATTTTCCTTTATCCACAGGAAGGAGAGATAATTTGGGGCTCTTATGTTAAACAAAAATATCTGATTTTCTATACTTTTAGAATTACAGATGCTAGTTTGAAAACAGCATTTAATTACCATGCAATGCTTTAATATGGAGTGTGAGTGTGTGTGTGTGTGTGTGTGTGTATAGTGGTACCATTAACATGATCTTCTTTAAATAAGGTTAAATCATTCAAGCCCACACAGTTCTAAGGAAAATTCCAAGACATCCTAGTGAGAAAATTTTCCTGGTACCAAATGCCAAGCAGAATTTTATTCTTTTTTTTTTAGATGGAATCTTGCTCTGTCATCCAGGCTGGAATGCAGTGGCATAATCCTGGCTCACTGCAACCTCTGTCCCCTGGGTCCAAGTGATTCTCCTGCTTCAGCCTCCTGAATAGCTGCGACTACAGGCACCTGCCACTGCACCTGGCTAATTTTTGTATTTTTAGTAGAGACAGGGTTTTATCATATTGGCCAGGCTGGTCTTGAACTCCTCACCTTGTGATCTGCCCACCTCGGCCTCCCAAAGTGTTGGGATTACAGACATAAGCCACTCTGCACAGCCAAGAATTGTATTCTTAAAAGATTTTTGGGTTTAAATTTTGACAGGATATTTGAAATGAATTTACTATTTGGAATTTCATATCTTTCTTGCTCCTTCATAAACAGCCTCTTCTTATCACATTAACTAGCCACAGCAGTTTGGGAGAGCTTACAGTTTAAAAGCTTCAGAGAGGAACCATTTTGATCAGAATGAAACAGCAATTGAGGACATACAGTAGTGTTATGGATTGAATGGTGTCCTCAACATTTATAGGTTGAAGCTCTCATCTCAATATGACTGTATTTGGAGACTGGGCCTTTAAGGTAGTGAAGTTAAATGAGGTCATTAGAGTGAGACTCTAATCCAACAAGAGTGGGGTCCTTGTAAGAAGGGAAAGAGATACCTAGGATGTGGCCACAGAGGAAAGACCATGTGAGGACACAGAAAGAAGGCAGCCATCTGCAAGACAGGGAGAGAGGCCTCAGGAGAAGCCAATTCTGCTGACACCTTGACTGGGGACTCTCCGCCTCTGGAACTGTGCAACAGTACATTTTGTTTAAGTCATCCAGTCTGTGGCATTTTGTTGTGGCAGTCCTAGCAGACTAATAGAAGTAATAATAAAATGTTAACAAGGACATAGAAAATAGTAGTTATTTCAATATGAGGCCCACTGGGTGTTTGCAAAAATGGCTACATGCTTTTTTGCAGCTCCTTCGGTTAGAGATGATGTCTTTCTGTTTTTTTTTTTCACCCCCTGGATGTCTTCTGATCACCTTTCCAGAACCTCTCTCCATGTATCCATCCTGTTCTCAGACACTGACCTGTATAGACTATACCAACCAGCTTCTCTGCCCTCTGACTTCTATTGCATTGGCTATCAGGGAGCACTAGCAGGTGATGGTAGAGAGACAAGGGGTAATTAGGGCACTGATTTGCCTAGAAACTTGCCTGTAGGGTCACCATGGGTTGGTTGCATCTCCTAAGGGAAGGTCCTCTCTACCCAGACTTCTACCTGCCTTTGGGTTCTGGTAGCTGCCAGCTCCCTTCATCTCTTCAGGTCTAAAGCTGGTAGTGAAGTGATATGGTTTGGCTCTGTGTCTCCACCCAAATCTCACCTGGAATTGTAGTAATCCCCATGTGTCAACAGTAGGACTAGGTGGACAAAAGTGAATCATGGGGGTGGTTTCTCTCATGCTGTTCTCATGATAGTGAGTTAATTCTCATGAGCACTGATGGTTTTATAAGGGCTTTCTCCTTTATTCAGCACTCATTCTCTCTCCTGCTGCCCTGTGAAGAGGTGCCTTCTGCCATGATTGTACGTTTCCTGAGGCCTCCCCAGCCCTGCAGAACTGTGAGTCAATTAAACCTTTTTCCTTTATAAATTACCCAGTCTTGGGTATTTCTTCATAGCAAAGTAAGAATGGACTAATACATGAAATATCTTTCTTTCAAGTCCCAGGGCCCAAAGTACAGCATGAACCATTGTTGTTTCTCTCCCTGCTGCCCAGACCTTTTAAATAAGTTTTTTTTTTTTTAATTAAATTCTCTTCAAATTACTCTTACATGATTGTCCCATTACTCCCTTGCCTGAATTCTGACTTAGGGATACAATACAAAGACTATCAATCTATTCCACTGATGAAATAATTTTTTTTCTCTACTAAGTATCACCTGTGGTGCTGGTGGTGGTGGTGATGGTGGTGGTGGTGGAGTGTATGTACAAGATTGTATTTGTTTCTTTCTTGGAATTGCAGCACATCAAGTGATAAAATTTCTTGTTTTGCCTTCTCTGTGTGTATACTACTGCATGTAAATCTATTTTCAGCCTGGAATCAAACATTTCTTCAAGGCAGGGCAGGCTAATTTCATGGGTCAAGAGGCTACCATTCTGTCCTTTAAAAAAGAGCAAGTGTCTGACTGCTTCTTACAGTGTTTGTATCAGGTAGGTAGGAATTATGATAACTCTGCTGATAAAGTACAAAGAAAATCATGACATAAACAAGACAAGGGGTTTATTTTCTAAGTAGTAAGGAGCACAGATTTTAGTTAGTTCAAGGTTGTTATGTGTGGTAGATCGCAAAATTGGTCATGACTTGTTACAACTCTTCTCATCAAGGGGGAGGTTGTATTAGTCCGTTCTCATGCTGCTAGTAAAGACATACCCAAGAGTGGGTAATTTATAAAGGAAAGAGGTTTAATTGACTCACAGTTTCACAGGGCTGGGGAGGCCTCACAATCATGGTAGAAGGTGAAGGAGGAGGTAGGTCATGTCTTACATGGTAGCAGGCAAAGAAATCATGATAGCCAAGCAAAAGAGGAAACCCCTTATAAAATCATCAGATCTGGTGAGACTCATTCACTACCATGAGAAGAGAAGGGGGGAAACTGATTCCATAATTCAGTTATCTCCCACTGGGTCCCTCCCACAACATGTGGGAATTATGGGAGCTATGATTCAAGATGAGATTTGGGTGGGGACACAGCCAAAGCGTATCAGAGTTCTATTTCTTCACCCTACAATCCAGAGTGGCCTTGTGACCGATAGTGTGTGACAAAAGTGACAGTAGGCAAGTCCCAAGTGTGAGTCTCAAAGACTTTGCATACCTCTTCTCTTGGGACTCTGCTGTTTGCTGGAGAGAGACTATAAGCAGAAAGGCTTCTATTGTCCTAGCTATCCCAACTGAGGCCATCAGAAACTTGTTAACCCAGCTGACCTGCTAGCTGACTAAAGACCTACGAGTGAAGCATCCAAAATCAATCAACACTAGCCCAGGTTGAAAAAAGTCATCTACTTTAGCCCAGCCCAAACTGTCAAAAGGCAGAAGTGGAGCTAAACAAATGAGTTTGTTTTAATCTAAGTTTTAGGGGTGGTTTGTTATGCAATAAATCTTGGTATATTATTGTAGTTCATCAGAGCCCACGGCTCTTCCAGTTCACTGCTCTACCATTCTGAAAGTATCAGCTGTGTCCTGATATTCACAAGGAGGCTGCTGGAGTGCTAACTATTACACCTGTATTCCAGACTGGAGGAAGAGGAGAAAGGCAAAAGGAACCTTTCACATGAAAAAATCGCTTCTTTTAAAGGAGCTTGCTCAAGAAAACCACCCAATGTTTCCCTTATATGTCTACTTAGCTATGCCTATTTCCAAATAAAGTTGAGAAGTATAGTTTTGATAGATGGGCACATTGCAACCCAACCCCCAAATAGGTCTGTCATTGAGGAAAAATTGAATATCACTTAATAGTTAGCAATATTACTACATTACTGTCATAAACCCTCGGGGATTTTAGGACACCTTAACATTGAGTCTGTTGATGAATGACTCTTGTTCTATTACATAGAACTCCTGTGTGATAACTAGATTGGAGTCTTCATATATGCCTTTATCTTAATATTATTTTCTTTTTATAAAGTGAAAGCAAGTTTATTAAAAAAGTAAAGGAATAAAAAATGGCTACTCCATAGACAGAGCAGCCCCAAGGACTGCTGGTTGCTCATTTTTATAATTGTTTTTTGATGATATGCTAAACAAGGGGTAGATTATTCATACCTCCATTTTTTAGGCCATACAGGGTAACTTCCTGACACTGCCATGGCATTTGTAAACTGTCATGGCGCTGGTGGGAGTGCAGCAGTGAGGAGGACCAGAGGTCACTCTCGTTGCCATTTTGGTTTTGGTGGATTTTGGCTGGCTACTTTACTGCAAGCTGTTTTGTCAGTGAGGTATTTATGACCTGTAGTTTGTGCTGACCTCTTATCTCATCCTGTGACTTAGAATGCCTTAACTGTCTGGGAATGCAGCCCAGGTTTCAGCCTCCTTTTACCCAGCTCCTATTTAAGATGGAGTTGCTTTGGTTCACAAACCTCTGACATTTCCCCACTTTCTTTTCTAAGAGAACCCTTAATTCTAAGGGTTGCAGAGGGACAAAGATTCATCTTCTGTAACTTCTTCAGGCTGAATAGGGGCGATGATATTCCTGCCTACTTATGAGGGTCTCTTGTATTCAGGGTAGCCAGGAACTCAGTCAGAAAGGATCAGTATGGTGAGGGCCATGTCTGACTCTTGAGTTTCAACAAGAGGTGATCTCTGGGAGATTAGTAAGTGTTAGTTTAAGAAAACACTCAGTAATCTATATTGTTCTGTATTCCTACCCAAAGAGTAAAACAGCAATATACTCCACAAGGGTAAAGGAAAATAAGTAAAGTTATTCCAAGTAAACTAAATTAGTAGGCTTTTAATGAACTGGGCGACTGTTAGAACTAAGCTTACATGGGGTTGTTAATTGATTGTAATGTGCCTAGAATTAGAATACTGATCCAGATTATTACATTGCCCATCCCTCTGGTTTCTTCTGAGCAGCAATCAGAGATCACTGATTGGTTCACAGGAATAATCAGGTTACCCTAAATTGCAGAAACAAACTTAAAAACAACTAATGAGACTAGAATTTAATAACAAGTGTACCCTAGTTCTTGAAACATAGTATTTCAGACTCCAGTTTCCCATTTTTACTAAAGACAAATCACTGTAAGGCTGATTTGCTTTATTATACTTGGTCTGATTATTTGTATAAAGTGCAGCAAGAATAATTATTTTTCACATAGGCTTTTTAATTGGCTTTGGTGGAACTCTGTTTCGTAAGGAATCTCAGATACCACTTTTTAAAAGCGGAATCCTGCCATGGATTTGTACCCTCAAATACCTATGAGTTGAGTGAATTTCTCTCCTTTTGATGTCCCAAGTTAACTTGGGGCTCCTGGACCTGATAGAGAGTGGCATTTTTTACTTACCACAGGTCAGAAACCCCATACAGTGACTGTGTATGCAAGGTATAAGGCTGGTTTCCCAAGGGGCTTTTATTGGCTCCGTAAGTCAAATTTGATTCCTTAAAGAGAAACACACCATTCCAGTCAAAGCTTTGGTAAAATAACCTATTTCTCCAATTTGTGTCCTGTTAAAAAAGAAAACAAATTTTTATTGCACTTACACAAATATATTGCCATAAGTTAAAGATACTCACAACCAGTTTCCAAATTATGGAGAAATTAGGTAGAGAGAAACAAATATGCTCCAAATTTTGTTCACAGGAATATACTTTACTCAATTGCTAAAAGCTATAAATAGCTAAAAAATAAAACAAAACAAAAAGCAAACAAACAAACAAAAAAGCTCCATGACTCTGAAAAACAAAACAAAGCATCAGCAATGTTTTAAGCAAGTTAAAAAGATTACTTTAGTTTTCCGTAGGTTCAGTTAATTCCGTTAACTCCTGTTCTATTTGATATTTATGAACATTTTAGCTCTTTATGAGAGTTTTGAAAGTTGTTTCCTCTATTCTAATATTACAATTTTCAATTAGACAACTGCATTTAAGAACACCTGCTAGAGTTCTATAGTTGATTATAAATCACCTTCTAAAGAGGATTAAAACAAGACAATTGTCTGCGGATGACAAACTGTTTTAGGAAAACAAGACAACAATTGTCTGTGGATGACAAAATGTTTTAGGACAGCCACTATTAAAGCTACAATTGATAAGGAAATTTGGTAACTTCTGTGGCACACAAAATTTTACATAATTCTAATTATTAATAATATACACTAAGTCATATTAGAATTACAGGAGTTTCCCATAACTTTGGAACATATACGAATAATATATTTATGCAAATATAGCTGAAAGAAAGCAAAATATGATTTCACATTTGATAATGTTTCCTGTATGATTTTTATGTCAAATAAGCCAAATTTTACCTTTACATTAATGTCCTGTTAATGTTAAACCCAATGTTTAATAAAACCTTATAAGCATATTTACCCAATTTTAATGTTTAGCCATAAGGTAAGATTCTTAAAAACCTTTTATAACACTTTACATTTTTTCTTTTGTGAAACAGCCAATCAGAAAAACTTCTTGTGCTTTCATTCCAATGTTTAATTTATGGAAAAACTGAATAATACCTGCTTTAACTTTAGCCAATATGTTCACACACAGAATCTCTTACAATTAATTTTTTTATGAACCTTCCACAACTTGTTTAAATCTTTAGATTTTTTTCTTAATGAAAACAATCCTTTAACACTTTAGGCAGAAAAAAGTCCACATTCCTCTGACTTCTTATAATCTTTCACCAAAATACATTTTACTTTCTTTACACATCTTGCATGTAAAAATGTTACTTTAGTGGTTTTAATTACATGTTATAATGTTAACTCTTAGAAACTTATTTTTGGTGGAAATCTTGGTAAATCTGAGATTTTAATTATGTACTAGGTGTGGAGCCTCATCTAGGACACACAAGGCAGAAGTGGAGATAAGAGCTGACTCTCCAGCGTAGCTAGGGGGCGTGGCTAACCCCACACGTCTCCAGGCCTTATCTAGAATCTAATGGCTTTAAGGTAGGTAAATTGAACAATTTTCAAGTCAAAGAAACAGTTTGACCTTAAAGCATTTAGCAAATCTGATATCTGACTTTAATTTAAACCAAATGTCTACATTTTCAAGACGTTTTATTTTATCAATAATCTTTAAAACTGTCTTTATTTCCAAAGGATTACTAAAGTTATGTGAACAAAAAAAGCATTAAAGTTTCTATTGTTCTTACAAAATATTTGATTTAAACTCTTATTTTTTAAGCCAATTAATGAGAGCTCTTTTATATATAAACATGCAACACATATAAATACATAGACAGAAGATTCAGCACTTGGAAGATTTTTCATTTGCCAGTTTCTTGATGGGATTATGGGCCTCAGGGTGGAGCTCTTGGAAAAACAGGGCCAGGAAAGCATGCATTTCTAGGGTCAAATAAGTAGCAAATAAGCAGCTGAAGGCAAAGACAGATCCCCAAAATGAAGGATGCCATTTTAGACTGATTCCTGAATCCTCAAAAGGAGGGAAATGATGTAAGAGAAGGCAATGCAGTGCTTCTACTCTGCATGTCATTGCAAGGCAACCCAAAGCCAATCAGCCCATTTTGTAATCAGCCCGTACCTCATGGGAGTCTCATCTCCCAGTGGGGAGTGAAAATGTTTTCTTATCTTCCAAGTGGCCCAGAGTATGCTTCTCTGATTCAAGTGTTCAAAGAGATAAGTATCCCTTCATAACTACTATCAGCCATCCATTAAAGTATATTTCTTACCAAGTTATTGCCACTAAAACTCTTTCATAATGTGAAGCAATTTCTGATACCCCCAAACTTAAAAGCTTCAGACAAAAAACGAAACAAAACAAAACAGAGCCTTTGGTTTTGAGAGGGGTCTCTCTGCTTTTAATTCCTGGGGTTTCATGAGGAAAACAGAGGATTTTTTCTCAAAACAGGGTCTGTGGCACCTCCTCTGTTTTTCCCCAGGGCTCCCAGGCTACCAGAAGTTACCTTACAGCCTCTCATTTTTGCATTAAGACTGGTGAGGCAAAAAAATAATAATAATAATTTAAAAAAAGGGAGAAAAATAATTCAATCAACTGAGAAGAAAAAGTCTTTTCTAGAAAAATAAGATCCAAGAAGGGAAAAACATAAAGACCTTTTAAGCATATCTATAGTTTGTTTATACACTTTTAATTAAGCCGATTTTAACCATATCACTCTTTGATAAAGTCCTTTTAGAATTTAATATGCCAAATGGCCAATATTTCCGGCTTTTGAACTTCACCAAGTGCCACTTCCTATGTGCTTAGAGAAAGAAAAACTTAAGACAGTCCATGAAAAAGAATACATAAGGTCACACAGATATTAAACCAGAAACAACTTACTTCCTAGGTGGGGAATGGAACCTGGAATACCACTGTGAATGTGCAAAAACTTAACCAGTAAGCTAGAGCACAGGGCAGCCTCCATTTCTTTTCCCAGAATGAGTCAGAGTACTTGATTTTGAGCTTGCAAAGGCTTTTAATTATTTACTAAGATTTTTTTAGAGCTAACTATGACATGAACCCTAAAATTCCTGTTCCCTGAAGGCAGAGACCAAAAGGAAGTACTACCATGTGGTTAAAAGCTCAAGCTCCCAAGGACATGAAACAAGGTGGAGACTTTATCCAGTTTTTTGTTTGTTTCAGGAACCTGCAGCCACGTTTGTGACTGACCACCTTGCTGGGTCAACTTGAAAAGCGGGCTTCCAGGTGTTCTAAGTTGGTGTTTTATCTTGAAGTACCCCTTGACACAGAAAAATGAATTCACAGCACAAAATACACCAGTTTAAGGATAGCCTGAGAATTCTTTTTCAGGTTAATCAAAACTTTACAAAGGACATAAACACTGATTTTTCTTTTCCATTCATTCAACTGTTTGCATAGAGAGGAAGAAGCCAGAAATCTGACTGGTAAGAAATACCCTTTTGCTTGCATGCCAGGGTTTTGGGTTCCCTTCCCCTGAGCGACTCTAGTGATCCAGCTTGCCATCTTGTGGCACCATTGCCCTGGGGATCAAGCCGAATCATAGGGAATATTATTATTTTTTCATTCTGGCCTGAGCATAATACATGTGATAAAACATAGACATTAGCTACTCTGCTTAGCCCCTTCATCTTTAATCCAACCTCCAACTTGGAGTTTCAACACATGATCTCTGGGCAAGGCAGTTTCCCTGAGTAAGAGAAAAGAAAGGAAAAGGAGAGAGAGAAAAGCATTGTCTGTGGCTGGGTAGGGAAGGTGAAATACTTAGAGAGGCCAGAGAAAGACCCACCTATTGCAGCAATACTGAAAAGTTCAGGCAGCTGTGGCTGCTGTCATGAAAAGATTTTTTCCCAGCAGTCCTGTCAGCTCTCAGGTTTCCCCTTTTAGGGAGGAAAAAGCTCCCCATGTCCCATGATCCTGTACATGTCTAACCCTGTCACCCACAGCCATCAGCAAAGAGTACAAGGCAGATTAATCCAAAAAGAATAGCAGTTAACATCCCATAGTCCCAGACCTGTTCTTAGTCCAGAGGGACTTTACCAAGAGGGGCCTCTAATTTTAGAAGGGACTCTAACCCTCCTAATTTGGACCTCTAACCCGAGGGTGGTCAAACGTCCTTGCCTTTTATTAAAAAAGGGACAATACTGAAAAGATCCCCCTGATTGAAAGGAAAAAGACGGCAGCACTGATTGAATGACTTTGGGTAAGTTGTGGGGTACCCAGGTAAAGAATGGGATTGGGTTAAATGCCCAATTTAGGGGAGTTAGAGTCTCTCCTAAGACAGAGTGGGTTAGAGGCCCTTCTTGTAGAATGCTGTATCATACCCTGTATACATAGTTTAGTGCAAAGGCCTATAGAAACAGCTCTCATGAAAACCTCCCTTAGTTCACCCCCACCTTATTCAGATAAACTCTTCCTTCTTGATGTCCAAGAAGAACAGCAGAGCCTAGATGTGCTAAGGCATCTTGAAGAGGAAAAACTACAAAATCAAAAGGGAGAAATTGTCAAAGATGATAAATTCCTCTTGAAAAGGCTTTAGTTTCCTGTTCTTTGTTTCTTAAGATGAACTTCCTTGTACTTCCTTATCTCCTAGCCACCTGTTCTGTAAACTACCTTCCTGCCTTTGCCACACCAAGACAAGTCCATATATGCCTTCCCACCTGGTAATGGGCAGTCCTTCTTCCTTCCTGTCAAATAGACTCTATTCAATTTTAAACCTTAGCCAATAGAGTTAGCTTAGATTGTGAGGTCCAACCCCAGCCAATGGGGAAAGAACACAGAAGTGCTAGGAACTGTGTTAGGGATAAAAACCCTGCCCTACTACACTTTGTGTGCTCTTGTGATTGTGACTGGTGCAAGCTGTGCCCTTCTGCAGAAGTAACTTGCCTTGCTGAGGAAAAAAACAAAAAAGCAAGTAAAGGAATAAAAGAATGGCTACTCCATAGACAGAGAGCCTATCATTATTTTTAATAGAGAAACAGTCTCACTGTCTCACAGGCTGGAGAGCAATGGCAGGATCACAGTTTATTGTAGCCTCAAAAATGATCCTCCCATCTTGGCTTCCCAAAGTGCTAGAGTTATAGGTATGAGCCACTGTGCCAGGCCATATATGACTTGAAAAATGGATGTAGTGATTCTTTGTTTGGCTTTATTTCCATTTGTCCTCACACTTGCCCTGGAGATACAACTGTGAAAGCTAATTGGCTTTCAAATGTTTCACATACTTCTGAGATTTCACAGTCAAGGAGAAGGCAAATGGAAGGAGCATTATGTTGAAATCTACCCACAGATAAAACACTAACCTGAATAAGACTACTGTAGTATTAATAGTTTAAATGAGAAAGGAAGGTGTGGGGGAAATTGTCAGTGTTTCCAGATTCTTTTAACACTTTTGTCTAAAATTCTTTTAGAATTTGTCAGTTTCTGTTTTAGTTTCCACCATGTAAAGCTTACAATTGGAAAGCCTGGTGCATGATTGCAAACTGTTTGAGATGCTTTAGAACACTGATTTTGAAGTTATCTGTGGGGAAGGACGCTTTTATAAAATTTACCACCTCTTCAAGTCTGCTACATGGTCATCCTGCACATGACTAGCAGGCAGTGTGCACCATGGGGCTCATCACATGCATTTCCACACTATCTAACTGGTCCCACCATGTGATAAGCCCACTGATCACGTGCTTGGATGTCCTGGCAATGGAAAATTGCTATAAGAATTTCTAAACACTTACTCTTGAGTTCTGTACTTATCTCATTGCAGTGACAAATGGTTGACAGATCGACAAATAGTTCACAGACCAGCAGTATGCTCTGCACCAGGGGAGTTTATAATCTTGTTGGGAAGATAATAATTAAGGAAGGGAAATCACTGTTTTTAAGGCAGCATGTTAGAAAGTGGAGGTAATATTGTTTCTGTTCTGTCCCCAGTAAGCAGACCTGTAAACAAGAATTTGGGTGGAGATAGTGTGTGGGAAGATGATATAAATTATCTATCAGAAAGTACCTTTAGGGATGTGGAAATGTGAGGGAGAGAAAGGAAGGATGCCAATCGGAGTGCGTTCATTTGCAGGTTATTTATTGCTGTAGGAGACTGAGATGAATCATGCCGACCTCTCAGACTGTGTAGGGATTGAGTTGCTTCATACAACATACTGACAAAGCTGAAGTATCTGTCCTTCAACTTTCAGATGTCATTGCTTGAGGGTTACTTTTTTTCTGGGGAATTCTGGCACTTCCTCCATGAGCTGGGCATGTTCCATTGACCACAGAAATCCTTCATGCAGAGTCATAGTTTGCTGTAGAAATGGTGAGGAGTAAAGGGACGTGAGTGGGTGTGGCCAGCATCTGCTCATGCCATGTATTCTGTAAATAAACCCTAGACACAGTGAAGAATATCAAGGATTATTCAATAAAGTTTTCTTGGGGGAAGTTTACTTTGAATTTGGCTATAAAGAATAGATACAAACAGAATGTCAGAGAGAGGGAGAGAGAGAGAGGCCTAGCCCTGGGAATGCAGGTAGTGAAATCAACAAGGACAAAGATGGTAGTAAATAAATACCTGTGGGAGCTACAAAGGAAAAGCCTACCTGGAATAGATGTACCATATTGCCTGGAGTAGAAATGCCACATTGGGGAACACGTGCAGCTTGCTTGGTATTGGTTAAAGATGTGTCATGAATGAAACATAAATAATAAAAAATGATAATAATTGCTGACATAGAATGGACATTCATATGTCCCTGCTATTATAATGCCATGGAGTGGGCATTTATATATGCCTGCTACTGCTGAATGCCTTATTTGCATTGTGTTTTATGTAGTATGCATGAAACTTTATTCTGTGACTTTCAGGTGTAAGCAATTTTATGTTACACACTTTTTTAATATAATTTAAATCTACTCCCCAGTTCTACTTGCTCAGATGAAGAAAAATTCTCTCTCAGTTGTGTTTTACAGGAACTCATCCCCTTTCTCAGTCCATACCTGAATCCCAGGGCAGAACATTAAGAGATGAGTCTGGGGCCGGGCACGGTGGCTCACGCCTGTAATCCCAGCACTTTGGGAGGCCAAGGCAGGTGGATCACGAGGTCAAGAGATCGAGACCATCCTGGTCAACATGGTGAAACCCGGTCTCCACTAAAAATACAAAAAATTAGCTGGGCATGGTAGCGCATGCCTGTAATCCCAGTTACTCAGGAGGCTGAAGCAGGAGAATTGCCTGAACCCAGGAGGCGGAGGTTGCGGTGAGCCGAGATCGCGCCATTGCACTCCAGCCTGGGTAACAAGAGCGAAACTCCGTCTCAAAAAAAAAAAAAAAGAGATGAGTCTGCTGGCCTTGAGTTCACTTTGCTGTGCTCAATTTCCAAGCGTACAGGATTTCTTAAAGACAAGTGACTTTGATGTTATGTGTCAAGCACTGGCATAAGACTCCTTGTCAGTGAAAAAGTACTTTGTGGCCTTTCCAGTTTAAGGTTCTGAAGCCACTGTGGAAACCAGCCACTGCTCCCACTATTCATGGACCTGAATGTCTCATTCACCACCCGGTATGATTTGGCTCTATGTCTCCACCTAAATCTTATCTCAAATTGTAATCGCCATGGGTCAAGGAAGGGACTTGGTGGAAGGTGATTGGATCATGGGTGTGGTTCCCTCCGTGGTATTCTCATGATAGTAAGTGAGTTCTCATGAGATCTGATGGTTTTGTAAGTGGCAGTTCCCGCTACGCCATGCTCTCTCTCTCTCCTTCCACTATGTAAACATGCCTTGCTTCTCCTTTGTCTTCCACCATGATTGTAAGTTTCCTGAGGCCTCTTCAACCATGTAGAACTGTGAGTCAATTAAACCTCTTTTGTTTATAAATTATGCAGTCTCAGTTTATATTTATAGTAGTGAGAACAGATTAATATACCACCCTTTAACCCTAAGGAAGGAGTCTCAAAATCTCTTACTTCTATGCTCATCTATTTCTGCCCATTGAGATGCTGGGGCATCCTGGGTGTTAGAAGTGCTTGGAAATTTCTGTTTTCATCTCTAGGATCTAAAATGCCAAGGAAAGAGACATAGAACTCATAGCACAATGTCCATCCAGCTTTTTGGGATAAGAGAAAAGGGCTATCTTTCATTCCGTTCAGTGCTCTGCATCTATGAATATAAAAACTTTAACTGATATTCAATATATTGTTTTATAATTGGCACAACAACTCTATGAGACAATATTATAATGTTCATTAAGGAAATCGAGGTTTAGTGAGGTTTTAGAAATACACCTAAGATTTTGTTGTTTGCTAGTGTGAAGTATGTCTAGCATCATGATATAACACCTGAAAACTATGTATGTGGTCATTTAAATTTCATTGAAAGTCAACTGCAGGCCTTGCAAATTTTGAAGCACTTGTGCAAGGTTAAGAAAACAGTCTTTTGAATGTTTCGAAGCATGAAGGGAATAGAGATGTGGAGAATTTTAAAGGGATTTGTTCAGTAATACACAGATGAGATTATGAGCATCAAAACTAGAAGATGTCACACAAGATAATTCATTGATTACTGAAAGAAACAGAAGAGGCAAGCTGAGAAGAGATAAAATTAGTGTAAGATTTTAACATCTGTTCTCCATATACTCCCATCTGTTTCAGTAAAATATTTAAGTATTTTCTTATATAATTATCACATAAATGGCTGCATGGAGCAGTTAAAATCTAATAATCTTGTCATCATGCTTTCAGACTAATTCACTTATAATTACCATTGAATCTGAGATTAAATCTTTCTGATGAACTTTAATTTATCAGTGGAACAAACCCTTTGTAACTTTGATTGCAATTGTATTGCATTTATAGAATGAATTTTAGATGAGGTGGCAGATTTATATTATTTAGATTATCTGTGTTGGAACATCATATATGTTTCTATCTTTTCAATCCTTCTTTGATGACTTTCTATAATGTTTAAACTTTTTTCTTTATATTAAGCTTGCACATTTCTCTTAAAGTAAATATCTGTACATTTTGTATTAACTGATGCTATCATGAGTTTATTTTCATTATACTATCTGATTATTGCTAATATAAAACAAAGCTATCATTTTGTTAAATCAATGTCATATTTAACCACATAATACTTAATAGATTTTATGGGCTTCAAAAGTTTTCTCTGTTCTTTTCTGGGTTGTCTAGATAGGTAAATTGTATTATTTTAAAATAATTATTTTCTAAGAGTAATACTTATCTTACATTGCTTTAGCACATTGACTGAAAACACAGACAGTGTTGAATAATATCGATAGTTAAAAGAAAAACTTCTAAGTTAAGAGCTTCTGCACAGCCAAAGAAACCATCATTAGAGTGAACTAGCAACCAACAGAATGGGAAAACATTTTTGCAACCTACCCATCTGACAAAGGGCTAATATCTAGACTCTACAGAGAGCTTAAACAAATTTACAAGGAAAAAAACCAAACAACCCTATTAAAAAGTGGGCAAAGGATATGAAAAGACACTTTTCCAAAGAAGACATTTATGCAGCCAACAAACACAGGAAAAAAAGTTCATCATCACTGGTCATTAAAGAAATGCAAATCAAAATCACATTAAGATACCACCTCACGCCAGTTAGAATGGTGATCATTAAAAAATCAGGAGACAACATATGCTGGAGAGGATGTGGAGAAATAGGAACGTTTTTACACTATTGGTGGGAATGTAAAATAATTCAACCATTGTGGAAGACAGTGTGGCGATCCCTCAAGTATCTAGAAATAGAAATGCCATTTGACCCAGGAATCCCATTACTAAGTGTATACCCAAAGGATTATAAATCATTCTATTATAAAGACACATGCATACGCATGTTTATTACAGAACTGTTCACAATAGCAAGACTTGGAACCAACCCAAATGCCCATCAATGATAGACTGGATAAAGAAAATGTGGCCCATATACACCACGAAATACTATGCAGCCATAAAAAAGGATGAGTTCATGTCATTTGCAGGGACATGGATGAAGCTCGAAACCATCATCCTCAGCAAACTGACACAAGAACAGAAAACCAAACACTGAATGTTTTCACTCACAAACAGGTGTTGAACAATGAGAACACACGAACACAGGGAGGGGTACATCACACACTGGGACCTGGGGGGTGAGGGACTACGGGCGGAACAGCAGGGGGTGGGGGGATTGGGAAAGGATAGCATTAGGAGAACTAATGTAGATGACAGGACGATGGATGCAGCAAACCACCACCATGGCATGTGTATACTTATGTAACAAACCTGCACAACCTGCACATGTACCCCAGAACTTAAAGTATAATAAATAAATTTTTAAAAAAATCACTAGTCCATTAAAAAAAAAGAAAAAAGAAAAACTTTTATGACAAGTGGCGTAAGCCTGATGAAATCTAAACTATTAGTAATGCAATACTTCAATTTATTGTTTTTGATTAGGTTTGTTGAATAAAGGGCTGTAGTTTGTTCCCAAAACTATAATTCCAAGGCCAATCACTTCTTTAAGAGGAAACTCATTATGAATGGGAGATGGTTGAATTTCATAGGATGCTAATGTCTTCATGAGACAAGATCTTGGTACCTGAATTATCTGTTATTACATGACATATTGTGGAATGGTTCTTTCCAGATAACTTCTGGCTCACTCAAATATATCTCTACTACTTTTAAAAATGTCTCCTTTGGGAGAATGCCATACTGGGAAGTTTATGTTATCAAAAACAGCAATAAATACAACATACAGTTATTACATGATTCATATAATTCACTTTTATTCTTTGTTATGTACCAAAATAAAATGACATTACTAAAGATAATCTGAAAATAATTAGAATTGTGTCATTACTTGCATTTCTTGAGAGAACAAATAGACACCTTGGCAGGGAAAGTAATCAGAGGTAGTGCTGGGGAAATGCTAAACATTGGAAGAGGCAGAGATCGTTAAATACCACCTGAGGTGGTGTCATGTGCTCAGAGGGAGGATGCTGGAGAAGTGAGCCCACTGTGGATTACTGACACTGGCGGGGAAATGAAACAGGTGTCCAAAATAAAACTTAAAAAAAGGCAAGTTGGCTAGTTGGCTGGGACAGAAATTTTATCTCATGATACAGAGGAAGAAGGCCCTCATAACCACCATGACCAAACCTCCAAAGCTAATGTAAAAAGCATAATTGGAACAATTTTACCTGATTGGTGTATTTTCCTTATTTTTCCAAGGACACACTTTAGCAGTGATCCAAAAAGATTATAAACCTCAGAAAAATTATGCAAGGATTCTTATCCAATTGATTCTAGATCTTGAGTATTTCCTTTGGTTTTAAATGTGAGCTTCTAAATAGGAGAGAGGCTACTGAGAGCTGAGCTCAGGCTGACTCTCCACTGACACAATTGCTTGATGAAGAAACAGAGGTGTTCCTCTGAGAAAAGTTGGCATGAATTGGTCAACATAAAGAGAATGGATGATGCAATAAAATGAAAAAGAAACAACTTCAGAAGCCATAGTAGATATTCAAGAAATGGCTGATTGATGGCATTGAATTAACTTTGGTAGATGAAATACAATCCCACATTGTCTTATGCTAAACAGGCATTCTCAAGTAATTGAATGGTGCCTGTGAAATCTACCTTTGCTGTAGAATCAAAAGTGCACCTCACTCAGCATTGGCCAACAAAGTCTGTTAAGCAGACCGTGTACCCTATGCTCTTTGCTAATGTTTCTACTATTTTTGGTCTTTGACAAGACACTACTTGTTGTCATGAAGTGTATTTCTTGAAATTGTCAGTGTAATACTCATGACAAAAAAAATGGTGTTAATTGTATTTACATAAAATCATGGAAAATTTTCTAGTATATAGAATATTAAAATTAGTATATGCTGATAAACCAATATTTTGGTTAAAGTTTATGTATTGACAATGCATACATTGAGCAGTATTAGCATAATTTTAGTCAGTTTCTGATATCCCACACGGATCGTGTGATTTCTTAAGATATGTTTTTTTTCTTTTGAGATGGAGTCTTGCTCTGTCGCCCAGGCTGGAGTGCAATGGCCAGATCTTGGCTCACTGCAACCTCTGCCTTCAGGGTTCAAGTGATTCTTCTGCCCAGACTCCTGAGTAGCTGGGATTACATACAGGCCAGCTAACTTTCGTATTTTCAGTAGAGACGGTGTTTCACCATGTTGGTCAGGCTGGTCTCAAACTCCTGACCTGAAGTGATCTGCCCACTTTGGCCTCCCAAAGTGCTGGGATTATAGGTACGAGCCACCCGTGCCCAGCCAAGATCCTTATTCGCAGTAGTAATCATTATATGGCACTACATACAAAATCTAGTCATTTGTAATTTGATTTGACTGTTATTCAGATGTAAGGTAAATAGAAAGTTTAATATATAATTCTGAGTTATTTTCCAGAGAGACAAAAAATATGCTAAGAAGGTTGAAATTTTCTTGAAAGAGAAGAATTTCTCAAATGGCTTCACTGTAAAGGAGATCTATTTTTAGGAATGTGCATGCCTCAGGGATCGTTATAGCTGAGGGATCTTATTTATGATAAAAACAATAAAGCTTTTTTTTTTTTAGCTTTGAAAAGCAAAAGGAGACTCCTGCAGTGGGTAGTGGTCTCTCAGTCCCTTTGGCTTTCACTTTTCTAGCCTCATGGGACCTTAGAATGAAATCTGCATGAGTCTGGGACAAGAGCAAAAGAGAGCAGATTCAATTCTCATGACATTAAGAGCATATTACAGCAAAAATTAGTGGTTCAAACTCTGCAAGGTTTGAAACACTTTCCACATACCAATAAACAGCAGAGCTGAAAGAAAATATTTAATTAATGTCTTAGCAGACGCAAATAGCTGCCATAGTTTTTGCCACCCATAAGTTCCAATGCTGCTGTGCTATTATTATATGCTATACTCTATGCAAATATTTTGTTTTCAATGAAAAGATCCATTTGTAACAAAATTGCTTAGCTCACTTTTGAAAGTTCTCTGGCATGCCTCTAAGATAAGCAGGAAAGGGGAAACCTTCAAATACAGAGTCCCAAAGCACTTACAAGGAGTTTTGTGGAAGTGGATTGTGGTGTCTCCTCTGTAAGTGAGACCGAACAAGTGCCATATGACTAAGGTACCTCTCCTGGCTTTTTCCTTTTGAAGTATGCACTTATTGTTGGATTGTCTAACACCTCTTTTTGTTTTTTTTTTGAAGATGACTCAGCTCTTTTCAAGGAACTGCTTATTTCTTGGCCAGTGATAGTACTCTTTCTGCCAATTTACCTATCTTCTGTCAGAGACATGAGAGAGGTAACAAAACACAAACCAGACTGGTCAGTCTTTCCTTTAGAATTTTTCATTTGTAACTTAAAGAAGAGTGGTCTTTACTGCGAGGTGGTAAACTAAGAAGATACGTGTCTAGGTGCTCCTCCCAGACTTATGGAGAAAGCATATGTGCCACAGGAGATAATGAAGCTGACAGCTGGTATGAAGCAGAAACAGCTCTGCTGAAGCTTGAGCTCTGCCTCAAGGCCCTGATTTCAGCTATCTGCAGCTCTGACTGATCTCTTCCAGTGGTGCCAGTCAACCAATTCTTTTTTGCAACTAAGTTGATTTGTAACAAAATACAAAGCAAAACAAAATCTATTTTTAAATTTATTTTGATCTTCTTTTCATGCAAAACTTTATTAGTCTTCTTTCCAGTCTCAGTTCAAGTGTTATCTCCTCCATGAAGATCCATATATCATTTCATGTATGTCTCCCAGAAATTCTATATTATATATACCTTTAGGTACAGCTCTTTTGGCAAACATGATTGGCACTTAGTATTTATTCGCCCTGCTGTATTGCCTCACAAAAAGTTAGGCCAATTTACTATACAAAACTAATTGTTTACACCATTGCCCTACATTAGTGTTATTGAACTTAAAAATAAATGCAAGTTATCAGGAAAAATAATCTTATTGTTTTAATTTCCATTTTTCTGATTTTAGTTAGGAAATATTCTTGCAAGTGTTTATTTAAAATATAAAAATTAATTTGAAAGAAAATATCATCAAGAAACTTTTTTATTAAAAGAATAATTGTCTATTGTTGAAAAAATAAAAGAATTTTTAAGGTGTAAGAACAAATACCAAAATTTTTAAGCTGTCTGGATATAAGATCAACATGCAAAATAAATGATCAGTGGTTCTAAATTTACTGGAATGGTATTAGCTAAGCAGTAGTAAAACTATTTGTCGTTTTTTCAACTTATATAATTAATAATTAACAAACAGACATACAAAAATGAAATATAGGTACTGTACCACACATGGTAAAATTTACACCTGATGAATTTGACTCTGGAAATATTTGCTTGGGATAGACAGTGGCCACAAAGATAAACTCACAATGACAACAGCTCAGATCAGTAAAATCTTAAACTATCTGCTTTAGAAAACAAACTCACCCCAAATTCCAAAGAGAATATGATTAAAAACTTTGAGTAATCTCTGAGGAAACACACTCACAGACACACATATAAAGACATGCATGTATACAACTTCATATACTTTATCACATATAGTATCAGAGATTTCACTGGATAAAAACTTTAAGTTGGTAGAAAATATGTGTGCTACATTGTTAATTATTCTTATTATCCCATTTAGTATTCCTGAGAAGCGAGAAAAAGACATTCCCAGGTGATGGCATTATTTCTCCCCAGGTTCACAGCACTCCTGCACATATTTGAAACTTGTGCATTTATTTATGACCAAATAAACCTGTTTTAAATGTATGTAATATATAATGCTTAGTTTGTGAGTCCCTAAAATGTAGGTGGCATTTTAAATCATTAAATAGAGAAAGTAGTTTGACAAGAAAAGAGTTCTCAGAAACAGGTCCCAGATCACTCTGGAATCTCCAGATCTTTCAAAGTATGATAACTCATGAAAGAAGACTTAAAAAGAGGAAAGCTTCTTTGGTACAAGGAAAACCAGGGTATTAGGGGAGTGTGATGTCATGAAGTTAAAAGAAAGAATTTAAGACCAATGAAGGGGTCAACTGTGATGAATGTTGCTGAGATGTTAAATAAATCACTTAAATTACTTAGTTCTTTAGTACGAAGGTTAAAAGACAAACGTATGTAAAATAATAATACCACAATAACGTAATGGATAAACCATAAAAAAGACATAAATTGTGACACTAAAACCATAAAATGTGTGTGAGGGGATGGAGTAAAGTTGTCAAATATTTTTATGAGATCACAGTTAAGGTGTTATCAGCTAAAATGGCTTCTTATAGCTAGGAAATGTTTTATGTTAGCTTCATGGTAACCACAAAGCAAAAACCTGTAGTAGATACCCAAAAGATAAGTAAGCATTCAAAGCATACTACTAGAGAAAACTATCCGATCACAAAGAAATACAGCAACAGATAAAAAGGAGCAAAAGATCTCCAAAACAACTAGAAAACAATGAACAAAATAGCAGTAGCAAGTCCTTACTTACTAATAATTACCTTGAATATAAATGAACCAAATTCTCATACCAAGAAACAGAGTGGCTGAGTGGATTAAATTTAAAAAAAAATAAAGAAAAAAGAAAAAACAAAACCCAACTATATGCTGCTTACAAAAGACTCATTTACCTTTAAGGATGCATATAAATTAAAAGTTAAAGGATACAAAAAATCCATGCAAATGAAAACCAAAATATGGCAAGGTAGCTACATTTAGATAAACTTTAATAAAAAATGGTAAAATGAGACAAAGAAGATTATTATACAATGATAAAGAGATCAATTCATCAAGAGGATATAACAATTATAAATATATATGTACCTAACACCAGAGCATCTAAATATGTAAAGCAAATATTAATAGACCTGGAAGAAGATATAGATTGTAATGCAATAACTCTAGGGGACTTCAGTCCCTTAATTTTGACAGTGTACAGATTATTGAGACAGAATATCAATAAGAAAACAATGGACTTAATGCCCATCGAAGACAGGCTAGATAAAGAAAATGTGACACATATACACCATGAGATACTATGCAGCCATAAAAAAGGATGTATTCATGTCCTTTGCAGGGACACAGATGAAGCTGGAAACCATCTTTCTCAGCAAACTGACACAAGAACAGAAAACCAAACACCTCATGTTCTCACTCATAAGTGGGTATTGAACAATGAGAACATATGAACACAGGGAGGGGAACATCACACACTGGGGTGTGTGATATTGGGAGGTGAGAGGGCTAGGGGAGGGATAGCAGGGGGTGGGGGATTTGGGGAGGGATAGCATTAGGAGAAATACCTAATGTAGATGATGGGGGGATAGATGCAGCAAGCTACCATGGCATGTGTATACCTATGTAACAAACCCGCACGATCTGCACATGTACCCCAGAATTTAAAGTAAAATAAAAAAATTTTAAAAAAGAGAAAACAATGGACTTAAACTACACTTTAGGCCAAATGGAATTAACAGATACGTACAGAGAATTCCATCTAGTAGCAGTAGAATACACTTTATTTTCAAATACACACAGAACATTCTTCAGAATACGTCATATATTAGGTCACAAAACAAGTCGTCTTAGTAAATTTAAGACAATTAAAATTATATCATATATCTTTTTCTGCTAAAAATGGTATAAAACTAGAGATCATTAAGAAGAAGAATCTTAGAAAATTTACACATGTATGGAAATTAATATGCTCCTGAACAACCGGTGGGCCAAAGAATAAATTAAATGAGAAATTTAAAAATATCTTGAGACAAATGAAAATGAGCACCACATAACAAAACTTATAGGACGTAGCAAAAGCAGTTATAAGTTATTTCATAGCAATAAACATCTACATTAAAAAAGAAGAAAGATCCCAAATAAATAACCTAATGCTACACTTCAAAGAATTAGAAAAAGAAAAATTTAAGTTCAAAGCTAGCAGAAGGAATGAAATAATAAGATCATAGCAAAATAAATGAGAAATGTAGTGAATATATAACACATTGGAGTATACCACATGGAATACTACTCAGCCATAAAAGGAAATGAAATAATGGCATTCACAGAAACCTGGATGGAATTGGTGACAATTATTATAAGTGAAGTAACTCAGGAATGGAGAACCAAACAGCATATTCTCACTTATAAGTGGGAGCTAAGCTATGAGGATCCAAAGGCTTAAGAATGATACAATGGACTTTGGGAACTTGTGGGAAAGTCTGGGAGGGGTTGAGGGATAAAAGAATAGACATTGAGTACAGTGTATACTGCTTGGGTGATGGGTGCATCAAAATCTCAGAAATCACCACCAAAGCACTTATCCGTGTGACCAAACACCATCTGTACCTTCAAAGCTATTCAGGTATTTAAAAAAGACCAGGTGCAGTGGCTCACACCTGTCATCCCAGCACTTTGGGAGGCTGAGGAGGGCAGATCACCTGAGGCCAGGAGTTCAAAATCAGCCTGGCCAACATGAAACCCCATCTCTACTGAAAATACAAAAAATTAGCCGGGCATGGTGGCAGGTACCTGTGATCCCAGCTACTCAGAAGGCTGAGACAGGATAATAACTTGAACCAGGGAGGTTGAGGTTGCAGTGAGCTGAGATAGTGCTGTGCACTCCATCCTGGGTGGTGACAAGAGCGAGACTCTGTCTCCAAAAAAAATTTAAAAAGTAGGGTACACATAACCAACTCTTGAATTTGCAACATTGAAGTTATTGCTAACATTAGTAAGAGCAATGTCACTGAAGTAGTGAAGATGGTAGGTTATTGTGGTGCATTGAGGGGTTAATCCAACACAAAGAATCAGTGATAATGTACAGATCCTTCCACAGAATTTTGTTTGAAAGGGAAGAGATAAATGAGGAGGTAGGTGGAAATAAATGAAAGGAAAAAGAAGAAATTTGTTTTTTAAATTAGATATGCCAGGGCTTTTTTGTATACTAGTGTGACTTACTCAAAAAAAAAGAATAAATTGATGGAGTAGAAAACTGAATTGCCATAGGATTAAAGTCCTTTAGAAGGTGAGAGATGATGGTATCCACATTGTTGGTCGAGGAGCTGGCCTTAGAGTGGAGACATTCTTTTTAATGCAGTAAGAGAGAAGACAACATGTCAGGTACATACTATGGAAGATTATTCAGAAGTAGAAATGAGAAAGTTCATTTTTTTAATAGTTTCTCTATGCACTATGAATTATGTTCATCAGCTGAGAGGTATGTGTAGGCAGAAGTGGCAAAGAGTGTTTGAAAGAAGAAAATAAGTAATAGTCATTTGGAAAGTGAGAAAACAAACATATTAGGCAAGTCCAGTAGAAATGATGAGTCATGGTAAATTGTCTTCTGAAATTTGTGATCATAAATTTAAAGTGAGATCATAAAGCATAGTTTTATAGTTTTATCCAGTAACAGCCACTCCATTTCAGGGAAGGAATTGGTGGAGTTCTTTTTTTTCCCCCTTTTGATTATGAATGGAAGGAATGGAGTCAAGGACTTAAGAGTGTTTGTAAAAAGATTATAATTGTGGACCATGTAATTTAAATTGGGTAAAAAAGACATAAAGCTATGTAGATAAACATGGATACAGAAAGGTCATATGCTCAATGGATTTTATTTTTGTTTTGGAATGAATTAGCAGTGAAAATGAATACAATGTTATGGGAGTCATTATCAAAGAATAAGAGATGTGATTGGGATGTTGATGGATGATGACAGAAGGTTCGCTGAGTGGCAAAGTCAAATGCCATAAACTCCCTGGGTAGAGCAAGGTTTGAAATAAGGAGAAGTAAGATGATTTGGAAACAGCAGTAAATAGCATGAAGGAACTTATCCCTACCCCATGAAAGACATGAATAGCCATGTCCAAAAATCAATGTTGAAAGACATGAATAGCCACTGAACAGCATCCACTAAAGAGGAGAGCAAAGGAATTAGTATTGTCAGAGGACAGGCCAGAAGGAAATTTTCAGAGAAGTTGAGGATATATAGGAATTCTCAGATAACAGAGCACCAGGCATGGTTCAAGGGCCAAATGTGAAGAGGATTCAAAAGATGGGTCTTGTTCAGGGGAGTTCAGAGGCCAGTGACGGCCTGGGAGGCTCAGGCTTCTCTGACGGACGACATCAGGGTTAGGTTGAAGGTAGGCAGATAATCAGTTCAACCTGGGAGGTCTGGGTCCAAGGCTTTAATGACTGCAAGCTTCTGTTGTGTGCAGGGACAGCCTGAGAGATGGCCGCAAGGCTCCCTCCACAGAGGGCTGATCTTTTAGGCAGCAAAGAGTATGACACAGTTGGGGTCTTTTGCCTCCTGCAGAAAAGTAGTACAGCAGACCATGGATTGCCTGTTTTGTCTGAAGTAAATAACTTTAAAATGACCTTTACTCTCCTCTCCCTCTGTGTGATTCCAGAACACCAACTGATAAAGGTTTTTGACACATTTTGGGAAATAATGAACCTTTGTAGTTTCACTCTGTTCAGATCTCCATGCAGTGTTGTAAGCCCAAGCTTCTCCTGCAGGGCATACTGACATAATCTCCCTCCAGAATCCCCTGTGAAATATCACTCTCATAGAGATCCTCTCTGTAAAGAAACTCAGGCCTTTTTAGCCCATTTTATTTAGATCTTAATGTCTTTTAGACAGAGACTATATCTGTGTTACATGCTGTAGAAGTGACCATGGTAAATCATTCTTTGCTCAAGACCAACAAGAATCAGTGAGAGAATGCATTAAGAAAACAGAGACCAAGTTGGCCAGGAAGATATCTTTGGGTGGAGAATTCCTTCCTCTGTCTGGGAGATTTAAAGAAATGGTAATGGAGAGGAAATTACAAAAGCCCAGGAGCTGATCTTGAAAACTTAAGCTCGATTGCTGTGATTGGTTAGACACAGTCCAAGTGCTAATCACACAGTCCTGGGGCACATGGCCAAGTGGCAGAATTGGGTGAACTGTTTGCCTGCTGTAGGTTCACAGGACAGAAAAGTCTTCTAATATTGTGTGTGTTCAAAAGACCATGTCCTTCAACTCATTGTGTTCTTGCCACTCTTCCTGGAGTTCTTGCTGCTGTGATTCGAAGGACCCATCAGATTTGTTCAATTTCTCAAAGAGCTGCAATTTGTAAGAACCCTGACTGTCACTTTAAGTATTTTCTAAATTCTTCTCTCATTATAGAAGCTTGAAAATAATAACCTCTTTTTAATGGGTGCAAATGGCCAGAGAGTTAGTTTACAGTCAAATTTTTCTTAATTCTTGTCTTGGTCCTGCTACAAATTAGGTGAATGAATTAGAAGAAAGACACTTTACTTTGCTGGCTTTGTCTTCTCATCTGTAAAACAGAGGAATTGAACCCTCTCCAGTTCTAACACCCTGTGAACTATATAATAGATTTCCAAGAGGAGAGAGCAAGTTGTGAACTGTCCCCCTTAACAAGGAAAATTGTGCTCCCCTGGCAATCAAGAAAATAAAAATTTAAAATCAATGTCATCTTAACTTTTGGTCTTCAAGATAATAAGGTAAAATAACTGATTTTCTGAGCTGTGTTGAGTGCATAAAAAAGACCCCCAAGCATCGCTGGTGAGAGTGAAAGTGGAATATCAATTGGAAAGCAATTTAGCAATAGTGTCAAAAAATTAAAAGCATACAAGCCCAACAATTCAACTTTTGAAATATTTACTTGAAATGTTTACTTATATCTTCTATGATAAACATGTACTGATTTATTATAGGAATAAAGGAAAAAGGAAAGAAGGAAGGAAGGAAGGAAGGGGATGGCAGGGGAGAGGAGGGAATGGGGGGACGGATGGAGGGAAGGAAGGAGGAAGTCACTCTTGTGGCATAGACATCCCATATATCATGCTGCCTCCTGACTGCCTAATTATCCTTACATGGCCATACCTTTTGGGTTATGAATGAATAAATGGCAGTCTTCTATAAAGTGGAAGTATACATTAGGGCCACTAGCATATGTATTTTGAGTTTTAAGTATTTTAATAATAATTAATTTTGTGGAAGCTTCTTTATATTTACTAATTCAACAGAAAATATGGAGCATCCACTAAGTGAAGAGAATTGTCCTTGGTATGCCTGATAGGGCAGTAAAAAATACAGACAGGCTCTGCCCCATTTGATATGATATATAAGATAAATGTTGATTATAAGAACTTGGAGGTTACAGAGTGCTGAGGCAGGAAGCTATTTTTTTTAGGGTGGTCATGGACAATCTCTCTGCAAAGGTTATATTTGAGAGTCTATCTGCATATGGTGATGAGTAATCTATGCACCTATCTAGGGGAAATTATGTGAGGCACAGGGAACAGCACATGCTAACGCCGTGAGCAGGCTATCACTTGGTATGTTTGGGGAACCACCAAGAAGCTAGTGTAGCTGGAATGAAGTGAACAGCAGGGCTGCCACTCCCTGGTGTTACACAACCCGCGTGAAGCCATATGGTTGAGCTTTATAGAGACAGTAGCAAAAACTGAGATCAGAGATATGTAGGGGGTGTAGAAAAAAAGAACAGAGAGTTGCAGGGGGTGTAGATTATGTATGATTATGCAGATGAGATAAAAAATTTGGATTTTACTCTCAGATGGAAAATCATTGGGGAGTTTTGAGTATAGTAGTGGTGTAATCCAATGTAAGTTTCAAAATACTTTATTATTGCTCTATGTTAAGAGTAGACTGTAAGAGAGCAGGTTAAGGCAAGAAGACCTGGTAGGCAGCTGTGAAAAACAACCAAGATGTCACATGAGGCAGCTTGGCTAAGGCTGGTTATGGTGAAACTGAACAGAAACTATTAGATTTGGGATTTAGGTTTCTCGTGTCTTCTACATACAGTTGTTGAGTGGATTGGCTTGGGTGTGGGCTGTGAGATAAAGGAGTTGAAGTAGATGCCAATCCGTTTTTTAGTCTAAACTACTGGTAGAATAGAATTTTTCTTTTTTTCATTTACTGAGATGAGAAAGAATGTAAGAATGCAGTATTTTTGTTTTCTGTTTTTAATTTTCTTTTTATTTCTTTTGTTCTTGGCTGGGTTGAATCAGAAGTACAATTTTTGACATATTAAGTTTGAGGTGGACATTAGACATACAAATGGAGCTATTTAATAGGTTTGTGTATATAAATGAATTGGATGTGCTCCATTCTTTTATTCAAGTTTTTCTTTTGCCTAATGGCATGGTTACAATTTGGTTGTGTTTGGAGTTCGGTTTGGGGTTATATAAGAGAATTTAAATATAATTGTATATATTTAGGCCCTATGAAATTCAACCTTTAATTGATAATGCATTTTGTGGTCATGTCAGCATCCTTAATATATTTAAAAGTGACACATATTGTTACAAAGAAAATTTTATTTCTATTTTTTTAAAGTATATACTTCTATAGCCTTTCTTTCAGATAAAGCAATCCTGTACCCAGGAGCATTCATTATAGTGTTTCAGGTTTAAAAATATATGTAAAGTTGTCTATAAGGATTTATCTCATTCAAAAAATGTGTTCATTCTACCATGAGAAGCAGGAGAAAAAACCTAATTGCCATCCTGAAGCACTTTACTGAAAATGTGTTCCAACTTTGTTTCAAATCAATCCAAACTGAAATCTTTCTTAAGATGAGGAATAAAAGGGCATCATGATTTTACTAAGAAGTAACATCTGGCTGGTTAAGTCAATGGTAAGAGAGAAATGATGATGATTTTACTTTGCAGGCTTAGCTCGTCTTTGACATTTCCTTTCAGAAAATGGTGTGGCTGCAACCTTTCACATACCTCACACAGGAAGCAGCTGCAGCAGAGGTGGTGCTGGAGGCAGATGAACTCTCACTTGTGATCAGAGGAGTTTGAGAGGAATTGGACACCTCTCCTTTGGAATGTGGCATGGTTTTCTGAATAGGATAGTCACATCCTGTGGGTTTATGCAAAAGCTTGGTAGTTTATGATGGATTAAAATAAACTAAGTTTACAATGTTTTTAAAGATTTTTTTTTTTACTTAAAGGCTGGTAATTACTACAAATATTTAAATAACTTGTTAGCATTTATCTAGAGAGTATCAAATCATATTCAAACATTCACATTGTAGGACAAGACACAGGCACCTGCTTTAATCAGGATTTTAAAAGTTGTGAATGAAAGAAACAAGTCATAGTGTCTGAGCCATGGAGGGTTTGTTGGCTCACATAACATCAAGTCTAGGGTAGGTAACAGGAGGTGAGGCCACAGCCAGGTGCTTCCACAGAAATGTCTGGAACCTGTCTCTACCCATCTTCTGGCTCTGTGCATTCTGTCTTGCTTTTATTCTCAGACAGCCCCTTCCTTCATGGTGGAAATGATGATTCCCAGCAGCTGCTGGCTTATAGTTCATTGGCTAAGCAATCTCAGAGGAAAATGGAGTGCCCCTTTGCCCAGCATCCTAGCACAAAACCCAGGACCATTCTGATTGGTCTGGCTTGGGTTGACTACTCAACCCTGAACCACTCTCTGAGGCCCAGGATGGAATTTTGTGATGGGGTAAGCAATGATCACATGCCCTCCATTGGAACTGCAGCATTAAAATGAGGATTATTAGCACCTGCACAGTAGGAAGAGACTGGGTATTGTATTACAGTTTGCTAGGACTGCTAAAATAAGATATCATAGACTAAGAGGCTTGAAAAACAGAAATGTATTTTCTCCAGTCCTAGGGGCTAGAAGTCCAAGATCAAGGTGTTTGCAGATTTGGCTTCTCCTGAGGCCTCTCTCCTTGCTTACAGATGGCCACCTTCTTGCTATGTCCTCACTTAGCCATTTCTCTGGTGTCTCTTTCTTCTCTTTTAAGGACACCATTCCTAGCTGATCAGGTCTCCACCTTTATGACTTCATTTAACTTTAATCACCTCTTTAAAGACATCTTCTCCATATACAGTCACATTGGACATTAGAGCTTCAACATATCAAATGTGAACTTGGAGGCGGAAGGGAGAGACACAATTTAGTCTACAACAGGTACTGATTTTTCAAAAGGAAGGCTAGTGAGGCAGAATTCTGTCTCCATGGCTGCGTTAATAAATCTTGAGGAATTAAAACCACAAGAAGAGCAGCAGAACGGTGCTCCAGGTGCCAAGTGATAAGGCATGGGGAATTCTTGCTCAGATCATACAGGTGCTTTTTTCCAGAGGACACTGAATAGTGTGGTCAGAGTAAGGAAGAGCATCCCAATCCACACATGGGCAGAGCTCTGATTCCTTGAACAGAAACCCTACACGACTCTAATGAAAATATAAGACTGGAAATAGTTTGGCTTCTGACTTCTCACCTCAGTGTTCATCCATCTCCTCAGGCCAGGGTTTGTATTTCCAGGGTTTGCTTTGTTGATTCTCTTTCATGGAGTAAGGAATAGCCACTGCTGAGGCCAGCATTCTTTGATGGCATTCTAGCATGAAAAGTGGAAGAAGGAGAATATGAACATCGATGGAAACCCTAAGAATAACTGCAGTGGAGGGAACAATAGTTCTTTTTCACTGACCTCCTCCTAAATTTTTTCTCAGGGAGAGGGGCCCACCAGAATACTTGAGTAGCAGCTCCCCAAATGTGTGTGGAACACTGGATCCAACCTACACAAGGGCTGGACTATGGTAGCCATGCAAACAGGCTCCTCACATTCCCCTTCAAAGAAGAATTTGCTTCCAGCTGTCGGGAGTGGGCTCAACAGGTGGCCTCCAACAGTCAGCCCCTGTAGGCTCTGCTGCTGTTGAAACAGCTGGCTTGCCTAAAGTTATGTCCTTCCTGGTGATGTCTGAATCCCATGGCTTTAAAACTCCTAGTGAATTTTAAAACAAACAAACAAACAAACAAACAACCCTCCCTAGCTAATTCAGCACGGTCAAAATGTAAGGTCAAAAATAAAATCCATTTTATTAATACATATTCACCAACAACAATTTAAACAAGAAATTAAGCAGCAATGCTTTCCTAGCAACCTTCTAGAGACCTAATGGAGGGGCACCAAGTTCTCAGGGTTTGCCTACATCTAGGGGTTTCATCTTATTGAAGCTGTTTGGCTAGCCAGCCACAGAAGCCCCCCCGCACCCACAACCAAGAAAAGCAAGGAGGAGTACATACAGGGAGATGGGGGTTGAGAGCAGCAACAACGTGGGGAAAGACATATTCAAACAAGATTTTTATGACTTTTTTAAGGTAAAGTATAAAATAATTTATTTCTTATTTATTCCTAAGAAATCCTCAATAAAATTCACATTTATACTAATTGCCCTTAAAGTAGCTAGTCATTGTTCAATTCTGAGTTTGAGGCTACTGTATTTTTCAATTTACAGTCATTTATCCATTGCCCAATTACTTAAAAATGGCTGCAAGTCCCTCTGGGGAAGGACCAATAATCAATTACCATGTATATTTCCATGAATTTTCAGGGTCCTCCATTCCAGACACCTGAGAACTTATTTAGTCAGTGGGTTCTGAGACTGAAAATGCTGACGGACTAGAGCACTGGGCAAGGGCTCATGATATTTTATTAGGGTCACTACCCTATCATTAGTCTGCTAATCATTCATCCTTTTTTTAAAAAAATTTTTTTTCTGCTGCTACAAGTTTACTAATGCCCTGGACAGATGTCCATTGATTTTTGTCCCTTGGGATGCCATGTTCTGTTAACGATCTCCACAACTATCTATGGCAACCACTCTGGCTTTGCCTGCTATTGCTATAATTGCGGCCTCATAACTCTTGGTGACTAAATGTCGCCACCTGGCCTCTATTACTTCCAGGTCCTGTTTTCCCCTTTACTATCCGTGGGTAGAGTTCTTCCATAACTGAGCCTTTTACTATGACCCCTGGTCTACAAAGGAGAGTGACCACCAAACTTTTATCTGTACTGGTGACTCTCTCACCAGAGCATTCCTTATGGTCCTGTTGGATAGCGTATCCTCTGATCTTTTCCATGGAGCTTAATCATCTGGTGGATTTTCCCATTATACGTATGTATCCATCCCAGCACACTTACTTTCCTAAGCCTTTTAATTTCTGTCTATCATCTTCCATGACAATGATGGCATTTACACTTTCATCAGAGGGCCATGGATTCTTTCAGGCTTCTGAGAGTCAATTTTCCTACAAGTTTGCACGATCTCGCTTGGTCCTTGCCTGGTTGTAAAGCATAGCATCTCAGGAGAGCACTCGCAGGCCAGTACACTCTTTCCTACCCAGTTTCATATTCTGAATACCTTCATCTAATATTCTCAGAGTCTACTTCCACAAACATGCCTCCTAGATCTCTCCAGTACATGCTGGCTAAATCTTTCAGCTCCCTTAAAGTAGAGACCATTTCCTTTTTTAGCAGGATCAGCTCATCTGCAGCTAAGCTATGCTGTGATTTAACCCTGTAGACTTAACAGCCAAAATTTGAGGTGGAGGAAGATTTTGAACGGAGCACCTATTGCGAGGGGGAGGACTCTGCATTGTCTTCCAGCATGGGATGGAGTAGTAACTCTTACTAGAGAAGAGAGGATAATTTATGCATACTCACATAATTCAAAGGAATTTAGAGAGTCAAAATCTTTGGAGCATCAAATAGATGTGTCCATCCTATGAGTCAGGATCCAAGATTTTCACAATAAGAGTTTCAGATCCAGGCTTATCAGATCTACCTTAGTTGTGCATTTAAAATTCTTTGAAGTTCAGCCATTTGAGTTCTTAATTCCTGGGCTTAATCTTCTGCTCTGATGCTGCAGGAGATGAAAGCTTCTTTGTAATAGGGTTTCATTGCCCATTATGATAAGTCATTTGTTAGTTGTATTCCTGTAGAGCCTCAGTGCCACTTAGCAACAGCCCTCCAATCTTGTTATGTTTATATCTACTGTTTTATCCATGAGTCTGAAAATCCTGATTCTTTCCATCCTTTCATGCATTCCCTTTCAATGGCAGACCATTCTAATTTATTACTGGTGAAGGTTCAACATTTGATCCACCTCGATATGCCCAGGGCTGTCTGTCTTCCAGCAAAACCAGCTTAGGACTGTCATTGCCATCTGAGCAATGAATGTTTAATCTACAAAACTTCATCTTATCGCCTGCTTTTTCAGAACACTGTCAGTATTAACTCTTTGAGGTTGAGCTCTCTAAATGCAGATGTTGAGACAGAGTTTGTGATACAAAATATTTAATAGAAATTAATCCAAGGGAAAAGATAGGGGAAGAAATTCAATTAGGCAGAAGAAGAAGTCGAACTGAAATGCAGGCAGATAAAACATTGGCCCAAAGAGCAGGGGGCTCTGGAGTTAATATTGCCCAGCTGGGCTGAAATAACTGGACTTTGTACTTCTGCCTTATTCAGTCACCAGATGCAAGCTGCTTAAAACAGAATTAGGCAAAGCAGCTTTCTATAGATAAGGCAGTTCCTGAAGGAACTGATAGCTGGAGACTGTATGCCAATCATATTTCCTGTAGCTAGATTTGAAGTCCTTCCTTGAAAGGGGAACTGGGCAATGCATTTTTGTGTCTATTACAGATACTGTCTCATGGGTCCTAAGATACTGTTCCTTTTCCTTTTTTTTTGGGATGAAGTTTCTCACTTTGTCACTCAGGCTGGAGTGCAGTGGCACAATCTCAGCTCACTGCAGCCTCCACCTCCCACGTTTAAGCCATTCCCCTGCTTCAGCCTCCCGAGTTTCTGGAACGACAAGCTGTTCCTTTTCGTTAGTCTTGCATTGTTTCTATTTATCTGTTCTTGAGTTCCTTGGTTCTTCAGCTATGTGCAATCTGCCATTGAACCCATGTAGGGATTCAGCAGATTGTAGATAGCCGAAAAACCAAGGAACTCAATTTTAAATTTTTATTCCTTTTACTTTCTGTGTTTTAGAATTGCCGTTAAAAAAGAAAAAAAAAACCTCATTTTTTGTTGAGATCCTTTATTTGCTGACTCGTTAAGACTACATTTTCTTCAAATTTTCAAACATGTTTTCCTTTAATTCTTTCTGCTTAAAATAGGTGCTTCCAAGTTTTTACCACAAAGTTCAATATCTGGTCCAGTTTTTGGATTTGTTTCTAATAACTGCTTTTTTCTTCACTAAGGTTAGCACTTAATCCTCTTTTTTTGCATATCGAGTATTTTTTTCTGTATAGTAGACCGTGGATGCTACTTTGTAGGATATTAGAATCCATTTGTTCTTTCTGAAGAACACTGATGTTAGTTCTGTTGCATGGATCAGTTAGTGATTGACTAAATTTGAACTTGGGTAGGCTTAGCATTGTGTGTTATCAGAGAAGATCTATGCAAAGACAGAAGTATTTTCTAAGGCCCTCTAAGTTGGCTGGATTCAACCTTCAAACTTTTTCTTTGCAAATTGTGTTAGGGTTTAATTTTAGGCTTCGTTAAAGTGGATTTAAAGTTGACATCCTTCTAGAACGTGGTCCTCCTTCCTGAAGATGGTCCTTGTCTTGTCTCAGCTGGCTAATTTAAAAAATATTTATATTTATTTTTTTAATTGACACACAATAATTATACACACTTGTGGGGTACATAGTGATGTTTCAATACATGTAATGTGTAGCAATCAGATCAGAGTGATTAGCATATCCATCATCTCAAACATTTATTATTTCTTTATGTTGGGAACATTCAATATTCTCCTTTCAGCTATTTGAAACTATACATTATTGTTAACTATAGTTATCCTACAGTGATAAAGAACACCAGAACTTACTTTCCTTATCTAGCCATACTTTTGCACATACTACTTTTTGGTTTCTAATTTGAAATGCGCATGCAGTCATACGAAAGCCTATTCAGTAATGAATTGTAAGCCTCCCTCACATCCTTGTTCCTCAGTTCCTCATTTTTAAGGCTGCCATGGAAGATTACTCAAGTCATTTGCTGCACAATGGCACCTGGCTGAGGCAGTGAGCACTGGTTGTAATCTAGCCAGAGCATTGCTGCATAAGCCATAACTCATGACTCCGAGAAAAAGAGTCCTTTTTATCTCTACTACACGAAAGCATTATGCAACCAAGTGGCCGCCCTGCTCTTTTCCCCAAAGGCACAACTATGCCTAGTTTCTTGTATATCCAACCTGAAATAGTCTATGTTGTCCAAACACATACCACATACTATACCTATGAAAAAGTTATTTTAAAAGAATAAAGGAATGGTGATACAATGGTGACAAAAAGGCAATGCAGCACAATCAGAGTTCAACTATTTCTAGAGAATTTATTCAATGAAGCAAGGTAAAATTGAATTTAAATGAAGAAAAGAAAATTGGAACAAATAAATCTTAAGGAAAGAAGGCTGAGTGCAATCATTGTTGGATTGTTTTCCACTTGAACAATCCTCAATTCACGTAAATTGTTTAAGCAGCCACTGAAATTGGTTGTATCCATTGCCAAGGGGGTTGACATTTGGTGCTTCATTCACAATGCTCCCCACGGCTTGGAAGAGTGTGGAGGCTTGTTTGTGGTCCAGCTACCAATGCAGAAACCTTTAGGATTTTAGTTTGCTAATAAGCCTGAGAATGGGTGTCCCGACGTGAAGACTGACACTTCCATCTCATTCACTCTAATGTCCTTCACAACAAGAATTGATCCAACAGGCAATCCTAGGGCATGCTATCAATTTGTATCCTAGCATCTCTACATTCATTCCCTCTGGGGTGAAATTTCAACTGGTTCAGAAAACAATGATTAAATCAGCACATAAGTGAAATTATGCAATTTGATTATAAGGATTGCTCTGCCACTCTGTGTAACTTCTGTTTGCTTCTGTTTCACATTTTGTCTCATTATAGAAGGTCCATACTGGTCTTCTTTTGGGTTCCAATGCTTTTGCCTCAGGCTCTTTGTATTTATTGTTCTTTGAGTTCTGAAGACTCTTCTCTACCCCAAGATTTAATCCAGTGAACTCTCACTTATCTTCAAGCCTTGGCTTTAGTGTTGATCTGGCAAGGCAGGTGAGTGCCTCATCACAGCAGCTTGAACTTCCCTTTTCATTACATCCACCACATTTAAAACTACCTGTCTAAGGCTTGATTTTGATGACAAACCATAAGCTTCATGGGTGCAGGGACCATGCCTGTCTCATGACCACGGTATTTTCATTGCTGAGCATAGTGCCTGACTCATACTAGGTATTCAATAAACCTGTTGAATAGACTTCATCTATTGAGTAGATGGAATTGTAAAAGCTATTCATGGCCCTACAAAAGGAGAAACTTTCCTTGTTTTTTTTTAAAAATAGAATTGGGGCCAGGACCAGTGGCACATGCCTGTAATCCCAGAACTTTGGGAGGCCAAGGTGGGAAGATGGCTTGAGGTTGGGAGTTCAAGAAAAGCCTGGGCAACACAGTGAGACCTCATCTCCACAAGAAAACAAAACAAAACAAAACAAAACAAAAAATTAGCAGCATGTGGTGGCTTTAGTCACAGCTACTTGGGAGGCTGAGTTGGAGGGACCTCAGAACCCAGGAGTTGGAGGTGGCAGTGAGCTATGATCATACAACTGCACTCCATCAGCCAGATGATTTTTAAATTAATTATGGGGTAAACAGATCTTTCCACTTTGACTGGGGTGAAAATTCAAATGTTTTCCAGCAGTGGTCACCTTCAGTATCTTTCTCTTTTGACCTTGTAGCAGCCAATCTTTAGTAATTCTCACAGAGCTGATCTGCACTCTTTTGGTGGGTTTTATTTTGGTATATTTAGTTGGGGTGAAATATATTAACATAAAATTTACCATTTTAATAATTTTAAGCATGTAATTTAAGTGGCATTAATTACATTCACAATGGTTGGAAACCATCACTACTATTTATTTCCAAAACTTTAATTGCCCCAAACAGAAACTTTTTAACCATTAAGCAATGATTCCCATTCTCCTTTCCCCTGACCCCTGGTAATATCGGCTTATTTTCTATCTTTATGAATTTACATATTCTAGATAGTCCATATAAGTGGAATCATAATAGTATTTGTCCTTTTTTGTCTGGCTTATTTTACTCAGCATAATGTTCTCAGGGTTCATCCATGTTGTAGCATATATCAGAACTTCATTATAGCTGAATAATATTCCATTGTATGTATATATCACATTTTGTTTAACCATCAATCCATTGATGATACCTAGGTTGCTTCCACCTTTTGGTTATTGTGAATAATACTGCTACAAACACGTGTACAGATATTTCTTTGAGATCCTACTTTCAATGCTTTTGTGTATATACCCATAAGTGGAATTTTTAGATCATATGGTAATCCTATTCTAAGTTTTTGAGGAACCATTCAACTGTTTCCCATAGTGGCTCTGCCATTGCACACTTTCACCAACAGTGTATGAGGGTTCCAATTTCTCCATGTTTTAGCTAACATTATTTTCTGATTTTATTTTTAGTGGTAGCCATCTTAATAGGTGTGAAGTGGTATTTCACTGTGGTTTTGATTTATATTTTCCTTACAAATAGTAATGTTGAGCATCTTTTCATTGACTCTTTGAATGTCTTCTTTGGAGAAATGTCCGTTTAAATCTTTGGTCCACTTTCAAAATGGATTGTTTGGTTTTTTTGTTGTTGAGTTGTATAAGTTTTTCCATATATTCTGGATATTAACTCTTTTTGAGATATATAAATTGCAAATATTTTCTTCTATTCTGTGGCTTGTCTTTTTACTCTGTTCATAGTGTGCTTTGGTGCACAAAAATTTTAATTTTGATAAGTCCAGTTTATCTCTTTTTTGTTTGGTTGCCTGTGCTTTTGGATATCAGATTCAAGAAATCATTGCCCTGTGTTTTCCTTTGTGAGTTTTACAGTTTCAGTTCTTACACTAAAGTATTTACTCCATTTTGAGTTTATTTTTGTATACGGTGCTATGTAAAAATTATACTTCATTATTTTGTTTATGGATATCCAATTTTCCCACTGCCATTAGTTGAAAAGACTAATGGGAAAGCACCCTTGCTGAAAATCTTTGGCCACATACATGAGGGTTTCTATATAGGCTCTCTATTCTATTCCATTGGTCTATATGTCTTTATGCCAGTACCACACAGTTTTGATTACTGTAGCTGTGTTGTAAGTTGTGAAATCAGGAAGTGTAAGATCTCCAATTTTGCCCCTTTTTCTCAAGGTTATTTTGGTCATTTGAGGTACCTTGAGTTTCCATATAAATTTTAGAATAGGTTTTCCTATATCTGCAAAAATATCATTGGGATTTTGATAAGTATTGCATTAAATGTGTAGATTTATTTGAGTAGTATTGTCACCTTAACAATATTAAGTCTCCCAAATCATGAACATGAATGTCTTCCCATTTATGTGTGTTCTTTAAATTTTTCAGCAGTATTTTACAGTTTTCAGTGTACAAGTCTTTTGTCTGCTTGAATAATTTTAGTCCTAAATATTTCATCATCTTTAGATGCTATTGTAGTAAAATTGCTTTTTAATTTTTTTAATCGTTTGTTGTTAGTGTATAAAAATGCAACTGATTTTTGTGTGTTTTATATCCTGTAACTTTTCTAATTTTATGTATTAGCTCTAACAGTTGTGTTGTGAAGTCTTTACGGTTTTTCACATATAAGATGCTGTTATCTGTGAACAGAGATTATTTTATTTATTCCTTTTCAATTTGGATGCCTTTTATTTCTTTTTCTTGCCAATTTACGCTGACTAGAACTTCCAATAGTATGTTGAACAGAAGTGGTAGAAGTGGGCATTTTGTCTTATTTTGATCTTAGGGAAAAGCTTTCAGACTTTCACCACTGTTTATGATGGTAGCTGTGGGATTTTCATATGTAACCTTTATTATGTTGAGGTAGTTTTCTTATATTCTGTTTGTTGAGTTTTTTTTTTTTTTTTTTTTTTTTTTTTTATCATGAAAGGGTTTAGAACTTCATCAAATGCTTTTTCCTGTATTAATTGAGATGATCACCTGTTTTTCCTTTTATTCTGTTAATGTGGTATATTACACTGATTGATTTTCATATGGTAAAAAGCCTCTTTGCATTCCAAGAATAAAACCCAGTTGGTCATGGTATAATCTTTTTACTGTACTAAAGTATTTGGTTTGCTAGTATTTTGTTGAGAAATTTTGTATCAATATTCATTAAGGATACTGGTCTGTAGTTTTCTTTCTGATTGCTGTCAGAGTAATGCTGCCCTTATATAATGAGTTAGGAAATGTTCCCTCTTCTAACATTTTTGAAAGCGTTTGAGAAGGATTGGTGTTGATTCTGCTTTAAATATTTGGTAGAATTCACTAGAAAAGCCCTTTGGTCATGGGCGTTTCTTTGTTTGAAGGTTAATTAATTAATTTCATCTCCTTACTAATTATGTCTATTAAAACTTTTATTTCTTTATGATTCAGTGTTGGTAGATTGTGCATTTCTAGGAATTTGTCCATTTCATCCAAGTCATCCAATATCTTAGTCTCATAATACTCTTTTATGTTCCAATGTTTATTTTGAATTTTAGTAATCTGAAACTGCTCTTTTTTTCCTTAGCCAATTAGCTAAAGATTTATCAATTTTGTTGATCTTTTCAAAGAACCATTTTTTTTGTTTCATTGATTTTCTTTATTGTTTTCTATCTGTCTATTGTGTGTGGTAACACATTTTCCTTTCCTTTCCTTTCTTTTCTTTTTCTTTCTTTCTTTTTTTGAGACAGTGTCTCATCTGTCACCCAGGCTGGAGTTCAGTGGCACAATCACAGCTCACTGCAACCTTGACCTCCCATGCTCAGGGGATCCTCCCTCCTTAGCCTCCCAAGTAGCTGGGACTACAAGTGCATGCCACCATACCTGGCTAATTTTTGTATTTTTTGTAGAGATGGGGTTTTACCATGTTTTATCATGTTGTTTTCCCACTCCTAGGCACAAGTGATCTGCCCATCTCAGTCTGCCAAAGTGTTGGGATAACAAACATGAGCCACTATGTCTGACTGGTTACAATTTTTTACTTAAAGTCTATTTCGTCTGATATTAGTATAGCCACTCCTGTTGCCTTTGGTTGCTATTTGCACAAAATGTCTTTTTATATCCTTTCACTTTCAACATATCCTTGCCCTTATCTCTTACAAGAGTGTCTTTCAGACAATATATTTGAATTAAAAAAATCCATTCTGTCAATCTATGTCTCTTGACCAGGGAGTTTAACTTACTTACAGTTAAAGTAGTTATGATAAAGTAATTATGAAAGGAAGAACTATCACCATTTTATTTGTTTCCTGCATGTCTTACAGCTTTTTTGTTCTTAATTTCTTCTTGTACTGCCTTCCTTTGTGCTTAGTTGGTTTTGTAATGACACTTTTGATTTCCTTGTCATTTTTTTTCCATATATTTTATAGATATTTTCATTTTTGTTACCATGGGTATTATAAGTAACATCAGAAGGTTATACAAATATATTTTAAGCTGATACCAACTTATCTTCAATCACATACAAAACTACTCCTTCATAGCTTTATGCTTCCCTTTATGTTATTTGTCACTGATTACATCTTTGTATATATATTGTATACTTATTAACATAGATTTATAAAGATTTTTATGTCTTTGCTTTTTAAATCTTACAGAAGCATAAAAATTAGAGTTATGAACCAAAATTACATTAATACTGGTTTAACAGTTGTCCAGGTATTAATCTCTACAAGAACTTTATACATTCATATGGCTTTGAATTGCTCTCTAGTGTCCTTAATTTCAACAGTTTTGCCAGATATAGAATTCTCAGTTGACAGTGTTTTTTTCTTTCAGCCCTTTATATCATTTTACTGCCTTCTGCTCTGCAAGATTTCTGCTGAAATATCAACTGCTGAGGTTACTGAAGATCTTTTGTTTTATTGCTTTTCTCTTCCTACTTTCATAATTCTGTCTTCTCTTTGACATTCAATAGTTTGACTATAATATACCTTAGGATTGGGGTTGTCTTCCTTGGGGGTTACTGAGCTTCTTGTATTTGAATATCCTTGTATTTCTTTATATTTGAAAGTTTTTCATCATTATTCTTCAAATAAATTGTCTGTTTCTCATTTTCTCTCTTCTCTTTTGAACCCTATAACATATACTAGTTTCACTTGATGGTGTCCCATAAGTCCCTTACACTCCCATCACTTTTTAAAATTTATTTTCCTTTTGTTTCTCAGACTAAATAATTTCAAATAAACTGTCTTCAAGATCATTGATTCTGTCTTCTAGTGACTTTTAAAAATTCAGTTATTATATTTTTCAGCTGTTGAATTTCTATTTGGTTCTTTATAACTTTTCTTTGTTGATATGCTTTTTTTATGAACAACTTTTATAGTTTCCTTTAATTTTTGTCCATGTTTTCCTTTAGCTTTTTGAGCATATTAATGATAAGTACTTAAACGTCTTTGTCAAGTAAGTGCAATGCCTGTGTTTCTTCAGGGATGGCTTCTGTAGATTGATTTTGCTTTGTAGAATGGGCCTTTTTTGTTGTTGTTTTTCTGCTTGCCTTTGAGCTTTTGTTGAAAAGTAGGCATTTGTAAAAACAGCCACCTATACCAATCTTTGCAGACTAGCTCTGTGAAGGGGAAAATCTTCACAAATCTTTCCAACATAAAAACTTAAGGTCTTCTTAGACCTTTTTAGGCTTATGTCCCTGAGCTTGTGTTTGTGCTTTTTCGAATTCCTCACTATACATGGCTGCTTTTAAATGTTTTAATTTCCCCATGAGTATCACCCGTGCTTCTCCTTGGGGCCTTAGCTGTTCTGTTTAATCCCTCAATCAGTAATCTCTTATTTCAGGCATCTATCGGTTTTTCGTTTGTTTGTTTGTTTGTTTTGTTGGTTTTTTTTTTTGCAGTTTTCATAAGCTATGCCTTCTTCTTAACATGATTTTCGATAGCTTGATATCCCAGCCTCTTTGGGGTGTCTGAACTCCAAGTGAGGTGACATAGACACAAATCTTTCAGGCAGCTTATAGATAGGTTAGAACATTGCAAATTTGCTCCATGCTGCTCTTGCTGGTGGAAGGTAACTGGGGATCAAGCCATCACTTCACCCAAACTGTGCTGTGCCATGCCAGATAAGAGGTGGAACAAGGATAAGTAAAATCCCACAAAGTGTCCTACCATTTTGAAGTGACTTTTTTTTGGTTGAGCATTTGTCTGGTTGCCATAGATCTTTGACTAAATTTCCAGAGCTTCTATAAAATTATTTTAATCAATTTCTAGTTATTTGTTTAATGTTTTCATGAAGGAACAATGGCCTGGAAGTTCCTAGTTTGTTACCTTGCTAACATCATCCTCCCACTTTTTTTTTTTTTTTTTATTAACACAATGGAAACTTGGACCAAAACATGTGGTATCTGAGAAATCACATTCTTGTCAAAGTGAAGTCTCAGCTGGTCTAGGAACTAAAATGGATGCTCAGCACATCAGTGGGACACTGGAATTCCTATTCTGAATTGCTACTGTGTATTTCTATAGGAGCCTCTGAGTACTAGAAGGGCAAGGGCAAATAGTCTGAAGAGGCCTTTCTTTGTCAGGCATTATATTTTCCCAATTAACATTTCCTGCAGACTTCCTGTTAAAAATGGAAAGATTAGACAAAGTTGGCTGCCATTGTAATTGTCCCCCTGACCTTTCTCTAAACACAGGAAGTAGGACCATCAGTTCAGATTTACATCAATTTATAAACCAGAGTGGATGACTGCTTACTAGGTGTATTGCAGAGGAATTAACTTTTAATTGAGGTGACCCAAAAAGGGAAGTTGTTTCAGCAGAGACCTCTGCCCTAAGAAATTGGCTTGTAATGACCAATTTCCTTTCATGTCAATTCACTAGAGGTTGTTAGGTTCCGGAATCTTTTACTTACCTCTGATGCTGGTGAGTAAACTCAAGAGAGAGGATAGACATTAATTAAATTTGCTTTTGCGACAGAGAACTGAGAACGTTATAAGTCTCTTGAACAATGTCAGAAAGGGAAGAAAACATTGTGTGTTGTTAAATAATGGAACATTGAAGCAGTTAAGCTCTTGACCTTGAAGTTCCCTTATTACAGACTAGCTTCTATTGCTAGAACTCATAAAATGACTGTGGACACAGGTTCATTAGAAATGGTTACCACCGATTATAATTGTTATATACCTTACATTTCTTCTATTTTTGGACAGTTGGTTTCTCCCACTTGCATTTGTGGATTTTGCAAAAACTGACACCGATAGAGTGGCCCATTTAAAAATTGATTGGTAAATTTAAAAAAGTGTTTCTATATTTATTATTCCATCTTCTGTTTTTCTAGGGTACTTAGTAAACTGTGTCATTTTGATGAAGTCAAGGAATTATTTTCTTGTATGGTTTAAGGAAATCTCTCCCATTATTTTGTAGTTGCTACCCATTAGTGGGTGGCATTTGATGGTAGTAGGACCATCAAATAATGACTGCTCATGTTTAAGGAAGAAGAAGAAGACTCACTGAATTTCAAACAGTCTTAATACACAATGATAAGATTATTTCAATTCTTATAAAAATTGGTATAAAGTTATAGGATACAAGTATAATTTTGTTACATACATAGATTGTGTAGTGGTGAAGTCAGGGCTTTTAGGGTATCCATCACAGGCATAACATACCTTATACCCATTAAGTAATTTCTCATCATCCACTCCTCTTACCCTCAACTCTTCTAAGTCTCCAATGTTTCTTCTTCATTCCACACTCTATGTCCACATCTACATGTTATTTCTCTCATTTATGAGAACATGTAGTATTTATCTTTCTGTATCTCATTTGTTTCACTTAAGATAATGGACTATTTAAATTCTAATTATGTTCTTATACAAACCCCTATGTGACTTAAAGAAAGTAAAAAAAAAAATCACACAAATTGGCATGAGAACTGTCTACTAAATAAAACAATTGATTATACTCATTAAGAAATAAGGAGGTACTGTGTATAAATATAAATGGGTATGATCTTGCTTTGATACCCTTCTAATTGAAATATAATTTTTTTTCTTCTCACTAATGCTTGTTTTCTCAGATAAGGAAGAAATAGAATAAAGAATGAAGGAAGTATACTAACTGATTTCTTTATTATTAATGAGATTATAAAAAGGAAATTTCAAAATGCAATATATTTGTCACAGTGAGGTACATTCTGAATCACAGAGTTTTCACTGGAAACAGTTTTTTTTTTTTTTTAAACTACCACATGGATAAAAATAAATGTCCTTTTGCATAAGTCATGGCAATAACAATCCAGGATTACAATGAGAAATCTCTTTGTTTGAAGGGAGCCCTGAACACGAGCAGATGTTGGCAGATAGAAAGCATCGGGGGCGTCAGTTTCAGGACAAACTGTATTAACCCCACCCACCTCTTGAAAAATTGTTTTATTTTGATGTCACAAAGAGCAAGCCGTTTTCACTGGTGAATGCAGTCATCACTGCAATAGCTAAACATACAGGGAACACATCAGAGTGGAAAAATAAACATGGATTTCCTTGCTAAAATCAGTAAGCTTGTCTGTTCCATTTTGTAAAGGGAAGTCAGTGACCTTTAGTAGGGAGTGTTTCATGCACGGTTATAACTACTTCTTTCTTTAAATCTTATGACCTAAACTCTTAGGTTTGAAAAAGCCAACATTTGTAAAAATGAAATGGCTCTGAATGTCTACTAGTGTCTTGAAACGCAGGGACATCAGAAGACTCAGAAGTTAATTTTCCATAGTAGCATGAACTAACATGTGTTTGAATACTGGTAGATTTCATCTTTCCTACCTCCCCTTTCCAGGCAGGTTCCTGGGGTTGGGAATAAGGAAGACTAGTAATACAAACACATATTTGCTTCCCCAGAAAGTTTATATAGCAAGATTCCCAAGCTCTGTTGATTGTAGCTTCTGTTAAAGAAAATTTATCTTTAATTAATAAATCTTTGTAGTTTTCTACTAATACTCAGATCCAGGTACCCTAAGAATTTTTCTTATTTCTTTGAAGTTCAGTGTTTTGCTCTTCATATTCAGGGAAGCAGTGTAGGAAAGGCAATGCTATTTTACAGGTCCCAGGTGAGTTATTTTAAACGAAGAAGGTTATGTGCAGGAAACCCCCTAGTGGGAACTTTTACTTGGATGGGGTATGGGCTTTGATCTCTTTCCTTTCTGCTCAGCACGGGGAGAGGCTGCTCCCAGCTCCTGCTGACCCAGCTATGTTCTCAGCCATAGCACTATTTTGATACCTGTGGTTTTCTTGTTCTCATGAGATAATGTGTTTGCTAGTGGGAAGGGTGAAGGATCAGGATGCAGACCTAAGAGTGTTGCTTGAGGTATGAGATTGGGACATGAAATCTAGAAGTAAAGTCAGAAGTTAAGTCTAAAAGCCAAGCAATATCAGAAACAAGGTTTCAATACTTCTATCCAAGAGTCTGTCTTCTGCAGAAAATTCAGACCAAAATGAGCAAAGCCCCACAGCTCGATATAATAGAATGGTAGGATTAGTAACATTAGATGTATTTAAAAATAATGAATAATTAAATTTATTTAAATTAGACTACTCAATCAAGCCTTTAAAAATATTTTAGAATACCTATATGTTTATTTGTACATCTATCTATCCATTTGAAAGACCAAAACCTGTCTTAAGAATATATTACTGAAATGTAATAAATAGAGCTAGATAAACTTACATAAAATCATGCCAGCAAATAATTTTTATAGTTAATTAATACCTTCAGCTCTTGTTTATACATGGTTGACTTGGAGTGAGTTTTCTGTGTTGCAACCTGGGGCAGTTAATAAGGGCCAAATGGAGACAGAAATCCTGCCCAAAAGGAAACGGGAGATTTCTTAATTACTTTTGAAGCCCAGGAAGAGTTACAAAAATTGGGGAATGGAAGGTAAGATGGTCACCTCACATGAAGATGAATGGTTTCTTGGAGGCAGAGAGAAGGTGGTTTCTCTTTGGTTTCAATTGCATAAGTTAGTAATTCATTATTTTCAAAATAATGTCATATACCACTGCAGTGATTTCTGGAAACCACAGCTTCAGTTAGCTATACTGTGGACACATTCATGGCTCTGCTGACTTTGCAACTCTGGAAATTCATTTGCACAAGAAAATGTGTTTGAAGGGGACCTTGGAAACCTCTGGTTACATAATGTAATATGGGAAGAAAAATGCAAAGCTGTTTGTTAAATATACATTTTTTAGTTTCAGGAAAGTTTGTTAGAAGTAGGATTTTATGTACAAAGTTGATTTAAGTTTTTTGCAATAAACAATGTTTAAGTGTTTAGCTTGTCTTGGAATTTCTAACATTAATTTTGAGTGGTTTTTGAATTTTCCTGAGTTGTTCATTCATTCATTCTTTCTTTCTTTTTCATGTATTCCTCAAACATGCCTATCACACTGTTCCCTGGGATACAACAAAGGTCATCCTAGATCATTGGGTTTTTGAGGAACCCAATGTGGATTATGTTTGCTGATAAATGATTTATCATAATGTATATATGAATAACAATAAAGGGGTTTGAAGTACACATTTAATACCAGAAAAATTAGCACAGCAAATGAAGAGGGCAATGAAAATACAAATTAATCCTAAAGCATGTGCAACTAGCTTAGAAGATTTTTGAAGGACAGAAAAAAAAAATTATTTTGAATTCCCCACTGCAACCCGAGTGTGTTTGGTGGGTATTCAACTGATGCTTGTTGAATGAATTCAACACAATAAAACGTTAAAAGGCAACAGGCCGTAAACTGCTGTCTAATATGCTTGTTATTGGGACATATTGAATTCAGAATGTTTTGACAGAAGGTTAAGCTCTGTATGATTCTTCTGTTTCCATCCTCCATCTATTTTCAGCTATTTTCATTACATTACCCACATCTCTCAAGAGTTCAATTCTTTCTGCTTTTGTTTCATTATTCTAGACAGGTTTTTGTGCTTTAGAAATGTTCAGCAGAGTGCTTCTTTAATTCACTGTTTTTCAAGTAAGATTAATTTTCACATTTCCCACAGGTTTAGCCTTTAATCTGCTATATTATAGGACTAGAAAAACATAGCAACAATGGGTAGATGAGGTTTTGAATTTCAGGACATGGCGCCAAGTCGATGGTACAACAGAAGGGAAAAATATCTCTTTCTCACACACAGAAACATCAGTAATGTTTTGTGGAAACTTTTAGGTAGTTAGATCCCAAATTTAAACCAAAAGCAAAAAAAGGAAGCAAGCTAGGGAATCTGTGAATAAGTAAGCAGAAGATATCAAGCTCTGCCATTCTCAGTGGGTTTGTCTGATCTACATATTTCCTCCAATTTTAGGCCCAATTTTCCCCAAAAAGGCATTTATTAAAAATTGTATAAGCCAAAGTGACTTGTTTCTTCAACACTCTTTTGTTTGTAACTTGGCAAATGATCATCTCCAGCTCTTTGGAGAAGGTTGTTAAGATTCATCTTTAAAAAAAAAAAAACTTAATTGACTTATTCTAGGAAAAGCAACTCTTTTTAGTGTGATGAGTGACATTAGGGACTTTATTATGTTTCTACTGCGTATAACTCAATATGAAATGTTTAAATATAGTCCTTTAAAGAAAACTCCTTAAACACAGTATTTTCTTTTATTAATGCTAAGTGTTTGAGAATAGAAAGTGGCTGGTCTTTTTGTTATTGGAAGACTTACAAGATTACAGAAAAATGTCTTAGTAGAATAGCAAATATAGTCAAGTTAAACAGGAATGGGGCCACAGCTGTGAACATGGTCTACAGAGGGACATTCTGAACTCTGAACTTTTGCTTCTGAGAAAGCTCTTTTTCGTCATGACCATTTATATCATTCAGCCACTTCTTCTCCTTGTCTAAAGGAGCAGGCATCTAGTGTCATTTGCCATGCTCTACAGCTACTAAATTATATCATTGCTTCTTCCTTTCACCCAAAAACTTCCTCACAACTCTCTACTTCCTCATCCTTTATTCACTCTCAATTCATGATAGTCTTTTGCTTTCATTTTCACCGACACATTCATTTCTAGAAAAAAAGACAAAACAAAATAGTAAAGAGGTTTTTTTTGTTTTGTTTTGTTCTTGTTTTTGTTTGTTTTTTCAATTGTACTTATATCTCTTTGATAGGTGACTTCATCTTAGGGAACTAACTAGTTTTAAATAGCTTTGGATTTTGACCAACTGCCTATCCACTAATGTCAACTTAAGAAGAAAATGGCTCTTTAATTTTTTTAATAAAGAAGAAAGAAGCTTCTGCAGAATGAAGAAAATGTCATGCCTTAGACTTTGACTTAGAAAACCAGCCGTGGTATTACAGAGAAATGACACAGTTTATTGAGGATCTTAGGACTCCCTGGCAAAGCTTGGAAGAGAGAGAGTGAAAAGCAATCATCTGATTGCTTTCCCAGCCGACCTTACCTGGCATGTCTGCATTTTTGCACACTCTTGTCCCTAAGTGTTTCTGGTAGCCTTCTCCCACTCATCCTCACCCCCACTGACTTTCTTACAGTGTAAATTTATTGTTTTCCACCTGCTCCTTCTCAGCCACCTTCTTGGCTCAATAACTGTTGAAATGTTATTATTCCCCAGTCACTCTTTCCAGACCTGGGCCCTCCTCTGAGCTCAAGACCTATGTTTCTATTTTCCCCATGCAAATCTCAACTTGCCCATCTTTTAGGGACTTTATATTAATAGATTCTACTAATCTTTTACTCTTTCCACCTTTTCTGCCCAAACCTGTGTCTCCTGCTGCGTAAATTACTCCACATAATGGAATTGTGTTGCCTCAACACTCTCATTCTCCACACCCAGTCACCCCAAAATTCACCGTTAGATCTTCTGATATAGCTGTCCAGTCTCCTTCCTCTTATCCACTCAGCACCTGTTACCAGCATGTTGAAATAGCCTCTTGCCTAGGCCCTGTATTCCTAGTTTCTTTTTCTTCCAACCCTCCTCTAAACATTCTAGAGTGGCTTTCAGTTACTCCAAATCCTAAAATAAAGTGGAAACTTGTAGCTTGCCATGTAAAAACTTTCAGGCTCTGGCTTCAGTCTAGTTGGCTAGCTTCATCTTCTACAAGGTCTTCCTTGGCACCAGCCAAGCATCTTTTGTGACTTTTTGTCAGTTCTTCCATTTGGAAAGACCTCATTAAATATTATTCATTCAAAAAGGTGCAGATGGAAGGTATATTCTATTGATATATCTTCCATCTACACCTCCCTCAATCTTCTTTCATTCCAAAGGAATTGGTCCAAACCTCTGTTACAAGAGTATAGAAGGTGCTCAGTACATTCCCTCTGCAGCTCAAGGAAGCGTAGATTTGTTTACTATATATTGACAAATTATAGTTGTATATATTTATAGGGTCCTTGGATTTAAAATCTATTGATTTGGTATAGACTCCTGGCTCACCTGTTTGTTATATGACCATGGAGAGGACATGTAAATAGATTTAATAATAAACCACCTAAAGAATTTGTGAAAATTAAATGGAAAAAAAGTATATGAAATGACTTCGTAGATCATAGTATTTTGGAAAATACATTTTTGTTCACTGTCCACAAAAGTTGATCAGGAATAAATCTGATGGCTCACATACATTTAAGAATCGGAAAACAGACCAAGTTAACTTTATGATGGTTAGAGAGGTAACTCCTGATTTCTAAGAACAGAGATTTTCTTGGTTTCTTTTGATGTCTTTACTTTCTCTAACTGAGGATATGGAATAAATTACCTGATGGATGAGTATCAGAATAATAGCTGGTGTGCACTCTAAGCTTAGCTTCACCCTTCTTTATTTTTGGAGCTGTCTTCACAGAGAGGAGGAGTTTCCTTCTCCTTCCCCTCCGTAGAGGATAAAATGTGTGAAGGAAAACTTGCCCACTTGGCCAGCAGACCTAAAGCCATGTCCATCAACCTGGATTTTGTCTGTTGTACTGGTCATGTAGTTTGAATTTGTGTCCCTGCCCAAATCTCATGTCAAATTGGAGGAGGGAACTGGTTGGAGGTGATTGGATCATGGGGGTCGATTTCCCCCTTTCTGTTCTCATGATAGTGAGTTATCACAAAATCTGATCATTTAAAAGTGTGTAGTGCTTCCCTCTGCTCTCTGTCTCCTGCTGCCATGTGAAAAGGTCCTTGCTTCCCCTTCACCTTCTGCCATAATTGTAAGTTTCGTGAAGCCTTCCAGTCATGCTTCCTGTTAAGCCAGCAGAAATGTGAGTCAATTAATCCTCTTTTCTTCATAAATTGCCCAGTCTCAGGTAGTTCTTTATAATACTGTGAGAATGGACTAATGCAGAGAATTGGTACCGAGAGTGGAGTACTGCAATAAAGACACCTGAAAATGTGGAAGTGAGTTGGAACTGGGTAATGGGCAGAGGTTGGAACAATTTGGAGGGCTCAGAAGAAGACAGGAAGATGTGAGATATTTTGGAACTTCTAGAAACTTATTGAATGGCTTTGCCCAAAATGCTGATAGTGATCTGGACAATGAGGTCCAAGCTGAGATGGTCTCAGATGAACATGAGAAACTTACTGGATACTAGAGTAAAGATCACTCTTGCCATGCTTTGGCAAAGAGACTGGCAGTATTTTGTCCGTGCCTTAGAGATCTTTGAACTTGTGAGTGATGATTTAGGGCACCTGGCAGAAGAAATTTTTAAGCAGCAAAGCATTCAAGGTGTGACCTGGCTGTTTTTAAAGTGTACACTCATATGTGCGAACAAGGAGATTATCTGAAACTGGAACTTACATTTAAATGGGAAGCAGAGCATAAAAGTTTGGAAAATTTGCAGTCCAGTCATGTGGTAGAAAAGAAAAACCCCTTTTCTGGGGAGAAATTCAATACTGCTGCAGAAATTTGCGTAAGTAAAGAGGTGCCAGATGTTAATAGCCAAGACAATGGGGAAATGTCTCTATGGCATTTCAGAAACCTTCATAGCAGCTCCTTTCATCACAGGCCCAGAGGTCTTGGAGGAAAAAATAGCTTCCTGGGCCAGGCCCAGGGTCCAACTTCTCTGCGCAGCCTCAAGACGTGGAATCCTGCATCTCAGCTGCTCCAGCTCCAGCAGTGGCTAGAAAAGACCAAGGTACAGCTTGGACCATTGTTTCAGAAGGTGCAAGTCCCAAGCCTTGGCAGCTTCCATGTGGTGTTGGGCCTGCAGGTGTGCAGAAGGCAAGAGTTGAGGTTTGGGAACCTCCATCTAGATTTGAGAGGTTGTATGAAAACACTTGGATGTCTGGGCAGATGTCTGAGGCAAGGATGGAGACTTTATGGAGAACTTCTAGTAGAGCAGTGTGGAGGAGAAATGTGGGGTTGAAGCCACCATACAGAATCTCCACTAGGGCACTGCCTAGTGGATCTATGAGAAGAAAACCATCATCCTCCAGACCCCAGAATGGTAGATCTACCAATAGCTTACACTGCCTACCTGGAGAAGCTGCAGGCACTCAATGCCAGCCCATGAAAGCAGCCATGGGGGCTCTGCCCCACAGAGCCACAAGGCTGCCCAAAGGCTTAGGAGCCCACTTCTTGCATCAGCATCCCTGGATATGAGACATAGAGTCAAAGGAGATTATTGTGGAGTTTTATGATTTAATGACTGGCCTGCTGAGTTTGACTTGTATTGAGCCTGTAGCCCCTTTGTTTTGGCCAATTTCTCCCATTTGGACTGAGGACATTTATCCAATGCCTGTATTCCCATTGTATCTGGGAATTAACTCTTTAAAAACTCTTTCTTATTTAGCACTTATTATAACTATCTTCTTCCTACTATTATTAAACATTTTTCATGTGAGCAATGCTCTTTCTAGGCATAGACAGCTGCTTAATTTCATGAAGTTGCAAATGTTTATGTCATTTACCACATTTTGCTTTTGTTCCTGTTGTTTGTATATAGTAGTTTCTCCTTATCTATTCATGATGCTTTCCAACACCCTCAGTGGATGCCTGAAACTGCAGATATCATCAAACCCTAGATAGGTTTTTTTGGGATCTGATAATTGAGAGGGCTACTAGATGACTAATGAGTAGATAGTATATACCGTATGAAAATACTGGACAGAGGGATGGTTCACATCCCAAGTGGGATGAAGCAGAACAACATGAAATTTCATCATGTTACTCAGAACAATGGCAATTTAAAATTTATGAATGATTTATTTCTGGAATTTTACATCCAATATTTTTGGACCAGGGTTTACCATGAGTAACAAACTGCAGAAAGTGAAACCCCGGTTAAGAGGGAACTACTGTACTTGACTCCTCTTGCCTATGGGATTACGTACTCCTGAGCAGGAGACATTGTCATACTCATCATTGCAACTTCTCCCCTCTGAGTGACTTGAATATACCAGAGGTTTACTTAATATTTGGTGAATTGAGTATATAGCTCCATGTTAGATTATTAGACTTAGTGAATATTAGAACTACTGCATTCTTGTATATTTTAAGCCAATTATTATCAATGGGAGATGATTTTCTCCCTAAGGGGACATTTGGTAACATCCAGAGATGTTTCTCATTTTCACAATTGCGTAGTTTAAGGTTCCGTGGTATTTAGAGAGTAGAGTTTAGGGGTGCTGCTCAACATTCTACAAGGCACAGGATAGTTCCCTGCAGCAAAGAATTATCTGACCCAGGCCAGGTGCACGCCTGTAATCCCAGGACTTTGGGAGGCTGAGGTGGGTGGATCACCTGACGTCAGGAGTTCAAGATCAGCCTGACCAACAAGACAAAACTCCATCTCTATTAAAAATACAAAAATTATCCAGGTGTGGTGGTACTTGCCTGTAACCCCAGTTGCTTGGGAGGCTGAAATACGAGAATCCCTTGAACCCAGGAGGTGGAGGTTGGAGTCAGCCGAGATCACACAATTGCACTCCAGTCTGGGTGACAGAGTGAGATTCTGTCAAAAAATAAAATTGTCTGACCTAAATATCAGTGGTGATAGAGTTGAGAAATCCTGCTTTAAGCACACAAAAAAATATATCCACAAAAATACCTATATGGGTTAACCAAAATTTTAAAATAAGTATCACTTAAATAGGTTCAGCATTTTTTGAGAAATGCAACTCTGTTATCTTGAGGGATTTCTGAAATTAGAAATTTCTTTGGGAGTTTTTATAAAGCTTTGTTTTCATCATGGTGTGAATTTTATTAACCTCATAGCTCATCTCAATTTATGGTATGAGGAATACTTCTCTTGCTTTAAAAATTTGGTTTAATATAATATAAAAATGACAAACAGATGCCAACCTTGCATATATTTTTAAAACATTATGCAGTGTTTTCAACAGTGTTTGAGTTTTATAAATATGATCATAGAATGAAATGTTATGGGTATATTCAGTTTTTAATTATTTATTCTTTTGCAATTGAAGAATTAAATGTAAAGGGCATGAAAGAGCACGCTACAGATAAAGACATAGAAAACAGAGACATAGAGAATAAAACTTTTTACCTTTGCTTAAGATGTAAGATACTTATTTTCTACTTCATTGATCGTAGGCAAACTGTGGTATTGGGAAAGTAGTGGCAGGATGGTTATGTTGGGAATTGGAGAAAAAGCTGTGGCAAGACTTGTTTAAAGTAGAAAAAGAATTTGTCCCTGTGTCCCCCTTCTTTAGCATCTTCCTTCTCAGTTGCTAAGAATGTGGCACATCCTATAAAGTAGCCAGATTCGTTGCTTGGACTGCACGATTCTGTAGTCTGGTAATATTTCAGGGACTGCTAGAGTTGTCATATTTCTGCCATCTGCCTGTTGAGACATCGTCATACCATATCTTTTGATCCTGGGATCCACAGGAGAAAGGAATAAGAATTAGTCTTCTACATCAGGAGGTTAAGTTTTCACCTTATCTCTTTCAGTTTGACAAAAGGCAGGGTGCATGCATTTTCTACTCCTCCTTCTTTATTTTTTAAAAAAATGATGATGGTAATAATAATACCTATCCTTCAAAAATAAAACTACTGGTTTGAGAATCAGATTTAATAATATATCTGGGTTTTGAAAGCTAACACACTATACAAATACCATAAATTATTATTTAACAAGTACAGTACATACTTGAGTTTTGAGGAGAAAAACAAAACTTTTAAAAACTTTTAGAAGCCTCCTCTTTTTCTGACAATATGGCAGTAAGTGAAAATTTTCCTTCTGGAGGATCCTAGAAACTGCTGTGTTGGGTCACAGCTTTTGAAGATAGAGTAAGTTTTTCTGTGAGGAAAAGTTGATAGAATACGTGCTTCCCCCCTCCCTTTTTAAACTTCAAAAATAAGATCCTAATTACAGATATCTTTTCCAGATTGAACCACCACTAATTTAACTGAAAACATGTGTGTGTAACAAAAGAACTTGTAAAAGGAACATTTGAGGTTTCACATGGATTTTTGCAAAAGACAAACACAGTAAAATCACAGAATTGGCTGACGGACACTCCACTGTACTAAAGCTATAAAGGTTTTATTGAATCCTTGGGACTTATAATATCCATTCATCCTTTAAGAGAAACGAAAGGTCTTAATCCACAGAGGATCCTTCCACAGCTTACCAGAGAAGCCAATCCTCTCCCCTTGAATGACACAGTCTAGGGCTCTCCAGAGCACAGTGTGATTTGCGCATCTTATCTTCATGGAGTCCAGTATCACATGTGCTGTGGAGAGGTCTCAGCCCTGTCACTTAGCATGTGACCTGAAATGATATGAGAACTGGAATTACTGCCATATGTTTCTGATTAGGAAATTGCCCCTTTTGCAACTCTCATTTCAGAAAGATGCTTAATAATGCCAAGAGTACTAAATAGATATTCACCAATCACCAAACAATATAAGTTTAATTGACTGATATTCAAGATGAATGTGCTCAGAAGTGGTCACTTAGAGGCCACTTATTAAAACCAGGAGGGCTGACAAATGGATATGCACTCCACACCCTATGGAAAAGCCTTCAAAATCTTGGAATGATATTGAGAAAATTTATTTAATAAGTTGAATTCAATAAACAACTTTTCCATGGCTCAGCCTAGTTACACACTTCCATATTCTTTGTTCCTTCTCATAAGCTATTAAAAGAAACTGTTGAGATGTTGAGCAGACCAATACATTAGACCATAAGCCTTAGAGGCCATCAGCTAGCTTAGATAGATAGGCAATGTCTGTTGTATTATTACACTATCGGAAATGAGGAGGGTCATTATATTGAGAAATGTCCTTTGGGTTTTGAAACACTATGATTGAAGGGGAGGAGAAAGGAGTGTTGTTGCTGAGCAATTATCTATCTTTTTTGTGAATTATAGGGGCCCACTATATCCACATTCCCAGTCCTGAGCACAGCAGATTCTTCTGAAACAAGAAGAAAAGAGAAAGACCTGTGGGCAAACACTATTCTTTTTCATTTTTAGCAGCTTTATTGAGGTATAATTGACAAAAATGTATATATTGAAGGTATACAACATGATGATTTTATATACATATACACTGCAAAATATTTACCATAATCAAGTTGATGAGCACACCAATCATGTCACATAATTACCTCTTTTATTTTGTAGTAACAACACAAGATCTAGTCTCTTACAAATCTCAAGTATGCAGTATAGCATTATTAAGTGTAGTCACCATACTGTACATTAGACTTCCAGAATGTATTCAACTTATGAATGCAAGGCATTTGGGGGTGGTGCTTTATGACTTATCACTCGAATTCTTCTATACTGGTAATTGTGAAAGTAAAGTATTTTCAAAAGTAATTGTGAAGCCATCATCTCTAATAATGACCAGTTATCTGGTGATATCCGCTATCTGGTGATAGATGTACCAGTTATTATGTAGAATAATATTATCATTTCTGGTCTAAACGCTTTTAGTAAAAAATAATTAGAAATGTCTGGGTAAAGGCAGCCAGTAATTCAGGGTCACACACATTTCTCCAATATCTAACGAAATAAAATTAAAAGTTAACAAAAGAAACAGCCAAAAATTTACTAGTAGCAATCAAACCAGGAAAAATACCTAATTTTATGACAAATATACCTAAAGGTGAAGCAAAGGAAAAAACTCAAAATGGTTCTACATGCATTTAAGCAGCAGTCAGACCAACAGCCAGAAGCAATACCAACGAAAGGATGATAATTAACAAAATCTTATGAACATATATCACTATCCTTTAATGTATAGACATGTGAGTCAATGAAATGAGTAGAAAATATTGGGAAATTTTAAAAAAATATTTAAGTATGAAACACCTACATATCACTCTAATAGCATAGCAAAGGCAGAGAGGACAGTGAGGGTTTGCAGTTTTCTAGTCCTTTGTTGAGCTGGGAGAATGGAAGGAGTCTACACCCATGGTGGGTGCAGTCAACCCTTGTGCAGGATTGTTAAGGGAATTTTGGAAGGGAAAGCAGAGTTCATGTCCCTGTTGATGACTCAACCAACTAGGCCCTTACACTCATCAATTTGTACACTAAAACTTAAAAAAAAAAAAAAAAAGCAGCTCCTAGACCTCAAAGTATAGCTTGAGTGGGAAAAGATACATCAATCCCACATAAGATGAAAAGGAAATGGAAGATAGTTCACTCATACCATATGAGAGCTCATGAGTTCTGCATATCTTGCATAAGCGAAATTAAAAAAAATGTCATGACAACTATCCAAATGTATAAAAGTGAAATATTTTAAACAGGAAAAAGGGAAGAAAGGAAGGAGGGAAGAATGGAATGAAAAAAGATACAGCAGACATAACAAAATGGACTCAGTTTGGAAGAAAACACAAACCAAGGAAACAAAGCAGATTTCCCATAAGTGTCAAATAAAAACTGAATAAGATTCATTCAATAAAACAGACCTTAAAGACGAAAGTTTTTAAAAAGGTAGAATAATGTGAACATGGAAAGTGAAATAAAGAGATAAAATTGAGAACTAGACAAAACATTACAGAGTTATCGAGTTAATCATAAAGGAAAAAGAACATAATAATGGCAAAGAGAAAATCCTTGAGATAATTACTCTGAATTTAGAAAAAAAAAAACAGAGACAAAAAATAGCATAATCACAGAGCTGATAAAAAAAAAATGAAAGGCAGGAATGATACAAAATAGGAATAATTGGTTTCCTTTAATTAGGGAACTGTACTAATGGAACAGAAATAAGTGTACAGAAAACTTTTCCCCACATGAATAAAGAAATAAACTGTGTATTGAAATGACATGTGGTATATAAGAAAAAAAATTGATAAAGAAGAATTTACATGGAAACCTCACTCCAAATGAAAGCTGAAGACCTTCAATTGCCTCAAGGCCCGAGATGACATGTGTGTTCATTACCTCTGTAACTTCATCCCTTATTTATTCTTGGCAGCACTCACTCTTCACTGGTCATGCTTGTCTTCCTTGCTGTCACTGAATATATCAGGGTACAATAACGCCCATGGTCTTTACATCTGCTCCACTTTATGCCTAGATACCACATGTGCCATCAGATACCCACATCCCTGGATTCTTTATCACCTTCCCAATAAGGCTTTCCTTGCCTGTTAAAATTGATATGTAGTATCAAGCCATTCTTATCTAACTTTCTCACTTGACTTTCTCTATAGCAGTTATTTTCTTCTGATATATTATGTAATTTACTTTGCATTTTAGTTTCTGTTTCTCTCTACAATGCAAGGTATGTGCCCCCAAGGGCAAGATTTTGCCTTTGTTTTTGTTTTGTTTTTACTGCTCTTAGTTCTAAAAAAAATGACTGACATATTATATATGACTGATAAGTATCTATTAAATAAAGGATGCCTGTGGATTGTTACATGCTAAAGAAGAAAGTCAGCCATCTCCAGCAAACAAGCAAGAACGAATCAATAAAGACAGTCAAGGCACCAGGACTATATCTGACAGGCAGTGCTGTGCTGAAGCCAATGTGCCCTGGCTCCCAGAGCCAACTCTGTGCATCTCTTCCCAACTCTGTGTTCAGTGACATCATACGATGACCTGAAATCAGCCATGACAGCATTCATACCACAGAAATCAACAAATGCTACAAGTGAGGGCACTTCTCCTAGAGAGCTGGCTATTTAATCTCTACTAGTATATGTCTACATAAAGGAAGCAACAACATGGAATCAGAGGACTGAAATTTGAATCCCAGCTCTACTGTATACTAGCTATCTAATTAGGGAAGATCATTTCCTATGACTGAGTCTCAGTTTTCTCAACTCTAAAGTAAGAGGGAGGAAACCCGTCATGAAGGTGGTCTAAGATAAAAACACTTGGAAGGGACTTTGGAATCTCTGAGCTCTACTCACTTGGCCTCTGCACTCTAAACAGCCCAGGCACTGTTGAAAACCCTCACTGTCTGCTCCCTGCATTATCTGGGCTATCAAGTAATGAGATTTATTTGTATTACATGGTTGGATACACCTTCTAATATTTTGTTAATGATTTTGACTTTCAGTCTGTAATTTTATAGTTTAGCTACAAATTGCTGTAGATAAGACTTTTCTATCTTGTTTTGGAATCAAAGTGATATAGATTTTATTAAATAGAGAAGCATTCTCTAATTTTCTGTTCTTTAGGAGAGCTTTTATTAAAAAAATGTCTTATAGACTGACCAAAATAATTTCCTTTCTACATATTTGATAGAACTTGCTTGCTTCTGGGACTGGTGGTATTTCGACAGCCGTATTTCTATTGATTTGATTTATTTAAAGGTTACAAAGATACTAAAGGTTTTGTTTTTGTTCATTTGTCTTTGATAAGTTATATTTTCCCAAGAATTTATATATTTTATCCAATATTCAAGGCTAATAAACATTCAAAATTTTTTCCCTTTTTTGACTTTAATTTTAAATACCACAATCTACAGTAAATACCCATGATGTTTAAGGCAGGTAATCTGATTCTAACATTAATAAAATACTGCCTAGCATCAGGAAAATAACTCATGCCAAGTATCAGGAAGCCAGAATTTTAGGGAACCAGAAGACAAGATAGATAAAGTACAGTTAAAAACAAAAGGAATGTAACATAACAAAATCAAAATTGCTAAACAGGAAGAGAATATAAAATCTTTAGTTTCTGTATTGAAAAACAGAAATTATAAAAGTAAATGTGCATTGCATTTTAAAATAAGGCATATATTTAAATTATTAGCAAAAATAAAGACTGAAGGGGGGAACATTATGGCTATATTTATATTTTTAAATTGATTATGAGATGGGGCTTTTACATGGAATTAAAGATTTGGCATATGCTGAATAACTGTGTGCCTTATTGCTGCTCTTTTATTTGAACCGCTTATTTGTAAACTCTCTCTTTTTCCACTGTACTGATGTTATTTTTTCTTTGTGAATCTTGTTTTTTCTCTGTGAGTCTCTATTTTTGATGTACATACGGGGAGTTTATGTCATTAAATGACCATAATAGCTTTTCTGTGTGTGTGTACATATATGTATGTTCTATCTGTGTGTGCATGTATTTGTGAATATATCTGTGTGTGTACATATATAGAATATATATACTCTCTCTATATCTACAAACACAGAAATGCTATATGTGTATATCTATGTGTATATATATGTATATGTATACACACAGAGATATACATGTATATCTGTGTGTATATGTACACAGATATATATCTATATCTATTTCTCTCTCTCTCTCTCTCTCTCTCTCTCTCTATATATATATATATATATATATATATCTTCACAGTGAATCTTTATCATTAAGAATGCTTTAGGGCATAAAGTATCTTTTATCTGTAACTAAATAGCCATACTGGCTTTATTTTGATTGGCTTTGCCTGGTATATCTGTTCCTCATGCCTTGACTCCAACCCGCCTATGTTTTAATGCATTGTCTGTTGTAACACATAAACCTGGATTTTGTTTTTCCCTTCTCCAGCCCTTTCAATTGATTAATGTCTTTAAATTCAAATTTTCTCTTTTTTTTTTCCTGGAGGTTACACATTGTATTTCTATGATGTTAGTGGTTACCCTTAAAATCTTAACATTAGTAATTGATTTAACACAGTCTAAAGTTAATCATCTTTATTCTCTTTTCACATAATGCAAGGACCTTAGAACAGCTTGTAACTAATCAGTCCCTCTTGAGCGTTACTGCTATCCAGTGCACTATTTCAATCTCTTTAGAGTTCTAAAGCCAAACGTTGTTATTACTGTTTGAAACAGTAATGGTTTAGATAGAACCATGTATTTACCACTTTCTTTGCTCCTTCTCCTTACTGGATCTACACCCTCCCTGATGGGATCATTTGATTTGTTTATAATGTACATTCTAAAAAGTGCATTGTATGTTATGGCATATTCTCTTTTGTTTTCTGTTTGAAAATACCTATATTTTGGTCTTCATCCTCAAATAATAGTTAAGTTAATGGCTATTTTCCCACAGCATTTTAGAGATATTAATTAACCACTGTCAATCTTCCATTGTTACTGTTGAGCAATTTACTGCCTGTTGAATCATGATTCCTTTGTGATTGATCTCCCTTTCTCTCTGACCCTTTTTGCAGTTTTGTCATGGTCAGTATCTATAACTGCTCACTGTCATAAATGCCTTCCTGTATAACTAGCTTAAAATATTTTATGTATTAAAAAGATATTTTTTTCTTAGTCTTATGACAACTATATTCCACATGGTTATTTACCATTCCCTTATTAATTCTTTCATTTAATTAACATTTATGGAATATCCTCTACATTCGTGGAGTTGTTCTAGGTACCAACAATAGCACATAAAGAAAGCACAGAAGGCCCGTGCTCTAACAGAGCTTACCTTCCACTTTTAATTAAGTCTCGCCTCATTCTTCCATGGGCTTTTAAAATATTGGGTGAATTAGCAATTTTCCTTATATGCTGAGTTTTCCACCCCAAATAATTCTTATCTTTCTTGTAAGCCTTCTTAACACCTACTTTGTAACCTTGTCTGCAAAAGTATCTTAATGATAAGCATGAGCATCTCATAGTCAAAAGTTCTCTTTAATTTCAGAGTTACAAAAATGCAGACCAAGGTGGAATTTAGAATACTAGGGCCTTGTTCAAGTTTCAATAGTTGAGTGGTCTTTAAAAAATTCCTAAACGACTCTGAGTTCTAATTTCCTAAATTCTAAAATGAAGAAGTAGTCTCAATAATTCTTCATCTAGTTCTACAGCTTTACTTTTCAAAGCAGTAGAAAGTGGACACCTTGGATAAGTCCTGAAATTTATCCTCTCCTATTCAGTTGTAGAGAGAAAGTGTTCTTTGCATAAGAGCATTTGTATCAGGAATGACTTCATTTGCGATTACGGAAAATCCAGTTTTGTGGATACACAAGTAGGAGGTTTATTATTTCATATGACAATAAGTCTTAAGTAGGTGAGTTCAGGATTAATATAGCTGCTTACATATGTCACAAGGGGCCCAGGCTCTTTCTGCTTTTCTGCTTTGCCATCACGAGCAAGAAGAATTTGTTCTCACTGTGGCAGCATGGCAGCCGTGCCTCCAAGTCTGTCCTTTTCCTTTAAGGCTGCAGAAGAGACAAGGAGAAAAAACTAGAGAGGCAAGTGGGCCACAGAAACTGAGTCTATTTCTTTCTTAAAATGCTTTCTTGGAAATTCTCCCACTAACTTCCATGAACAAACACTTATACAGAATTGTGTCACATGTAATGTGTAACTATTACTATCTATAAGTAGCCATGAAAATTTTAGTATTTTAGTTTTCAGCATTTCTGACAAAGAAAGCTAACACATAGTTAAATCAACAAAGTATTTATCTTGCCTTTGTAAAAATCTATAAAGACTTAGATACAAGGAAATGTACTAGGAGAAAACATCTAATCATAATAACAACAAACACAATAAAATTCAGTGATGAAAAGTAAGAATTAACTGAAAAGGTGTGATTTTAAATGAATCTGTGTTTCTATCACCCTGTATTTTGATCACCCATTTGTTCTCTTGATTCAAAAGCAAGATGCTTTCCATTCTCTTTGTTCTATATACATACAGACAATCTTAAAGCTGCAGAGATAAAGAGACAGAAGAAGGGAGGTATTCAACAGAGAGTTAAATATAGTTACCTTCTATGTTCTCAAGCCACCTTGACTTGATGATAATCACACAGCTTTTAATTATATACAATGGAACGCATGTTGTCAATCAATTGAGTTTACTCTGTGGACTGCTCTTTGCAAAGATGAGAGTGGCTTTAAACAAATCCTTTTCTATCATTGTTTTATTTTCCCTCTGATACAAAATCTCTCTAGTGCACTTGGCTCTCAATGCTTAATGCTTAAGGTATACCACGAGTCTGACTGCTTAATGTTGCTTAATGCTTCAAATATGGTATAATATAACAGAAATGATATGAGGTTAACAGTCACAAGACCTGTATTCAAGTGCTTGATTTTACGAAGCTCATCAATCTTATCATCTGTCAAACATTAAAGGAAACATTACTACCCACACTAAGTGATTGCTATAAGAGTCAATGAGAAAAATTAACCACTAAGTCCCACCTATTTAACTTTGTTTTTGTTGCATTTGTTTTCAGGTTCTTGGTCATGAACTCTGCCAAAGCCAATGTCTAGAAGGGTTTTTCTGATGTTATCTTCTAGAATTTTTATGGTTCAGATCCTAGATTTAAGTATTTGATCCATCTTGAGTTGAGTTTTTTTATAAGGTGAGAGATCAGGATATTTTCATCCTCCTACCTATGGCATGCCAATTATCCCAGCACCATTTGTTGAATAGAATGACCTTTCTTCACTTTATATTTTTGTTTGTTTTGTCAGAGATCAGCTTGCTATAAGTACTTTGGGTTTATTTCTGGGTTCTCCATTCCATTCCATTAATTTAACAAAAGAGCCTATGCACAGGGAAAGGAACAGTTGGCAGAGTAAACAGACAGCCCACCGAGTGGGAGAAAGTCTTCACAATCTATATGTCTGACAAAGGGCTAATATTCAGAATCTGCAAAGAACTCAAACAAATCAACAAGAAAAAAAAATCCCATCAAAAAGTGGGCTAAGGACATCAACAGGCAATTCTCAAAAGATGATAAACAAGCGGCTAACAAACACATGAAAAAATTCTCAGCATCACTAATGATCAGGGGAATGCAAATCAAAACCACAATGTGTTACCATCTTAATTCTGCAAGAATGGCCATAATAAAAAATAAAAAAAAAAATAGATGTTGGCATGGATGTCATGAAAAGGAAACACTTCTATGCTGCTGGCGGCTTTGTAAACTAGTACTACCACTATGAAAAACAGTGTGAAGATTCCTTAAAGAACTAAAAGTAGAACTACCATTTGATCCAGCAATCCCACTACTGGTTAGCTACCCAGAGGAAAAGAAGTTATTATACAAAATAACTTGGATATACATGTTTATAGCAGCAAAATTGACAATTGCAAAAATATGGAACCAACCCAAATGCCCATCAGTCAATGAGTGGATAAAGAAATTGTGGTGTATATATGTGATGGAATACTACTCAGCCATAAAACAGAACAAATTAACAGCATTGGCAGCAACCTGGATAGGATAGGAGACTATTACTCTAAGTGAAGTAACTCAGGAATGAAAAACCAAACATTCTATGTTCTGATTCATAAGTAGGAACTAAGCTAAGAGGATGCAAAGGCAAAAGAATGATACAATGGACTTTGGAGACTCAGGGGAAAGGGCAGGAGGGGGATGAGGGATAAAAGACTACACACTGGCTTCAGTGTATACTGCTTGGGTGATTGGTGCACCAAAATCTCACAAATCACTACTAGAGAACTTACTGATGTAACCAAATACCACTGCTCCCTCCAAAACCTATGGAAATAAAAAAAAGAAAATAATTAACCATACATCTGTTCAATAATTATGGAAAATTAGCATTCAGCATTCTATGAATCCCATGGAGAAATAGGCAAAGAAGTACTTATGCACTTCATAATATAATCATCACTAAAATAGAAATAATACACAAGTGAAGTAGTACTTATAAAGATTATCTAAATCTATGTAGATGAGATAGGAAGAGCTATGTAGAGAACATAATCCTTGCACTGAGACTCTTAAGAACAAATAAGACCTAGGGAGATAAGATGTGGGAGGGAATTCATGAAGAAGGGGAGGAGCCAAGAATGCTAAATGTGATGTATCAGGAGAGGTGTGATGGATAGAAGGCTGGCCAAGCAAGTAAAGGCCACATCACTTCATAAGAGCCTTAGTATATGCCTGATTAAGGAGCTACCTTCTGTTGTGTAGGCTGTAGGGAAGTTGGAAGAACTTTGAGCAAGGCAAAGAACAAAGAGAGAGAGAGAGAAAGAAAGTGAGATAAAGAAACCACCCTGATAACAATGTGTTGAATGAATTGGAAGGGGCGAGACGCCTGTGAGTAGGCTATTGCAGTTGTCCTACATGGAATGATGGAGAATACCATGGACATCTGAGTGGACAGGTGGGTTGTAGATTATTTAAGAGCTAAATTAACCGAATGTTTTGAAAAATTTGATATGGAGGGGAGTGAAGAAACTGATTGATACTCAGATTTTTGGCTGGGTATTATTATTGTCTGGGATAAGGAATTTAGATGACAGAGTCAGAGTAGGTTAAATGATTAAGAGTAAAGTTTGAAGCAGCCTGAGTTTGAGATATAGACAATGTAGGAGATGGGGCATTGGATGATCTAAGTAGTGATGCACAGACAGCAATTAGATGTCCCGTATTCACTCAGTTATTCAATATTCATTAAACATCTATGGGCCAGGCACCAGGCTGGACAGAGAGGATGTAAGATGATAGAATATGGTTTCCTCAAGGACTTTATTGTTCTATTGGAAAATAGTCCTATACCCCTGTAAGCTAAATGAAGCCACGTAAATGTTAAGATAGAGGTAAATAAAGAACATGAGGGATAATACATTAATTTTGTTCTTAAAAGGAATGCCTAGAATGGAAGTTCATTGGTTTAAGAACATCTCCATGGAGGCAATTGATGAACCCATGGACATTGTTGGGATTGCACAGGGAAACATGTAAGGTGAGAAAAGAAAATTACTGAGGTCTACCTAGAAGTCACCAACAAGCTTGAGAAAGGAGAGGCAGGAGAGAGTGGTACTTAAGAGCAGGATGTTGTTTCAGGAAAGACCATGATTGGAGTCCCAACTCTGCCTCTTCTGAATGATGACCTTGTAAAACTTATTCCACCACTTCAAGGATATTTTATTATTTAAGATATGAATGTGTTGTTATGACTCAAAGGTCTGACTCAAAGGGTGTGGAAAGAATTAGAGAAATGATGTGTTGGCCTATAAAACATGAAGTATTTTATGTTAAAATGTTTAAAATTATTTTCAATCTCCAATAAAATTGGAACATAAAAGTTTAAAGATGAGAATAAAAACAGGGAGACAGTCCTGTCTTGGAAGCTAGGAAATAAAATAATTTCAAAATAGAAGTCAGTAGTCATCTGTGCCAGATACTGCACCATGGATAATATAGTGAGGAATAAAAATTGTCTGTTGGGTTGAGGGGTAGGGGCCATTTTGTGCTTTTAGTGAAAGTGGTTTCTTTTTTTTTTTTTTTTTTTTTTTGAGACGGAGTTTCGCTCTTGTTACCCAGGCTGGAGTGCAATGGCGCGATCTCGGCTCACCGCAACCTCCGCCTCCTGGGTTCAGGCAATTCTCCTGCCTCAGCCTCCTGAGTAGCTGGGATTACAGGCATGCGCCACCATGCCCAGCTGAATTTTTGTATTTTTAGTAGAGACGGGGTTTCACTATGTTGACCAGGATGGTGTCGATCTCTTGACCTCGTGATCCACCCGCCTCGGTCTCCCAAAGTGCTGGGATTACAGGCGTGAGCCACCGGGCCCGGCCGAAAGTGGTTTCTAAAGTCTGCTGCGGCCAGCGGTTTGAAGGTGGATGGAGGGTAAAGAATTGCAAAGAGCAAGACACAATTATTCTTTCAGGGATGTTTCTGCTGTAAGAAAAGGGAGATAACTTGATGGAGATAAAGTGTCAAAGAAAGAGCATTGTTTTTCTTTTAAGATGGTAAAAACTGTTTTCTATGTGAATAAGAGAGAATCAGTGAAGAAGAAAATGGTGAAGAAACAGGAAAGAAAAAATACTTGGGGTGTGGTCCAGGAGACTGTTGAGGACCCAAGTTAGCAGGGATGGAGAAATTATCTTGATTAGGTCATCTCTGCGTGTTGAGTTTCAGTTTTCATGGAGATGGGTGGTTATTGCCTAATGGGGTCAAGCAGATGGTTTCTGTGAATGAAGCTGGCCTGCTTGAGTGCATCTGCAGACATTATGTGACTGATGAGGCTTAGGTGGAATTAGAGCACTGAGGCTTCTCAGTCCCAGCTGGTTGTCCCTTGTAAGAATATCGAGGCCAAGGTTGTGAGACATTCCAGTTTTTCAAAAGAAGCCAAAAGCTTGGATTTTATATGAAGTATCCTGGTTTTATTTGGGTTCTCATTTAAAGGGAACAAAAGCCAAGCCCAGCAAAACCCACCTGCATGCTAGACTTGGCCGATGGACCACTAGCCTGTAACTCCTACCATGAGAAGAGAGAGTGCAGTGTTGGAGAAGCAGGAAGCAAACATCCTAACACCTTGGTCGAGAAAGCATCGGTCTCTGAACTAGTAAGGCAACTATACAGACAGGGGCACATGGTCAGAGATCAGGAGACTATGAACCATCTGACTCATTTATTGCTCTAAAGGTGGTTTAATGGTTGCTGTGAATGAAGACGTCAATAAAAATAACAAGAAAGCCAGTAACATCCTTCATATTTTAAAGGGGCTTCCCTTCTAATCCCCGCCTTGCCCTGACACGTGTATTCGTAGCCATTCTTGCACGTGCTCCTCCCCTGACCACTCCAAACCATTTAAGCATCTTCCTCCATTACCACCAGGACTCTTCACTTCTCCTCCTCTCACCAGTACCAAACCCCCAAGGGGAGGATGGGCAAAGGATACTGCTTTAAATTGGAAAGAAAAAGAGATTTGAATTCAATTTCATCCCATTTCCCCACTTTATCCTGACCTTAAACCTGTTGGAAAGGATGGCATCTTCCTGTATTACAGAAGTAAGTTGCATTCCACTAACATTATAGTCTCCTTGGCTCCATCTCTAACCTGGCAAGCATGGAAAAAATGGAAGTTTACATATTGAAAAAAAAAAAAAAACTTTTAGATTAGCTCATGCTTTGTTTGGAAAATGTATGACTCTGCCTGAAGATAGTATAGTAATGCAATTCCTTTACAGTGTGGGGGGATATTGTGACATTTCCTAAGCATAATACCCTCGTGGTTTTTTGGATGGTAAACGTCTAAAGGCAACTTGCAAAAAGTTGTTTTGTAGCCTCAATAGAAACTTAAGTTAAAAAAAATGTCATTTTTGGCTCTAACTGCAATAATTGCTTTGAGAGTACCACATGTGTATTTTTAAAAGATTTCAGAATAAAATATTTAATCATTGCATGCTGAATTATATCTGTAATTCTTTAGTAGAAAATGTTGTTTTCTCTTACTGTAGAATGTGGAATAAGAGAAATGTTCATTTTCTCTTACTGTCGGTACGTATGATTGTGGTAAACCTAAAGTAAGACTGATGATATATATTGCCAGGAGCAAAGATGTAAATAATGGCTGGATGGCACAACCAGGGATCTTCAAAAGCTTTGTGCAAGAAGAAACTGCAGGTGTGCACACACTGCTGTGCCCTTGGTGACTGGCACAATGTCTAGACTATGCAGAGGGTTCCCTAATCATTTTCAAAAGGCGGAAATGGGAGTTATGTGTGAGATACGTATTTTAGTTTGCATATAACTATTTTGTTACTTTACCTCTTAAAGTTTGATTTTTGCCTCAATTAGATTATTTTCTTTATGAGGTTTTTATTTTAAATATATAGCACTGGCACTTCATTGTAGTAACTAAATAAATTCTTGGTGCATCTACACAGCTCTTCCACATTGAACTAATTTGTTCTGATTTTTCCCACTTAGCTTCTAAAGTCCTTCAGCACTGTGCAGATACAGTAAGGATGTATTTTCTAGGAAATTCGAGAGAAGTTTTTAGTCCTGACTGCAACTTTTTCAATCTCTGTTCTGTAGAATACTGGTATGAGTCAAGAGGTTAAAGAAGTCTGCCAAAAAAGTTTATGATGGCCAAGTAAGTTTAGGAAATACAGCATTTTGGGACTAGACATTTGGGAGAATTTTTTCTTTTGTTCTCTAATGCAATTCAGCATTGAGAGCCTTGATAATTATTAGTTTATTAAGGGCTACGAAAAATCCTTCAATAAAAGAAATCTGTTCAGTTTTATTTATCCAAGCACACCAGTTTTTTTGACCATGGGATCTATTTCTAGTGGTATTAAGTGTTCCGTACAAAAGGCTTAGAAAATGTTGCCCTGACCTATACTTATATAGTTGTGCTAATTCTTAATAAATTCTAAATAAAATTGAATAATCATGCAAAAGAAAGAAAGCAAAAAGAAATTTGGACATCATTCCCTTTCTCACACTTGTAAGGTTTTTCTTTATTTTAAAAAAATATACAAAAAACTTTAAAGTATATGAAATGTGTGCTGAGTAGTTAAATGACCTAACAGCGTTCTTTGGTTTCTAATGTATAATTTTCTAAGCCAAAAAAGACACTGTGTACCTTGGAAAGTGGGGAAATAGATACAGCTATCCACGTTATTGACCATTTTCATTTTGTCTGTAATACATTCAAAATTCCCAGTGCTACACTGCATTGTCTTCAGATATAACAAATTCTACTTTGAACATGAAATGTACAACTCTCTCATATTGGCAGAATATTGTCTCTTGACATGCTCATATGCCATAGAATCTGAAATGTTTTTCAGATGAGAGAAAATTTGATATTGTCTGTGTCAACATGGTATGGGCTGTGCTTTATAAGAAACTGAAATCCAGATTCTATTAGGTTTACATACATTGTTACACCCTTGGGGAAAGAAATATGTATAGTAAACACATGATCAGAGCTGTTGAGAACTGACAGGTCTTATTTAATTTATTTTAAAATCTGAAGGCATACTATATTTCTAAAGAGCCCAAGGAATCCACATTATAAAAGTTGAGCAGCTAATCTGGAAAGCAGAGTAATACGTATCTGGAATTTAGCATTCCATATTTTATCCATATTTCACTCTTCGATGTATTCTGGAAGGTTGGTAAAATTATTTTAGGTCTCACTTTTTTTTGTCATGGAAATGGGAGTAACAGAGGGTAGGATATAGATGTGTAAGACTGACTGTGTCTCTGCAAGAAGAAATTTTAAAAACAAAACATTTTGACTGCATAGGGTCTGGAGCTGATCTATATAGCTTGGTTTTTTAAGCCTTGAAAAAAACGGAATTCAAGAATATCATGATCTAATATCTGTAAAGTGATGACTACCTAGATAAGAAACAGCATCTGCATGGACCAAGGGATAAGTATAATCAGGCGGTATCACATTATCTTTTCTTGGTCAGTTCTGAGAAAAGCTCTTAGAAATGAATAACTGCTTATGACATAAGAACGGGAGTACATCAACTGTCACTGTTTTACACAAAAAGAATAAATAATGCTCTAAGGGAGAGAGTTCTTTGGCTCATTCAATGCCTTTGGACATTGTTAAACATGAGTAGTCCTTTGTGAAAATTAAAAATTCCATGGACAATTAAGATTCCAAGATGATTATTCAAACTATCCAGTTCAGCAATGCTCACACACACACACACACACACACACACACACACACACCCCTTTGGCAGAAAATCTTTATTGGATTATGAAATTAAAACGACAGGTCTGGATAGCTAAGCCTACCCAGCCTCTTTTACACTCAATACATCCTTCTCCCTGTTTGTCTCTTCCCAGTCTTTATAAGCAGGAGTCTAAGGCTTTAAGAGTAACTCTTTAACAGAGAAACCTCTCCAATATTAGTGACCCTTCCTGTTGACAAGGTTGTAAAGTTCCCCTCCTTAGCTATGATATTTGTCCAGAATGGAGTATGAGGTTCTTCTGGAATGGTGTGGTTGCAGAGAAAGCCCTGTTGCGTAGAATGCTCTGTGTTTCCCATAATACTTCCTTTCCCTGGGAATACAGGAAGATCACATTCTCCCAAACTTTCTTGCTGTGTAGTTGGTGCAATGAAACTGGCCACTGTCATGTGCATGTAAGTGATGTTTGCTACTTCCACATTTGGTGCTTTAACACATCCCATGGGAGAAGTTTGAAGCCCTGAATTACCCACCCAGAGCTGCCCAAGCTTCATTACATTTTGTGTAAGTAAAAACTAGATTTTTTTGATATTATGTCACAGGTTTGTGGGTTTTTCTATTGTAATAACTAGCAATAATTACCCTGATTAATAAACTCAGAGAGCAATCAAATAAGCCGGCAGTCAAGTACTTTCATCAAATTTTGTCCCATTACATATTTTGATATTGGTTGATCTCATTAATCATGGGGCAAAATTGTCCACAGGCCCCTCACACACTTACCAATAGTCTAGGAATGTGGTATCACATGGAAACAAGCATTAATAGTCTGAATAAACATGTCAAAGGGTGATGGGTTGTTATTTTGTTTACTGTGATGAAAATCTTATTCACAGACAGACATTTATTTCAGTGTGGCTTAGATTCTTTTAGTCCATTGGCCTTGGGGCTTTTAAAAGTGTACATTATAGGCTGAGTTCTGTGACTTTTGTTCCAGAGAAATGAGAATCTTGTGCAATTCAGGCAAGAATACTTCAAGTATTTACAGCTACTTAGTATTTACAACTAGTGCGTTCTCAGCTCTGTCTCGAGCGTCCATATCAACCCATATCAGCCCCACATAGAACTAAGCCACATCACATTTCTGTTGAGTGATAGAAAAATGTAATTTGAGTCACAGAGGTCTTCAAATACATGGATAATTTTCCTGAAGAATAAATAGACACTCTTGGAGACGCTGGTTCCATTGGTTCCTGCATTCAAATGACACTGTTTGAATGTAGGAACCGATGGATTTGTCTGTGCAGCTAATGAGGTGAGGGAGGAAGCGGGCCCTGTGGAATCAGCAATGGCCTTGGGACTGGAAAGTCTGCTGCCAAGTTCTCACCTGACAACTGCTGTTATGTGACCTTCATATTTATCAGAAATAACTTAGTGTTTGAGAGAGTCAGCGTTCTGATTTGTAAAGTGGGGATAATAATATCTGCCCAGCTTCCTTCATGTGATTGCTTTAAATTGTAAATAATAAACGCGAAAGTGTTTGGCAAAACGTCACACCAGCATATTCTTATGGTTAATTTAGGATTATTAGCTAGGAGCCTTGAACCAAAGTTGGAAAAGCACAAATGCGCCTGCCATTCACTTTTTGAATAGAGACATTGTGGAGGAGCTATAGGAAGGGAGGAACTCTCACCCCATTCACCCACAATTGCTCAGTGTTTAGAGTTGAGAGATTGAAGATCCTGCATCTATAGAACTTTGGCAGTGGAATCCTGCAGGTGTTCTAACGCCAGAAAATAAAACAATATTTTTGCCTCTAGATTAGCCCTTTAAGTTTAAGAAAATAGGCAGACTTCACTGGAGGGTCTTTTAAAAGGGGGGAGAAAAGACATCCCAGATACAGACAGAAATCATGTGATACAGATCATAAAATTTCTCCTGAGCCGGATTTAATTAGAAATTGCTGGAACTATTTGGCATGCAAACAGCTGCTGTCAGATCTGCACAGCATTTCCCAGCCTTGGAACAGCTGTATATAGTTTTTCTTTCTCTTTCCAGCTAGACCTATGTAGAAAACCTGTTATGTTCTGGCAAGGGTTTGGAGTTATTCTCATGAGCTAATCAGATCAGCTTAGACAATACATGAAAAATATTTGACTGTTTTATATCTAAACAATCTTTTATCCTTATTTTGTTGAAACTTTCTCAGAATGTTTTCAGTGTGAGCTCGTGAATTTTTCTGAAGGGAAAATATTTCAAAGCACCCTGGAAGCTGTAGCAGTATTGCAGAAGGTCTGTTACACTTTGAGCTGGTACAATTTTAGTGCCCTTAAACTCATGTGAGCTGGAGGCACGCTTTAGCTCAGGCATTTGGAATGTGCTACTAATTATAGTGAGGTGGAGGGGCGGGGGGTTTGAATTTTGTACTGAAAAATTAGATGCCTGGATAGACAATGCTTCTCGCCTTGTATAGTCACCATGTAAATGAACTGTGGTGGTCACAAGGACGAGAAGAGGGTGAATATTTCTGTGTGGTCATCCCCATTACCAGGGGAAATGTTAATTTCAAACACATGTTTCGCTGGTGATTAATAGTGTTATATAGCCATGGCCAAGGGAGTACAGAGTGTATGTGGATGTGTGTGCGGCTGTGCACGTGCATGTGTGTGTTTGCAAACATAAAAACTGTTCTGATGAGTTCATGGAACTTTAAGATCTGCTCTCGGAGTGGTTCCTACTAGGGAAATTCAAATCCTTTCCCCTAAAAGCAATTCTAAAAGTGGACAAAATGGTCAAAACCAACCATTTCACAGAACTCTAGAATCTGATCAAAAGCATGGCACTTAATGGGGCTTATTCATGAGAACTACTGGACCTTGGTTAAGAACAGAATGAACCTGTGGCTCTATTCCCAGGGGCTGTCTCTAACCTCCCAACTCTGTCAGTGTGGTAGCTCAACCAGGGCATGCAGAACATTCTAAAACCCTCCAGCTTAACTGTCCCTGCAGAAAGGGTGTCTTCATCCTTTCAGGCTTCTGTAATAGACTAGGAGGCTTATAAACAACAGAAATTTATTTCTCACAGTTCTGGAGGCTGAGAAGATCAAGAACAAGACACTGACAAAGTCAGTGTCTTGTGAAGGTACACTTTCTGGTTCATTTAATGTGCAGCATTGCCAGTTAAAGGGACAACTTGGTGGTAAGTGAACAGGGAGGACCAGCATCTCTGTTTGCCTGAGACTGTGAACCCATTTGGGGCAAGCAGTGTTCAGAAGACCAGACAGAGATTTCTAGGTAGCTCTGCCCTATCCTGGATTCTGCAGGACATATACATGCACAGAAAAGATCAAAGCAGCCCATGCCGCCATGTCACACATCCTTGGCAGATGCATCCTGAATACGGGAGTGCAGGGTAGTTGGGAGAAAGCCAGTCCTATTGGCCCCTTCATTGAAGATTCTTCTACGCACCACTGAAGACTTTGGACTCAATCCAACAGCAGTGAAATGTCACTTGGATTTTGAAAGAATCACTCTAGTAGCCATGTGAAATGGGGAGAAGTTGAGAAATTAAAGCTGCCTTCCTCAAACTGTGATGCCTTGTCCTTGAATAATAAAACTGTAGCAGGACCATCTAGGGAGCCTACCAAAACATACATTCCTACATTCTAGTTCAGACTTACTGGATTAGAGGCATAATTCGGCAATTCAGGGGTAGAGGCCAGGAATGGACATGTTTTACAAACATGGCTGGTGATTGTGACACATCCTAAGCCAGAAGATTAAAAACCAGGGAATTGAGAGGCAGAATGTTATTCCAGGTGACAGAGGAGTCTGAAATTAGGAAGAAAAAAAGAATTGGAGTTTTTGAGCACAGAGGAAATATCATAATAGTTTAGTTGTTCTAACTGTAATATGCAAAATATTTATACCTTTTGGCAGCTGCAGCTTTCATTTTGAATGATAAAATATCACAGCTTATTTAGATGCAATTATGAATTACGTATGTACCAAACTAATTCCAATTGACAGTATATGGCCACTAAATTAAAAAATAAGAATGAATTATAGTCACTAATCACTAACAATGTGACTATAATTAATCATAGAAACAGAGATACTTTGAGACTTAAAAGGCAATGCTCAAGTAATTTTAATAATATGACTTTTTGAAAGTTTTATGTACTGAACTACAAATTAATTTCATTATACTATTGGGCCTATATATTCACAATTTTTTTTTAACAAACAGAATTATTCAAAGAATAAAGTAACATATAGTCATGTGAATTACATACATTAAAGAAAACCTTTAAACTAGTCACCCAAAGATTCAAAATAGGCTTTGGTCGTTCCTGGAATATAGCACCATCTCTCAGTCGGTTTTATAGCATTCTCTAATAGCATGTTGCTGGTATTTATCTGAATTTTAAAATTTCAATACACTCTTATTTTTCTATAAAATTACATGTCATCTTATTTGAGGCTACATTTTGTCTGACCTCATACAATGTTTATATGATAAATATATAAATGATGACACAGTCAACTGACATTTCTTTGTATGGCATAATATTGTTAGTTTAGAAAACTCTCCCTTTAGGTGTTAGAGTATTTGGTAATTCAGACAAAACGGCTAAAAGTGAGAATTATCAATTATAACTATTTTTATAGTGAAGTATGCAAATATTTAAGCCCCAATATTTTCATAAGTGCTATTTTCTTACTTCAGTTTGAAATATTTTTTCTTAAATATTTTTCTTAAAATATTTTTACAAGACAAAATATGTCAGATAAATTTTCTGTATTATTTTGGTTTTTTTTTTTTGGAGGGTTGGGAATTTTATTTTATTTTTTTAATTGCATTTTAGGGTGCTCCCTGAAATACTTACTCCTGTCTCCCTTACTCAGAGTGTTGAAGCAACCATCATAGTTAGAACAGCTGGGGCACCTAACCACAGATCAAAGGGGCAGGAGTCAGTAGCCTGCATGGCATTGCAGAATTTGAAGAAGGTGCACAACCCTGAGACTTCTCCTTCAGAAGGAAGGGAGAGAAGTGAAGCTTGCACTTAACCTCCCAGCACTCCAGCAGTCTAATCTAGGGCCAAGGGGCAGGCAGCTCTTAGCAGGTTGCCAGATATTGCAGGATTAAGAGAGGATACACAATGTAGAGAATTCTCCTTTAAGAGAGAGAGAGAAATGAAGTTTGTACCTGATGTCCATGCATTTCCCCTAGTGGCTCTCAGAAGCTGCCTAGGCTCTGTGGGAGGGGCAAAAGGAACATAATACTGAAACTTCTCTCTCAGGAAGGATGAAGAGGAGTGGAGCATGTACTTTCACGAAAAAGTCTTGAGAGGCTCCCAGAATCTTTAGCTGAGCTGATTAGTGCAAGTCTTTCCTTGATTAAACAAGTCTGTAAAGACTTGGAGAGGTGACTGCTTTTTTAAATGCACAACACCAAGACAAAAGTACAAGGGACACAAAGCATCAGGGAAATATGACACTACCAAAGGAACAAAATAAATCTCAAGTAACTGACCTTACAGAAATATAAATCTACAAATTTCCTGACAAAGGACTGAAAATAATTATCCTAAAGAAGCTCAGTGGATAATTAAAATCCAAAAACCAACACCTGAACAAAATCAGAATATCAACAAGAAGAAGTCATTAAAAAGAATCAAACAAAAATTCTCAAGCAGAAAAATACAATAACTAAATTTTAAAAATTCACTCGAGAACATCAACAGCAAATTTGATCAAACAGAAGCAAGAATCAGTAGGCTCGAAATCAGGTCATTTTAAATGATCCAGTTATAGGAGCAAAAAGACAAAAGGGTAAAACAGAGTTAAGAAAGCCCACGGGGCTCATGGAGCATAATCAAGTGAACTAATATGTGCATGATGGTAATTCCAGAAGGAAAGAGTGACAGAAAGGACCATATAAATTATTCAAAGAAATAATAGCTGAAAACTTCCTAAATTGGGGGTGGGATGGGGGGGAGGGAAATGGAAATTTAGACTCATGTAACCCAAAGCATTACAGACAGGATGAATCTAAAGAACTCTGTGATGATATGCACTTTAATCAAAAGCCAAAGGTCAAAGACAGAGAATTTAAGAATCAGCAAAAGATTGACTGACAGCAACATAAAATCATCTGAAAACATGAAACTTGGTTATATGGACAAATACATTAATAATTTGAGAGTAAGATAATACCGCAATAATGTTATGTAAAAAATTGTGCACAGATCACTTTAAATTTTAGTATAAAAGTTAAAAGAGTAACAAATCTATATATGCATCCAATTAATCTAAAATTTTAAAAAGATAAAAGATAAAAATATCAAGAATAACTGTAATTACAAAAATTTGTTAAAAGATTTACAATATGAAAAAATAAAGTTATATTAATAATGAAGTATGTGGGTGAAGTTGAAGTGTAGGGTTTTTGTATGCAATTTAAGTTAAGTTTTGTAAGCACTGTTATAATGATAAGATTTCTTTCTTTCTTTTTTTCTTTTTTTTGAGGCGGAGTTTCACTCTTGTTACCCAGGCTGGAGTGCAATGGTGCAATCTCGGCTCACCACAACCTCCGCCTCCTGGGTTCAAGCAATTCTTCTACCTCAGCCTCCCAAGTAGCTGGGACTACAGGTGCACGCCACCATGCCCAGCTAATTTTTGTATTTTTAGTAGAGACAGGGTTTCACCATGTTGACCAGGATGGTCTTGATCTCTTGACCTCGTGATCCACCCACCTCAGCCTCCCAAAGTGCTGGAGATTATAGGCGTGAGCCACCGCGCCCAGTCAATAAGATCTTTTATGTAAACTTTTGAGTAACCAAAAATATACATACAAATATACACAATGGAAAAAGAAAAAAAGTCAAAAGCATTACAATAAGTCAATAAAACACAAAGGATGATAACAAAAGAGGAAAATAGAGAAAACAATGGATAAAATGGCAATAGTAAGTCTTTTTATATCAACTACTTTAAATATAAATGGATTAAATTTCTCAACCAAAGACATAGAATAGCTGAATGAATAACAAACAGGACCCAAGTATGTGCTATCTATGAGAGACTCTCTTTATATGTAAGGACACATAAAGGCTGAAAATGAAGAGTTAGAAGAAGATGTTCCATGAAAATTGCAACCAAAAGAAAGCAGGATGGCTATCCTTATATCAGACTAAAGAGACATTAAGTCAAAAACTATCACAGAGACAAAAATTGATGAAGGCAAGAGTTTAAGAAGGGAGAGCCTTCACACATACACATGCCTATGATAAGAATTAGTACAAAGACTCTCTGGAGGGCTCTCATGCATATATGCCCATAACAAAAACCTTTGCCAAAGCTTTTCCTTTCCTCAGTTTCTTTGGATATGTCTATTGTTCCCATAACCCACATATCCTGGATTTGCAAATCCCCTGTGCACTTCTGAATATGCTCATTATCTTGGCGAATCTATCTCTGTTTGTTATTTAGGTCAGCAGTCCAAACTCATCAAACTGTACATATTAAATATATGCATTTCTTTATATATTAATTATACTTCTATAAAGCTGCTTTAAAAAGCATAAATGACTGCATTAGTTTTTTATTGCTGTTGTAACAAATTACCACAAGCTAAGTGGCTTAAAAAAACAAAAATCTATTATCTTAGCATTCTGGAGGTGAGATGCCCAACACAGGCTCTTAAGAATTAATTTCCTTGCCTTTTTCAGCTTTAGAGGCTGCCTGTATTCTTTGGCTAATGGCCTTTCCCATTTTCAAAGCCAATAGTGGTTGGTACAGTCATTATGACTGATTACACTAAGCCCTCCCAGTAATTTATGATTATACTTGGCCTGCCCAAATTATCCTAGAGGATGATACAGCCACTGTATTGTGAGGAAATGCAAGGCTGCCCCATGGAGAGGCCCATATTTTAAAGGTGGTATTTTAAATTCAGCTGATTAGTGACCTTAATTCCATCTGCAACCCTAATTCCTCTTGCTATATAATGTGACCTATTCTGGGAGTTAGGACATGAACATCTTTGGGTGGCCATTATTCTATTCTATATTCTGTATTTGAAAGGGATGTATTAGTTATAGGAAAAGATTAGCAAAAAAAGACGGGATATCGGTGGTCATTTTACAGATATAGACATGTATTACAGTAAAAACTCTATCTGTTACATATGTGAATCACATAATACTAGACAAGACCATAGAAGAAGTTGAAAGTATGAAATAAAAGTCTACTTAACATATCCTGGCACACACACACACACACACACACACACACACACACGTACATATGTGGATGTATATGTATATAAAATACATTTTAATTAAAATATAAAAACTTAGGGCAAATGCTAACATATATAGTGTCAGGATAATAGGTATATAGTGAATGCAGGCAAAGAAAGACCGATAATCACATTGTATGTGAGCTGGGTACTATTCTTATTAGCTAGTAAGAATATCCATTTTACAACTGAAAATTAAGCCATGGGCAGGTTTGAGAGGAAAGGGTAAGAAACTCAACCAGGTTTCTGCAGCCAGTAAGAAGAACCTATAAGTTTTATCCTAGAGCTAATGTTGTAAATCACTGTAGATTTTTATCTCTCATTTAAAGGATAACTTTTAATATGTGACAGAATGCATTTTGTTAAATGGCCACAATAGTATTTCCCACCCATTTGCTCTGCTTATGTGTTTTGGGAACTCCTCCCTTTGAGAGACGGTATCTCTGTTCCCTACACTTGTATACGAGCAGCGAAAGTGACACCATGTGACTTTAGGTAATAAAAAATACATCTTCAGTTTGATTCTCATGAGAGTCTCTCCCTTGGAATGCTCTCTTTTGGAAGAGCCACGGTATCGTGCGGAAATGCAAGGCTGCCCCATGGAGAGGCCCGTATGGAAAGGAACTCACAGCACCTACTTGCCAGCCAGGTTAGTGAGCTATTTAGGAGAAGTCAGTTCAGGGCCAGGTGAGCCACCTGGATAATGCTGTAGAGGGCACTGTCATCTCCACATTTGTCGTGAAAATAAGTAATTGATATTTTCAGGTTTTAAATTACAGAGATTTCCTGTGTCACAATAATGAACTGGAATAGGATGACTCTCTGTTTCTAAAGTCAAGCAATTGGCTCTCTTCCTTCTTTCCCTTCTAGAAATGATGCTTTCTGGCAGTTGTTTTGGTAGTGGGAAGAAAAGCAAGGGTCATCACCTGATGAGATATGTTTGGAATGCGGTATCCTCCTGCACTGAAGAGTCCATGGTAGGGTTTGAGAGCAGACTTCCCCTCACTCAATCATGGGAGGCCTGAGTCCAGGGATTTGGTATCTTCCCCTTGAGGCCTTTCCCAAAGGGTTAATACTGAAATGAAGGCCATAATCACGTTATTAATTTAAGGCATTAAAACAGTGCTTTTCAACTCTGTCACACATTTGACTCAACTGGGCAGATTTAAAAAGTCCTGATGACTGGGTGCTGCTCCCATACCTAAATGGTTCTGATTTAATTGGTTTGGGGTGGGGTCTGAGTGTTATGATGTTTTAAAACTTCCCCCAGTGATTATAATGTGCACCCATGTGTAAGGACTACTTGTTTAGTGCTTAAAGAGAGGATTCTAAAATGAACAAGAGAGGAAATAAGGACTAATTGATAGAGATGAAGGAAAAGTGCCTGGAGCCTTTCCAGAGTAGCAGAATCCACCATACGTATGTAGCAGACACACCTGACAGACATAACTTAACTAAAGCATACCCTGAGAGTGACCCTGTGGTCTAAGAAGAATGTGTATTCGGAGTTCCCAGCTAAGGAATCTGGGAGTGGCCAACCCGGAGATTCCTTCCTTATCTGTGAGGACCATCTGAATCCCTAGCTCATCTTGTGAAATGCAGACTGTCCAGGGGATTGAGGCTTGTTGTTTTGGTTTAAATGAAAGTGGTCAGGTGGAGGTTGCTAGGGGGAGAGTGCTCAGTGAAAACGCTGTATAAATGACATGCTTTTTACAAGTGGTTGTGGTTCTTCTGTTCATCCTAATGCACTGAACTGCCCTGTGTATGTAGGTCTCCTCAATGAACCTTTGTATTCTTTGCTGGCTCTAGGTCTCTTCTTCAGCCTCTAGAATGTGGTAGAATCCCTAGCAAAGTTAATAGGGGTCTGCCATGACAACAAACAAGGCAGCAGGGCCTGGTGTCTATGTGTGTGGTTCAAGTTGGTTTTCTGAAATGTCCCTGTGGTAGTTTTTGGAACAACTCCCTTAAATCCAGTTACCCTCTCCTTCTGAGCTCATATAGATTGAATTTGGGGCCCTGCCATGCTTAATGGGGCCATGATACTAATACTGGCCAATGGGGTGAAAACTGGAGCATTTATTTGCAGGTTTTGGATCCTCCAGAATGTTTTTTTTTTTTTTTTTTCCTTTCTGGCATGGACATAGGCAACATTTGAAATGTGGCTGTTCCATCAGCATGGGTCACAAGCCATGTACAGAATCACAAATGACTACCACCAACCTCTGTCAGTTATACAGTGTGAGAGAGAAATAAATCTTTGCTTCAGGCCACTAAGATATTGGAATTGTTTGTTACTGAAGCATAACCCATAATACACTGACTAATACAGAATGCAAGCAAAATGAGCATGTATTTTTCTACAGAGAATGAGGAAGCTGAATTCCTATCCCTCTGCAGTCAAGTTTCGCCTAGGATTCCTTTAAGGAAAACAAGAGGACCAAAAAAAGAATTTTCAGTTCATGCTTCATGAGTTAAAGCAGCATGCTTTTGCTTCAAGTCAGAGAACTGAGTGTTTTATTTTATTTAGAAACCAGCATTTGGATCCTGGCAGCTTTCCCCTAAGGGTAAATTGGATACTATGCCAAGTTCACACTCATGGAATTAATTGACTGCTCTACTTTCAACATAAGGTATCAAAGCCTTCCACATTAGTGGCCCATGTAAAACAAACCTTACCACATGGTCTGTGGTTTTCAAGAAGTCTTCTATTAAATGAACTACTCAATATAAGTTTACTGCAGGGGGTGGGAGGAAACGGAAAAATACATGCACACTTAGAATGGGCCTTTGTGTGTTTTCTTTCTTCTAATTTTATATCCAATGGCATTTTTTCAAAAATTTTTGGTATTCAAAACTCAACATTATTGGCAGAATTTATTTTAGTCACAGGCTTATTCCCAGAGCTAGAGCACAGGAGGAATTAGTTCTTTTAAAAATAAAGCCTACAGGTAGAATCCCCATTGTTTGTGCGTTTTTGATCCGTTTACTGAACTTTTGATGGCCCTCTTTGCCATGTAAATGCTTAAGGTTGCCTTCAGGCCCAGCCTTCTTCGCAGAGTCTCATTCTGTGTCTATTTCCTGTTCAGTTATTTCCTGGGGTCCTCTCTTTCAGGACTGTCTTTGGAGAAACTTCACATTAATTACTGAAGGTAAATCCACAGCTATGGCAGAATATCCTGTGGTGTTAACGTCTGCATTTTCTACCCAGTATTTCCTTTTTTCCTTTTTACATTAGAGAAGACTTGCGGACAGGACTAAGAGCAGGAAAGATCTATGTTCTCTGACATTTGGTGGTTAAGTAAACAAAAGGGCTATAGTATGTAGACAAAATGTTTGACCAGAAGCAGGACAGAAAATGAAGCATCCCTCTAAACCTACAAAACTATAAAAGATGTCCCTGATTGGAGGAAAGAAGAAAAGGGGAGAGTTTAAAACACAATGAATTAATAGAAAATCTGAGGTCTAGTCATGCCAACAGATCAGGAGATGACTTTCATTGAAAAGACAGTACATTACTCATAGTTCCTCCCAAAGGAAAGTGCACGGCATGCCGTGAGGGGGCCTAAACAGGGCAAGGTTGATCGGGGCAGAAACAGTGGTTGGGGGCCAGGAAATGGGGCAAGAGATTTTATGGTAGTTTCTAATGAAGAAACAGATTAAGCAGGGTAAGCTGGTTTAGGGTGGCTCCTTTGAATAATTTTAGCAGGTTTTGGGGCATAAGGGCTCTCCCTTGTTGTCCAGCACTCGGCTCTGGAGTGACTAGGACCAGTAGATAGTGGCCCAGAGCATAAGAGGCCAGCCCAATAAAAAAGGTGTTTGGGGTGTGGTCTCCTTATTGGTTGATTGTTTTTAACAAAGCACACACTTAGGCAAGTTGCTTACTGCCTCTAGGTATTGGCTAACCGTGGAAGGAGCAGGGCTACAAGACCCCAGACACAAAAGCATCAGATACAAAAAATAGAAGCTATTGTTATTACAAGAAGGGGTTTGCTCTCTAATTTTTGATATCAATAAGATCCAAGAGAGACATGCAAGTCCCCAGAGCAGAAAGAGCTACATTCGTTAAGTATTGCTCTGTCAAAAATTACTCTGAGACTTAGTGGCTCAAACCAACAAAGATTTATGAAATCACAGTTTTAGTGGGTCAGGATCTAAATTTGCTTTAACTGGATCCTTTGCTTAGGTCTCTTACAAAGCCTCTATCAAGATGTCGGTCATGGCTGCAGTCATCTCGGATCTTGGCTGGAGGATGATCTGCCTCCAAGCTCATTCACATGATCACTAGGAGGGTTCAGCTCCCCTGGGCTGTTGGATTGAGGGTTCCTTTCTTGCCATGCGGGTCTCTCCATAGGTCAGCTCACAACATAGCCTCTGATCTCCATCAGTGAGCGAGCAAGAGAGCAAGAGAGTAAGAGAGGGTGAGCAAGATGGAAACCAGCATTTTCCATAACCTAATGTCAGACATGACAGCCATCACTTTTGCTGTTTTATGTCTATAAGGTTATCAGTAGATCCTTCCCACAGGCAAGGAGAGCATGGATACCAGGCTGCCTCTCATGTGGACTGAGGTTTAATTTCTTGGCATTGTCCAGGGAAGCAATAGATCCCATGCAGCCTCTGTGTATCTGGACATAGACAAAGTTGGAAAGATGCCAGTACCCAAGCATGGGACAGAAAGTCCCAGTTTCCAGGCTGATTGCCCACACAAGCCAAAATTATGAATATTTCAGAGAACAGAGTGACTTAATAATTAGTCCACTCTCCCTTCCTCCCAAAGTATGTCAACCTCTTGGAACTTTGAGATGGAGTGAGAACTGGGAAGGTGACCCACTTGGGTGACCAAATATGGACACCAGGACATATTTGAGAGTATTTATAATGATATGGTTTGGATGTGTCCCTGCCCAAATCTCTTCTTGAACTGTAGCTCCCATAATCCCCATGTGTCATGGGAGGGACCTGGTGGGAGGTAATTGAATAATAAAAGTGAATTTTTCCTGTGCTGTTCTCGTAATAGTGAATAAATCTCACAAGATCTGATGGTTTTATAAAGGGCAGTTCCCTGCACTAGCTCTCTTGCCTGCCACCATGGAAGATGTGCTTTTGCTCCTCCTTTACCTTCCATCATGATTGTGAGGTCTCCCCAGTCATGTGGAACTGTGAGTCCATTAAACCTCTTTTTCCTTATAAATCACCCAGTCTTAGGTATTTCTTTATAGGTGTATGAAAATTGACTAATATATGTTATTATGTTAGGGTAAGTGAGGACTGTCCCAGGCAAACCAGGACTTAGGATCATCCCTGGACTAACCTGAAGGAAGACGAATTTGTTTCTGCCATCCTGCTAAGGGAGGTAAAATGGAAATTAAGTTGAGAGGTAGAAAGTAAGTTTCTGAACTGCAAGCATACCTGCCATGCAAGTCCTTCCCTTTGTAAGGGTTTCACTACTAATCTTTACTGGGAAATACTTGCTGGGAGAAGATGTTGAGGAAGTTGCAAATGTGCCAATAATCACATTTGATCATCTCAGCTGTGGTCTGTAGTCCTACTCCCTTGACAGATAATATCTTTACATCCACCACTCCTGAGTGTGGAGTCATCCCACTCCTTTCTCACTCAAGCTCTGCAGTCCCTATGTTATACAAATGCCTCTGAATGTAGAGTTAGGTCAAATGTTTCCGAATGTAGAGTTAGGTCAGATCAGGACCACTGAGGAGTTCCCAAAGCCTCCCAGCCATATAGGCAGTGTAGTTGTATTAGGCAGAAAGCTTTGGTTCTTCTTGCTGGTTAGCACTGGCTAACACCAGAATCGTGCTACAAATCCCTTTATATTCTTTTCCTTAAGGAAAGGTATTTTATCACCAGGTGCGAACAAGGAGTTTATCACCATACAGACAATAACATAACATCTTTCATTTGCATGTGTGTGTGTTTAAAACTGTTAAACTGTCCAATCTATAAGAATGAGGAAATGGTGGGTCAAAGGTGAATACAGGTGTGTGCTTACAGCCAAAATGTGGTAATACAATTTGATGATTTCATCAGCAAATCACCTCAGTTGTCACTCCCAGTACACTTCTTTGGGTAAGAAACAAATACTTGTGATTAGTAGTTGTTTGACATGAAAATCCTTTTCAGGGACTTTTATGCTTAAGGTTTGCAGATGGGAGACACTTGTATATTGCACCAACATATATTTTAAAATTCAAGATGTAACATCAAATAAACTAACTTGTTGAAAATCCAAAGGATTTTTAAAATACAGAGTTTATTCTTACTTTTTTTTTTCTAATACCAGGAGGAATTAGAATCTCCATTACTGTTTTTGCATATCTCCTTTCTAAATCTTCAGTCTCCAGGAAAGCCCCGTGCATCTTCTATTGTTTCTTTTCATAAAGATGACATAGTGATAATATTTGCTGGGAGATTTGTGACTGTCCACTATGACTGACATTAATAGACTAGTTTTCTCAATTATTACTTTTATATTACTTTCCATTTCACAGTTTCCTGTGGACATACTTTTTACACAGTTCTAAATCTGCAAAGTTTGTATCTTTAAACTCTGAACAATTCTGGAGCTATTCAATATTTGCTCTAAGGATCCTGAGAAGGGAATGACGCCAAGCATTTTAATGTATTTTTGAGTAGCTCATAGAGGTTTGAATGAATTTCTTTAAAATAAATTAATTATCTCCTTTAGCTCGGAGGTATAAAATCTGGATATTTGATCTGGTCTTTCATCAAATATCATAAATAGATACTATGTAAAGCATTATTTTCTGTGTCTTTAGATGGTGTTACTGTGACTGTAATTGGTGCCAGAGTAGCTTCAGAAAGCAGTCCTCAAAATGTGTTTCTGAGATGGAGTTGCTCGTATTATTAGGTGAGGACTTGAGTAACCTTGTTGCTGGAGGAAATAGGACATCAGTGATCCATGGCACGTAGTTCCACAGTGATAATTCAAATTATTACCAGCAGTAGCATGGGGTGAAATATACATGTGGGGTTGGACATTGGGAGATCAAGCAGCTGCGGCATTTAGGCACTATGGCAGCCATAGTAATTGCAAAGGTTGCAGTCACACCCGGTATAACAGAATGGCATTGTTCCGTATTCCTTCACTAACCTGCCCCTCCCACTGGGATGAAGTATGTTTCCCATCCCCACTGACTTTGGACTTGGCCACATGTCTTGCTTTGGCCAATGGAAACTGAGCAAATGAGAGGCAAACAGAGGTATTTCTGTAGTTTGAATGCATCCTCAAATTTTATGTGTTGAAAACTTAATCTCTAAAAACATATGTTGACTGGAGGTGGGGCCTGTAGGAGGTAATTAGGATTAGATAATTCGGTAATTAGAATTAGTCATGAGGGTGGGATCTCCGTGATGGGACTGGCTTTATAAGAAGAGGATGAGAGACCTGAGCTGACATGCATGCTTGTACTCTCTTACCATGTGATGCCTTCTGCCACATTGTGAAGCAGTAAGAAGACCCTCACCAGAAGTCGAGCTGATACAGATGCCGTTCTCTTGGAATTCCCAGACACCAGAATCATGAATCAAAATAAATGATCTTTTCTTTAAAAATTACCCAGTCTGTTGTATTTTGTTATAGCAACAGGAAGCAGACTAAGATAGGTATTAAATAAACTGTGCAGTATAGCCCACTTCTGCACCCCCAAGATTACTATTAGAAGAGCTTGCTGTGCTAGCCTGGTTCACAGAATAAGACAATTGGGAAGATATGAGCCTAACCTGAGGCCAAACACAGCTGAACTTCAGCCCAAACCAAGACCAATTCAGCCAATCCTCAGACCTGTGGCTGACAAAAGTAAATGCTCTGTTATAAGCCATTGAGTTTGGGGGATGGATTGTTACACGGCATTAGTTGACAACTGAGTATCACACCTGGCTTCATCTTATTGCACTACATATACAAAAAATATTTGCGTAAGAACATGCATGGAGAACCAAAAGCCCCCAGTGATAGTTTTTAAGTAGCCTCTTATCTTCTGCAGTTGCAGTGAGCATCAAGCTGTGGTTCGAAAGCTTTTGCTCCCCCAAAATTCATATGTAGGAATCTGATGATGGCATGAGGAGGTGGTGTTTTCAGAAGGTGATTAGATCATGATGGCAGAGGCCTCATGAATGGGATTAATGACCTCAAATAAGAGACCCCAGAGACCTCACTTGCTCTTTCCACCTTGTCAGGATGCAGGAAGAAGTTGGCAGCCTACAACCTGCAAGAGACCCCATGCCAGAACCTAACCATGGTGGCATCCAGATTTTTAAAGCCTCTAGAACTACAAGAAATAAATTTCTGGGTATTTCTGGTAAGTTATTCAATCTATGATACTTTCTTCTAACAGTTCAATGGACTAAGAGTCTGATTGTAAGGGTTTCAGAGATGCAGGGCCAATTAAGTGCTACAAACTTTTACCCTAAAGTAGAAATAGATGTGGAGAAGGATTCAGAGAGGTAAAAATGACAGTGCACGCTGCCTGCCTGTGCCTGCATGCTGAGATCTACACTGATTGCCTGCTCTATTCAGTCATTCATCCATATTCCAGAAACCCAGCCTTGCCTGCCCTCTGCCTTTTGAGCCTCATTCATGACACTTTCTCTCAGAACATGTTTCTTTTCATCATATCCAACCTCTCTCTCTTCTTGTCCAGGATTTTGGTTATAAGAGACTGACAGGAGATAGAGCTACGATTTCTGGTAGTAAGTAAATTTCTTATTGAAGAATCCAAAGCTTGTAAAGGTCCTGTAAGCTCCATAAGTGTAGGGGCTGTGGCTGAATTCATCTTTGAGTTCTTAATTCTTATGCCAGTATCTGCAATTTACAGGAGCTTAATCAATCAGCTCCTGTAAATTTTTCCCCTATAGGGAGAGGAGTTTGGCATCTGTTATAATTTTCACATATGTCTGTAAGCAAAGCCAAAAAAAGGTTGCATGGCAATAAAGTTTGAGATCAGTCTCCGAAGTGTTAAATATGTGTTATTAAAAACTCCAGATTTGCAGAACCACAATAAGATACCATCTCAAACCATCAGAATGGTCATTACTAAAAAGTCAAAACATAACAGATGCTGGTGAGGCAATGGAGAAAAAGGAACACTTATACACTGTTGGTGGAAGTATAAATTAGTTCAACCATGTGGAAGACAGTGTGATGATTCCTCAAAGACCTAAAAACAGAGATACCATTTGACTCAGCAATCCCATTACTGAGTACATGCCCAAAGGAATATAAATCATTTTCTTATAAAGACACATGCACGTGTGTGTTCATTGCAGTACTACTCACAAAGCAAAGACATGGAGTCAATCCAAATGCCCATCAATGATAGACTAGATAAAGAAAATGAGTACATATACACCATGGAATACTATGCAGCCATAAAAAGAACAAAATAATGTCCTTTGTAGGAACATGGATGGAGCTGGATGCCATTATCCTTAACAAACTAATGCAGAAGCCAAAAATCAAATACAGCATGTTCTCACTTATAAAGAGGAGCTAAATAATGAGAATTCATGGACACAAAGAGGGGAACACCAGACTCTGGGGCCTATTCGAGGGTGAGGGGTGGGAGGAGGGAGAAGATTAAGAGAAATAACTAATGCTTACTAGGCTTAATGCCTGAGTGATGAAATAATCTATCTGAATGATAATCTGGATGATGAAACAAATCCCCATGACACAAGTTTACCCATATAGCAAACCTGCACATGTACCCCTGAACTTAAAACTTAAATTAAAAAAAGAAAGAAAAGATAGAATTATATTTTCAATAATGGTAGGTTGATTTACTTAGAGTAATGCCCTTCTATGAAAATAATTAAAATGCTGAGAAAAAAATACCCTCCAGATTTAGTTGAGGTCCTGGTCCTACTAGATTGCCCTCTTCTCTCCCCAACAACTCTCCTGAAGCATTTATGTAGATGTTGCTCATCCTCCTGCACTCCAGGTGCCTCAGTGTTGGGAAAAAGGCTCTTTCTCCTACGTTCTCATCACCACTTTCAAATTATTATGTCTCTACTCTTTACTGCCAAATTATTGATATTGAATATGTCCACAGGAGTAGGAGACAGAATGGAAATGCAGGCTGAGTTAGCAGATAAATGGCCCTATGGGTCATGCTATGGAATTATAACTTTATTCTGTAGGGAGCTATTGAAAATCTTCATCAGTGGCATGGTACAATCAGATTTGCCTTTTAGAAAGATAATTCTCGTGGTGTGTGAAAGCTGAGTTTGAGGGGGTCCACACAGAGCAGAGAGCAGCTAGTATGCCATTCAAACAATTAAGTTCAGGCTTTAATGTGGCATTGAAACTGAAGAAGAGAGGAGAGGCTCAAAAACTATTTAAGAGGTTCAGGGCTGGGCGTAGTGGTTCACACCTGTAATCCCGGCACTTCGAAAGGCCAAAGCAGGCGGATCACGAGGTCAGGAATTCAAGACCAGCCTGGCCCACATGGTGAAATCTTGTCACTACTGAAAATACAAAAAATTAGCTGAGTGTGGTGGTGGGCACCTGTAATCCCAGCTACTTGGGATGCTGAGGCAGGAGAATTGCTTGAACCTGGCAGACAGAGGTTGCGGTGAGTCAAGGTTGCACCACTGCACTCCAGCCTGGGCGACAGTGCAAGACTCCACCTCAAAAAAAAAAAAAAAGATTCAAAAGCTTGCACTTGTGTTGTACCCTAAAGGCTCTTTCAATTTTTAGTGATACCTTCTCTCCCTATTCATAGGACTCGTGAGCATGTGGCTTGGGAGAAGCATCTGCATGCCAAAACAGGATCCTCACGTTCTCTAACTCTCATCTGTCTCTGAACCCATTCCTACACACTCTCTATTGGACATCTTTTCCCTCAGAATGAATTCTCTAAGACTTACATGAGTAAAAGTCATATTCATTTAATGTTCTGATAGTTAATCCTCTTCTCTATGAAATATCAGTTGATACTTAGGAAGAGGAAAGCATGTTTTGTGTTAAAGTTAAAAAATAGCAAACACAATTTCTCCTTAACTAATAAACAGTAAGATGTGTATAAGAGAATATCTCAAAAACTGCGTCTCTCAAATTAAACATTAAATGTAATAGACCAAGAAAATAATGGAAAAGTAATAATTCACTTTGGTTACATTGTTTATATTACACATGATCAACAGTGTGGAAGTTGCTCTGGTTCATAAATAGTCTCCATATGGTGTCAGATTATTCACTCTGTCTAGCAGTCTGCAATCAATTTTCTCACACGATGCCAATTTTCAAACATACTAAATATGAGAGGTTTACCTAAACACATGAATCTGTATGCTTTTTTTTGGAGATAACATAGCTTGTCTAATGTCATGGAAATTCACCTACAGATTTGTTCAAAATAGTATTTCTGTGTTTATATACGACTTCATCCTGAAACTGTATCTCTTTTTTTTGAAATAACACAGCTTGTCTAATAGTGTGGGAATTTACATTCAGATTCATCTGGAATTTTATTTTAGGTTAAAGAAACAGGACTGATGGTGGTCCTTACTCACATTTTATAGCACCTTGCCGCCATTGTGGCAGCAATAGGGAGAACCCCTCTGAAAGCGAAGGCAAGCAGCACATCCTCCTGATAGGTCCTGCTGAGGGGCAAAGATCTTCCCAATGCTGACGAGTGCCTTGTGGGAAACTGGGAGAAAACCAAGCCTCTATTTGCATGAATAAAATCTCCATATGGCTTCAAGAAGCTGTGCATGTGTGTGTTTTTAAAGTAGTTTGCTCTTTCCCACGATCATAGGAAGAAGATCATGCTTTAAGAATTTTGGTTTATAACAGCCATGCAGCTGTGGTTTAAAAAAATCAATAGTTTTGCGTGTGCATATATATATGTGTGTGTGTGGGTGTGTGTGTATAAAGAAGGCAGATATTGAAAGAAAACAAATCAAGGGACAAATAAAATTATGTCAAACACAATCCAAAAGGTATGTTATTGTAATAACAGAAGTTTGGTAACTTTTTCACAACTTACTTTCAAGACCTTAAAGGAAAACTTTAATGCAGAAAACTATAACCCTTCCCTCCTTGCCATACTCTCTCTGCATGGGTGGAAAGGGCTGCAGAAACTCCCCATTGTTTTTGTGTGCGTTGTTCACTGTTGTCTATTGTCCCATCCACTCATTCCACACTACCTACAAGGACCAGCTGTGGCTCTCTAGATATGAGACAGAATCCACAAGGGACACACATCCCTGGGGCAGGGCTAAGACTAAAGTGAGGTGAGTGAGGTGCTGGTCTTTGTGCTGTAATGGGTTGAATTGTGGTCCCCAAGAAGCTTGTCTATGTCCTAACCCTGGGACCTGAGAATATAATCTTATTTAGTTGGTCAAAGTCTTTGCAAATGAATTAATCATCTCCAGAGGAGATCATCCTGGATTAAGAGTGAACCCTAAATCCAGTGCCAGGCGTCCTACCAGAGGAAGGCAGAGGGCAATCTGACACACAGAGATGCAGGGAGGATGGCCATTTGATTAAGATGAAGGCAGAGATTGGCCTGATGCCACCACAAGCCAATCAACACCAAGAGCCTGAAAACTGCAGGAAGCAAGGAAAATCTTCCCCTGGAGACTTCAAGGGGAGCGCGGCCCTGCCGACACCACAATTTCAAATGTCTGGCCCCTAGAACTGTGAGAGAATACATTTCTAATATTTTAAGCCACCCAGTTGTTTGTGGTAATTTGTCACGGCAGCCCTTAGAAGCTAATATAGGTACAAAATATAAGAGAGTGCCAAAAAACTCTGTAATCAACAGAAACAACATTTTGATGCAATATTTTTTAAAAATTAAAATTAATGTTTAAAATGCCAAACTCATTATAAACAAAATGTAGAAACTGCAAACAAAGATAACATTCACGAGGTCATGCAGGGATGGCCCTGACTACCCTGGGTGCCCCAGGTGGGCTGACCACAGTAGGTTAATAACTTTGCACCTTTTAACAGAACTTAAGCAAGGAAAAAATAATTCACCTTTAGCAGAGGCCAACCCCCACATGGGAGAAGGAGAATAGCCATATCTGCACCCAATATCTTTTCTATGCTTCAGGTCCAGCTATGTCTGGTTCACACACCACAAGACAAAAGCTCTGAGGTGAACCGAAGCTACAGTAGAGGACTAGTAAAATTTTCGTTTAACCTCAAGTGCTCTGAGGCAGGCTTTGGAGGTGTTATTTCCTCCACGTGGCTACATTTCCTCTAGGTTTGTGGTTCTAGCACGTGCCTTCCTGGATTCCTCTGCCTCTGAATTCATTGACATCCTTCCAGCCCATCTTACCATTTGGCTGAAGCTGGGGGCTTCAGAAATGAGCTGAATCTAAGTGGAGGAACTGCCTTCAGTGGAAACCAGCTGTTTGTGCTCTTCCACTATCTTCCATTTTGAGTCATCTATCTGTCTTCCTGGCCCTCCTAAATCATCAAGGGAGCTCACTAAAGAATGAGGGTCAGAGCCTGGTGAGCTACCTGACAGGTGGAGGGTCTGCTGTTCAGGAGCAGGCAATGTTCTTGCCATCAGAGAGATGCATCACATCCACTGGTTAAAGGTTGAATTACTCGTGTCTAGGGAGACATATGCTCTGCCAAGAGCCCCCTCTCCAATTCAATTGTATTTCTCAGCACGTACTGAACTCTTCCTACATACCAGGTATTGTAGCAACTCAGAGAAATGGGGAGGGACAGGAATGGGATAAAGTCACCAGAAAGGTGAAAATATCTAGTGATAACTCCCAAGTTCTCATGGGCAGTGGGCATACAGGAAAGGAGAAGGAAAGGTCTACATGAGTGACTATCTGAGGCTTAGGTAGCCTTATTTCTCCCTAGGACTCTTTCCACAGCTACAAGCTGTTTCCTTTGATTATGCAAATCATTTCAAAGATCTCCCATGGCTCTTTCTACCTGTGGAAACAAGTGACAAATTTTGAAATGTCTCTATAACTTGTCATGACTTAAAGCCAAGCCACAGAAAGGAATCAAGACCTGCAAGTCCTTTGCATTCCAATAATCAGTGACTATAACTTACCACCTTTTTCTATAATATAGCGGCAGGGAATGATTTTCATTTGCGATTTTAGGGTAGTTTTCTTTTTTAAATGTGTGGTGCATACATTTAAATTACTGTTGCTATCCTGTATTAAAACCTCTGCAGATAACCGTGGGAAATGCAGTTACTAATCTGAACTTTTGAGGCTCTGAAGCTCAGTGTCCAAGTATCTGGACTTAGTCTTTAATTGAGTGGATGTGACATCAGCTTAAAGGAGGATGTAGCTCACAGGGTCCAGGTCAAGAAGGGCTGAGGCAGTTAGGTTCTGAGTCACCGTGGGGGGTTGGGGGTGGCCAAAGTGCTGTGCAGGAAGTGTCATGGTGTCCATGTTTCTGTGCAATGTGGGGTTCAATTTTATCTTTCTTTCCAAGCAGGAAGTGACTCTTTCTGCCAAAAGAGTTTAAAAATCCATCCTATCACCACAGCGTGCAGCAGACTGATGATCCTACAGAGAGAACACAGCTGTCAGAGTGAGCGAGAACATGTTCTCACAAAGAGACTGAATGAAGCTGCTGGCAGACACAGCCCTGAGATCAGAGAGAAACGCAGTGAGGAAATACATCCAGGGCCAGGAGTTTGCATAGAGATTTGGATGAAAGCAAAGCCTTCCATTGAAATCAGTTGGCAAAGTTTCAGTCCATAAATGATGGACTTTGAGTGCATATATTGGGATATGTTTACTAAGATTTCATCGCACGGGCTCAAAGCTGGAGACGGTCATCTCGTATCATCTTATGTGTGATGGGAACAGCCCGGGACACTTTGAACAGGGTCCAGACTCAACCAACACCACATCTTTAGACCCAGTAAAAGCTTTTCTATGTACCTTCATAAGGAGGGACTGTGGACTGATTTCACGTGATTTAAAATGTATTATTAAGTAGGTAGATAGGAATCTCAGGTCGCAAATGCAAGTGCTCTGTAATATAACTTCTATGTTTGAGAATGAATGTAATTCTTTTTGAAGCCTCCATGCCATCAGGCAGTAGAAATTTAATCTCAGAAAACTCAAGTGTATGTCTCCATCTCTACCTCTTTTTATCCAAATCTGTGTCTATATGCTCAGGAGACTGTTGTGCCCTCACCAGGCTAGGGGGAAAAAACTGGTTTTCCACCCATCTGGCTGCCATGTTTTGTCATTCTTTCTGGTCACTGGAAGGCCATCCAAGGTTACTGCTGGCCTCCCTCCCCAGGCTTAACACAAGGTTTCCCATCTCTGTTTTTCTATGATTCCAGGGTCATTCCTGAGCATGCTACCCCATCAAACAGCCTCTGAAGCTACCTCCAGGGCCCCTTGGAAATTTTTCAGCTGGTCATGCTCAACCTGGGGCCATGGCCACACTGACTTTGCCTAGGGACCCATCTGTTTACATGTGCTTGTGGCCTTATTACTGCAGAGTCTTGCCACCAGCACCTTTCCAGAGCTCTCTGGAAAAGATCATGTGGCCTTCTCTGCTGTGGATGAGTAGGACAAGGGGGGAATGGCAGAGTATGTTCCTCCCTAGACACCCTGTAGCATCTCATGGCCGTCTTTCTGGCTCTCTCTTACCCAAATGACTAGGAAGATTTTTTTTTTCCTGGTTGTAGTAAGGGAGTAACATAGAGCAGATATGCTTTTCCTTAACAGACGTTCTCCCAAGTCTACAGTTTGTGCATTTTCTCTGAGCTTTGAGCTTCTAAAACCAGGACCATCTTTTCTTGGGTCCCCTGCTTGGTGCTGCAGCTCCCATTCTGTGGTTGTTGGTGTAGATGCCTGCCTGTCTGAGTGAGACAATGAATTTCTTTAATGAACTTCAACTGAAGTGCTAGGTTTAGACAGCCTACCTAGCATCATTCATATTCTGTGGAAACTACAACCAGTTTATTAAAAATAGTTTCAAGGCCTGTGGACACTTTAAAATGTTAACTAAGCATTGTCGATTGCTGGTACTTCCTCCCAGTCTGCTTCTTTCACTCAGACAGGTAGGCATCTGCACCACTGCCCACAGAAGGGGAGCGGCTGCACCAAGCAGGGAACTCAAGAAAAGCTGGCCTTGGTTTTACAAGCTCAAAGCTAGGTTTAGGCAACCTATCTGGCATCAATAATATAGATATTACTGTTCTATGCAGATTCTACATCTTAGAATTAAGATTCTTATGTTTATAATGGGAAATAAAACAGTATGAACATTATCTTTGCAGGCTTATCTTCTTGTAAGCTATATTTGATACATAGGTTCATCAATCCAACCTGAAACATAATTAGAATTTGGTAAGTACCTAATGTCTAAATTCATTTAAATACAGTTTTTTTTGGGGGGAGTCAAGTCTACAGTGAATGAATTACTGGGAATAACAAGCTAAGCCTGAATCTTAAACATAAAAAGTTTCCACCATCTATATGTACTTAAATACATCTTTCTCTTTTAACTGAAAAACTTAATATTGAGTCCATGCAGTACTGAGAAGTCAGTTGTTTAGGAAATATGCAACTTGCTATTCACTTTGCAGTAAACATAATTTTAATGTAGTGACCAAAATTTTATCACTTCCAGACAACTCTAAAATTTGAGCAAAATAACCTTTTATTTCAAACATTTATGAGGTTCTCTATATCTAAGTTAAATCAGTCCTGCAGCGTTTTATCATTCTTCTTACAAATTCACTTAAGAGAAAGTGGTTTCTAGAGTTGGAAATAGTGTTAGAAGAGAAAGCCAATAGAAACTTCAAATGAAATGAAAAAGCAACAAATGTCAAATAAAGTTTAGACTTATTGAAATTGCTCACTAAGTTTCTAAAGGGTTGACAGGCACAAAATTTATCTTGATATAGTTAATGTTCAGCTTTTACCTCCTTGAGGAAAAACTGCCAAATAACCCAATAAACCCTGGGCTGCTTACCAGAGGCAGCTTAAAGATTTGCACCTGCAAAGTTAGAGAAACATCTTAGATAAAAGGCAAGAACCTTAATCCTTTCTGTAGGTTTAGGCCCCCCATTAAGACACTGGCTTAATAACATCTGACCTAAATGTATGAATATTTTGCAAGAAATGCACTTAACTTTAGAATGAAAGTTGATTTTATTCTAAAACTGGTTGTTCAGTTTTGCAGCTGCCAGTCGCCTTTATTCTGCAGGGAAAAAAATACACAGTTTGCTTTGTGGTACAATGAGTGTCAAAATGTGGATTGTAAGTGGAATAATACAGGTCACACCATTCTCTTAATAATCCAGGCTTTTTTATGCCTTCTACTTCCTGAGAATTCTTGAATACATTTTCTTATTTGGTTCTTAGAGGACATTGGTGATTATGGACACAGAATTTCAGAGATTACATCACTTGCTCAAGGTCACTGGGGATAATTTATACATCACACCCCACATTGCTCCCCATCTCCTACCCCATTTCCTTAACCTGATCAATGTCTTCGTGCAGGCTGCTATAACAAAATACCGTATACTGAGTGGCTTAAACAATAGACATTTATTCCTCATAGTTCTGGAGGCTGGAAGTCCAAGATTAAGGAGCTAGCAGATTTAGTTAGTGGTGAGGTCTCTCTTCTTAGCTTGCAGATGGTCACTTTCTTGCTGTGTCCTCACAGGGCCGAAAGAGAGACAGGATATCTCTTCCTCTTCTTACAAGGACACTAATCCCACTCACCACGTGGCTCTACCCTCGTGAACTTCTCTAAACCTAATCACTCTGAGAGGCCCCACCTCCTAGTTACCGTTACATTGAGGGTTAGGGCATATGAATTTGGAGGTGGCAGTGACATGAACATTAGTTCATAACAATCAGCAACCAATTCCTCCAGAGTGTGACCTCCTTCAGGAAACCTTCCCTGACTTCTCATTTGGAGTTGATTTAGTGGCCCTTAGAGACAACCCCAGAGCATCTAGATCTTCCTCTATCAGATTTCACATAACTGTGGGCCTGAATACTTGAGTTTCTAACAGCGCTTATCTAGGTGGCCCTGTGTAGTTCCTTTGCACTCACAAATGTGGGTCATTGATGAGTAGCATTGCAAATCTACCCCATGATCCTTCCACACACAATCCTTCTTTTTCTTTATTCTCAGCATCTTTGGAGGCCATGTGTTGAAAGCAGCATGAGTGATGGAACATTCTAAGTTTTGCTTTCCATCAGAAGAAAATACAGTCACTCATCACTTAATAATAGGTGTATGTTCTGAGAAATGCGTTGTTAGGTGGTTTTGTCATTGTGTGGACATCAAGGAGTGTACTTACACAAATGTAGATGGTGTAGCCTGCTATCCACCTAGGTTACAGCGGATGGCCTACTGCTCCTAGGCTACACACCTGTAAAACATGTTACTGTATTGCATATTGCAGGTAACTGTAACACAGTGGTAAGTATCTGTGTATCTAAACACATTTAAATATAAAAGTACAGTCAAAAAAAGTTATAAAAGATAAAAAATAGTATACCAGTATAGGTCAGCACTATTATAATCTTATGGCATCACTGTTGTATACATGGTCTGTAGTGGCTGAAACACTGTTACATCGTGCATGATGATATACAATAGAAAATCCATTTCTTTTACTAAAAAATAATAATTTTACTGTATCTTTAACGAATGAATGATTGAAATTGACTACTGGTGAAGAATTGAAGTTGAATTTTGAGAATATGTTACTTATTTCACTTTAAATACAAGTTAAACATGAATATCTTGAGCTTGTTGAAGATGCTCAGTGATTTCTTCTCCTGCTTACATAAAGATACCACTGTGACTGCAATGTCCCTATGATTGAAAATCATTAGAGTAAAACGTAAGAACAGCTTAGGCATACATTTTCCCTTTAGAAGGGCTGTCATCAATCCAATCTATATTATATAAATGAACAAACCAGAGACAAATTTATTTTTCACGTGAAAAACTTTATTGACGTGCACAATGCTTATTCAAACTTTGCATAAAGGTGTTTTATTCCGGAACTGCTGTTTAAACATAACAAGTGTCACAGTAATTCTCTATGTTAATCTTCCCAAAATACGTTCTCAATGAGCAATGAGTAATTTCATGAGTTTTTAGGTTTGTTTGTGCTTGGTTTATTATCATTATATCTATGGAAATGTAATTTTGTGTCTATTGAATTTAATAACCAAAGATCAGACTTGTACTTTGTAGATTCCTTTTTAATTTTTTTCCAATTATCCATTTTTGTTAATTATTAAAAAATATTAGTCCATGATGGATTAGGGGGAAAAAACCTAACAGCCAAGTAAAGCACATCCTTCCTCACAGCTGAAGAAACACCGAGGTTCCTGCTTTGGGACTTATGGTGAAGGGAAGCAGATGATTTGTCTCTTTAGTCCTCAGGAACCAGTTTAGTGCCACATCTGGGTAGGACTGATAGGCAGACCACCGTAGATGCTGAAACTTAAGCTGCACACAGCGACAGGGAGGGATTTTGTGTTTTCTCTCTAGAGGGCGATGGTGAGCATGCTTTACACGTAGGAAGAAGAGTGAAATTATTTGCTGACCAAAAATGGATACTGTTTAAGATTGCTCAGATAAGAAGTGTGTTATTGTCAACAAGAAGAAATGAATATCCAGAAGACACAAGCCAAGAACATAATAATGGTTAACTTTCTTTGAGCTTGGTCTATGACAAGTTCTAAGCCAGGATTTCTCAACCTTGGCACCATTGACATTAGTGGATAAGGGGAGGCTTTCCTGTACATCGTAGGATGTCTAGCAGCATCCTTGGCCTCCACTCCCTCAGTTCCAGTAGCATCTCTGTCCCTGTTGTGATGACCAAAAATGTATCCAGACATTGCCAAATAACCCCAGGGGGATAAACAGTCCTGGTTGCAAATCACTGGTCTAAGTGCATTACAATGACAGGTCTCTGAGTAGGTGCTGTTATTGTCAGCTGCCTTGTCCAGATGAGAACAATGAGTTACAGATGAGCTAATGAAGCAGCCCAAGGTCAGGAAGATAAGTGACAGAGTTGGGGCTTGAACAGGCACGTGTCACAGGGACCAGACAGCTGTGTCCAGGCTGCCTGAACTCTACCCCGCTTCTATGGCTGAAAGGTATTGGTGGCTTCAGCCTTTGAATAGCAGGCTTACTTTGAAGGGAAACATTGTAGCTGTGTCTCCTCTGTGACCTACTCTGAAGTATTGAAAGAAGTGTTAGTGGTTCTGTAACAGAACTTAACACTTTCCTTAGACAGGTGCTCTTCTCTTTCTCAGCACAACAGCACCTCTAATGAGCCCATTGCTCAATTCAGAAATTTTAGCTTTTTTCTTTTCCAAAAATGCCTCTCCTATTACAAAGTTGTGTAGTATCGTGCCTATAAATTCCATTATAAAATAATCTGAATAGCCTGTTTTTTTCCTCATAAAACAATACTGTGAATATTTTCATAGATTATTAAATATTCATCTGCAATATAACATTTAATGGCAGCATAGTATCCCATCTTTGAGAAGTAGCCAATCTATTTAACTTTCTCTATTTTGGTGCCCTGCAAGTTTTCAGTTGCACTGATGTTTCACGTATCATAAAAATTTTGAAATGCACTGGAGATTTGCTTGCATCATCTAATTTAATCCTCACAACATTTTTAGATGAGAATCTAAAATTGCCGTGACCAATTACAAAAAATGTTCAGGAAGTCACTCCATAGCAGATACTCAGCAGGTCTAGGCTTGAATAGCTCCAGGAATCACACTTCAGCTCACTCAGCCTTGCTGCACTAAATAAAGTTTCTCTATATTTAACTATTAAGATTCAAACAGAAAAATCAACAGAAAACATTTTATCATATTTCTTAAGTGTCCAAATCAAGAATGCCAGATGTAGGTGATGGGGAGGAAGGCAGCAAATCACACTGCCATGTGTGTTCCTAAGCAACAATTTTGCATGTTCTTCACATGTACCCCAAAACCTAAAATGCAATAAAATAAATAAATGGGAAAAAAAAAAGAATTTAGTAATAACAAGCTCTGGTATTCAGCCTCTCTCTACCCTTGATAAAGACAATTGTTGCCATTACACATTCAGAAAAAGAACGTCCATTCTGACATCATTACGTTAATAACCATTAATAATTTAGAATGACATCTGCCTTTGTACCACACTCAAAGAGTTTTCTAAGAATATTTTTTGTATCCACAAAATTTTATAGAGAATTATGGCTGCATTTGATGATTCTCTAATTCTTAGAAGTACAACAACATGCCTATAATCTGAGCACCTTGGAAGGCTGAGGTTGGCAGATCACCTGAGGTCAGGAATTTGAGTTCAGCCTGGTCAACACAGTCTCTACTAAAAATACAAAAATGAGCCAGGCATGGTGGTGCATGCCTGTAGTCCAAGCTATTCAGGAGGCTGAGACAGGAGAATCTCTTGAACCAGGAGTTGGAGGCTGCATTGAGCTGAGATTATGCCACTGCACTCTAGCCTGGGTGACAGAGCAAGACTCTGTCTCAAAAACAACAAAAAAGAGAAAAAATGTCTGGCTTTTGTATCATTCTTATCACTGAAGTAAGTTACCTAAACACCTTTATTAAATGGTCCTTTAGTTTCAGTGACTATTCACAAAAGTGTTGAAAGTTTTATTCTCTAAAATGTAGTCTCTAATATTGGTTTTCCACGAATATGTATCGGCCTTACCACCAATTATAAAGAAATGTTCATTATATATTTTGTATATATATTAAATTATATATATAAATTTATAATTTAATTTATAATATAAATTTTAATATATAATTTAATATAATAGATAATACATAATATAAATTTAATTTAATTTATATTTTATGATTTATGATAATATTAAATAAATTATATAATTAATATAGAATGATACATAATTTATATATTTTTACTTATATACCTATTTATAAATATATAATGTATAATTAACACATAATTAATTATATAATTAATAATATGATAAATTATTATTATAAATATATATTTATATAATTAATATCATAAAATATGTAATATAATTTATATTACATAGAAATTAAAATATATATTTTGTATATATAAAATTATGTATAATATAAATAATTATATGTTATAACTGTATACATTAAATTATATATTATATATATTAATTATATAATATAAAATTATATAATATAAAAATTATATATAAATTATGTATTTATTTATATATAATCATATATACATCTATATATAAATATATATAATTATATATTAATAAATAAATATATATTAAAATATCTTAAGGCATAAAATATTTTAAATAACATAGAAAAGTAATTGTTTCTATTGCCCCATATTGTTCTCCTCCTATTTTTGTCTTTTGAGTCTCTTTAGCATCTCAGAGACAAATGCCATCTGTCCTATAGTTAGGCTTGAAAAGTTTTAGTCTTTTGAAGGACATAGTGATTCAGAAGATTAAAATATTTTACTCTATGTTACTGTAGTGATCATATGCTTCAACTTGCAGAACAGAAAACTTCAGTAAAAATCAGAGAAGATCCAAATATTCTAAGGTTATTGAGGGCCATATGTCCAGCTAGAAACAGCTTAGTACAATGCTTGCAATAAATACTCATAAGTAGCACCAACTCAGCTAGAAAAGTAGAATAACATAGAAATGGGGCAATTCTGGGGTCATAGGGTGGGGAATAGGCACAAGGTGCAATCTGGAAAGGCAAAGGAGCCTCAGCTCAACGGGTAACTTCCATCATTAGACAGTGGCTGAACGGAACACATGACAAAATTGATTCTGAGGCTGTGCCTGTGTGTATGGGGAGGTTTGTCATTGATTAGTGATGTCCTCTGAGTAAGAATGGTGGTAGGGATGTTATGAATTCACCCAGTAGGGGATGAGATATGACAAAGATATTGAAAGGACTTAAATACTAGGAAACAGAGAGGAGCATGCAGTGAAAATCACAGGCTATACCTGGAAGCTGGAAGAGACACCAGAGCTAGGAGAAGAGGAAGGCACACAGGCCCAGCGAGGATGCAGCACCAAGGGAGGCTTCTTTGGGCAGCTCCCTCTTGGCCCATGGCCTGCATTTGCATTCCCCTAAAAACACACATTCGTGCACTACTCTACCGCCAACCAACTTCTGAACAGGGCCCACCTGCAGAGATACAAAACTATCCTGCCTTCCAGGACAATTCAAGACATTTGAAATCCAGAGTACGTGTCAGCAACATATGCCACAGAGTGTTAGAGTAGGAATTTTAAACCTTTTTATTTCTTTTTTTAAAAAAATTTCTGTTCCAAGTAGCCCCTTAAAAGCAGAGTTTTTGGATTTATCTTTCTTGCTCTCCATTTTTCTATCTGCTCCTTGCCAGTTATCATTAGGAAGCCTAAATGCCGCGGCCCTTTCATCTTTCTAATTTTCTTCTTTTTTATATTTTATTTGTTATTTCAATAGGTTTTTGGGAAAACATTTTTATTTCAATATCCCCGAAATAACTTTGTAAAACAATTTACCTCTGATATACTTTTTAGAATGAAAGCTAAAAAATTCAGTCAAATGAGTAAATACTAGCAAAGGATATTATTTCAAATGTATTATAAATATTGACATTTTAAATAGAAACAAGTACTTCACTCTTTTAAATGTATCTAAAAGAATTTAAACTATCTATTGGTTTGATACCCACATCATCTATTTTAACAAATTATGAGCAAATTCTTCTTGGAAAACCTGAAAGTCTCTATATATTTTTTTTCTTTCTTCAACTTGTATTATCATTGTACTTCCTCACAGAATTTCCTTCTATTATAATATATTTTATGCTTGAAATTTGGTTACCCCGTTCTGCTACCCTGCCACAAAATAGTAGATATAAATATAAAATTTAGAATGCTTTTATTTCTTATGACTGTAACTAAAGTTAATAGAATATCTTCCAGATTATCATTAAAACTACTAATAGTTTCAATTTTACTTTCAATTTGTTTACAATTTGCCAAAATAACAAATATGTTACAAATTTTGAGAAATAGTTTTAAAACTTGAAAAGTAAAATTTTGTCAGAAATGCATCTTTTGATAAGTTAGGTAAGAATGCTTTTTAAAAATTAGTTAATGGATTCATGGATAAAAAATTGCATATAACTAACATGAGACAAAATATAGCATCAATTCTACTCTTTTTCGTAAATTAGATAGATGCAAAGTCTGAGAAACGGTTCTCATAATAGAGCATTTTTATTATTGCCTTTATAAAAATAAAGTATTTTTACTATTGCCTTGCCTCTCAATTCTTTGAATTCCTTCTAACTTGGAAATCCATCTACCACTCAAAGAACTCCTACACCACCGTTTTGAGTTATTCTTTTGTTTAGGGCACCCCAGGTTTTCATGGTCTGCACAGAACTCCTTATTAAGGTGTGTACCTTCTTGAGTAAAGAGGGAGACAGTAAATCATAAAATGGGAAGTAAAACAGGTGAACCTGTGCCCCATTGGGGGATGCATCTTTAGAGAGTTCCCAAGAATTTTAGGGTGAATCTGAATAATAATTCTCTTAACACCACCTTTGGCTGTGCACGCACCCCCAGGGAGGGGGCAGATAGCCCATTGCAGAGAACTTTGGTTTAGAGAAGGAAGAGGTTATGGGGAGTACAAGAAAGTTTCATGGAGAAGCTGCGATTTCAGTGAGCTTCAAAGGATGAGTGGGATATTAATACTAAAAATCTACTCAGATTAATTTTATTATTTCATTCGTAGATGGCACTGCTTATCATCTAAAAGTTCCACACACATACAGAAACCCTATTTGTATATTAGTTTACTGTTTGGGGAATATTATAATAACATAAACATTATGTTATAAATGCTAATGTATCACTAAGCGTTGAGTCACCTAGAAAAATGAAAACTTTTCTTTAGGTTGTTACAACGGACTGAATATTTGTGTCTCCTAAAATTCATATGTTGAAACCCAAATTCCCAATGTGATGACATTTGGTGGTGGGGCATTTGGGAGATAATTAGGTCCTAAAGATGGAGCCTTCATGAATGGAATCAGTGCTCTTATAAAGGGAACTCCAGAGAGCTCTCTCACCTTCTTTCCACCATGTGAGGTTGCAGTGAAAAGACGGCATCATGAACCAGGAAAGAGGTACTTACCAGACACAGAGTCCTCCAGCACCTTGATCTTGGACTTCCAGCCTCCAGAACTATGAGAAACAAATGTTTGTTGTTTAAAGTCTCCCAGTCTGTTGTATTTTGTTATGGCAGACAGGACTGACTAAGACATTGTCTAATGAGTTCAATTATAAACATATAATATGTCAATTAGAAAATTTCAAAGAATCAGAATAATCATGGCAGAATTGGAACTCATGACATCAATAAGATTGAGTCTTTTAAATCTAATTCTTAAAAATGTTAGCAATTATTCTCTATGGCTTTAATCCAATGATATATTAGTAATGATTACTTTATTATCATTTAGTAAAGTATGAATAATCAAATTAGGATTAGGTGGAATTTTACATAAATGAGAATATATTTTTCTATAGAACAAGCAATTAACAAACATGCATTGACTTCCTACTCTGTTCAAGTAACAAAATGTATTTTGTAATTTCTCTATACTTGTAATTTCTCTATACTTCTTCAGCTGAGCTATCAAAATATTTGATATTAAAAGTCTTGTGAAGCAAAGTACATTATATTTGAGGATCACCTCATTAAATTCTTGCAGAAAGCCTAAAGTAACATACAAGTGTGTTCCATAAATAATTAATGAAATTTTGATGGTGCAAAATATAATCAATCTACAAACATTATTGAGCATCCCTTCTAGCCCCATGTTAGGAGATATGTGAGGGTGTGTATATGTGCATGTGCTGAGGGTGTGTGTGTGTTTGTGTGCATGCATGTGTGTGCATGTGTGTGTGTGTATGTGTTGCTGTTGGGGTAACCTTACTTTTGGGTGCCACTGTCGGGGTCACTACTTTTGGGGGCTTGTCCTGCAGACCTTGACTCAGCGATGGATGAATAAATTACATTGACACGGATATTATGCTTTGCTGGTTCAGCTGAGGGTCTGTGGCTGCTTACAGATTCCTTGGAGAGTGCTGTAAAGAGATAGCAGCTGCTGGCCTTCACTAGCTGGTGAGACTTGCATTTATTTCATAAAGTTTAATTGACAAAGGCTTGAGTCAACACTACTGGAGGTTAAAGATCAAAGGACAGGTTCTGATGCCTAAAGCAAACACTATTAGTGGGTAATATCCTTGGTCAACCTTACCCCCCAGCCCCAAGAGGGCCATCTGGCTCAAAGGTTAATTTTAAGACTACATAAGTAAACAAGCTAGTTAGGTAAACTACTAACATTCCTTTGTCTTTGCACCTTAATCTTTCTGGCTCTTAAAAAGAGACTCCAACTGCCTTCAGCCAAGAATTATAGAAAAATACCTTTGGGCTTTACAAAAGGGTTTGAGGCTATAGTCTATAACTTTCTCTAATATTTTTCCCCTAATATTTTTGCTACCACCATTGGTGCATCCTCAATTAGAGAGATGGATAAATGAAGGGAACTTACTATTACAGTAAAGGGCAGCAGGTGTTACCACTTGGGGAATTGCAGATCCTATGGCAGCCAAAAGTGGAGCATGAATGTCAACTTTGTGGGGAGATAATCATAAAACCCTTTCTGGAAGAGCTAAATCTTGGTTTAGAGAGCCAGAAGTTAAGCAAAAAATGCTTGCTTTCTCCCTGAAATGAGAAGGCTTAGAATGTGAGATAAGGAGGTCTGGAGTAGAGGCAAGTAGTTAGATACATGGGAGTTAATGGATGCACCAAAAGAGAGTCAGCACCCATTATGGTCCTTCAGAGAACATCCTCCATGAAAGAATGTCTGAACAATCTAGGAAGACAAAATAACTAGGTTGATTGATGTTAGCCAGCTTTCATCTACAGCCACACCAGAACTAGTGTGACAGAAAAATTAATGGAGGTGTCATGAGGGCAGCGATGGAGGCTATGCATGGGACCAACAGCATGGGTTCCCAATGATCAGGGCTGATCTACCTCCTTTTCCTACCACCGGCCCTCCAACCTATCAGCCACAAAGAACAATGGTAAGACCTGACAGGGCACTGTTTTTCAAGTAAACAACCAGCTACTTGATAGCAAGTCAACCACACTGGGTACTTTCCATGTGGAAAAGGCTGGCAATTCATCCTTGCAGGGATACTTATTCTAACATTGGGCTTTCATTTCCTGCTCACAAAGCTTCAACCAGCTCCCGTATCCAGGGTTTATGGAATTCCACAGGCTTGGAATCTCTTGATGAGATGCATTGCATAGTTCCACTGGACATATTGGGAAATTTTAATCAGAAGGCTAACATGATTGATTCTGATTCCAGAAAAATCATTCTGGAAACACAGTTGAGGCTGAATTGGACAGAAATGAAACTGGATTCAGGGAGAAAAGTTGGAAAGCAACTGAAATGTGATAAGGTTCTGAAATAAGGTAGTGGCAGTGGAAAGGGCTTAAGAGATATTAAGGAGTAGGATTTACAGGACTTGGGGACTGATTAGATAACAGGGTTAGGGAGAGGGAGAAGTTTAAGATAACTTCTGGATCTACACTTCCTAATCATCCTGCTTTTAAAAATTAACCATGGAGGGATAAATTAGACTTTGGTTGATTGACAGAGCCAGAAGAAAAACAACTTGAGAACTATTTTGTCTCCTTGAAATCTAAACCATTTTAATCCCACTTGGGATCAATTCTGTTATTCATTATAATATGAAACATTATACTTTTTTAAAAACTCTGAATAATGAAAGAGAAACTAATTTCCCTTTCTATGTATTTTTTTCAAAACAATATAATCCTTGCACATATATATTTTTTCTGGATAGAATAAAAAGACCTTCCTTGATACTTCCTTGTGTAATGTGTGGACAAAAGGGAAAAGAATGAAAATAGGGTTACTTTGAATTATTAATGATCTAATCATAACAGCTTAATTCAATCAAGTAAAATCCATTTATTGAGTTTCTACGCTATGTGAGGTTCTGGCTGGGTGCTGGGCTGTGCCATGCCTATGCCAATTAGAGGCTGCTGAAAATGCAGTGCCCAGTGGGAGCTCCTAGGCTAGACAGGACAGGTGACCAAATGACTTGTCTATAGAATTACCAGGAAGGAGTTACAAAATGAGGTTGTGTGTCTGGAAACAGAGCCTGAGTTATAGAGATTTTTTTGTGCTCTAGTTCTTTACACACATAAATGGATTAAAATAATGTGTGATATTTGATTTGGCACACTAGATTTGAAAGGGAAAATATCTGCTTTGTGAAAGACTGTAAATTATATTCTTGGAAAATTTCCCTATCACTATACGTAGCAAGGAAGACTGTGTGATTTCTTACTCTTGTTAAGCTCAACACCTTTACTCTACTTACTGATGTCTTTAGGTCTAAAATAAACAAACAAATTCAGAAGTAATTTCTCCTTTAATATAAGTCAAAAAAGAAGCAGAAAGAAACATCACATATCAAAGATGATGTTTCCTAAAAATATATTTAGAATAATTACATGATCTTTAAACCTGCACATCGTTTTTATTGTTTTAAATAAATATTGTTCAAGATACTATGTAAAGCACAACTCAGTGAAATGCAAATAATGATGTAATAATAGCACATCTTCAACTAAAACAAAATGAGTTTATTTTTTATAATTTCAGCTATAATTTTTGATTCAAGGGGTACATGTGCAGGTTTGTTACATGGGTATATTGCTTGATGCTGGGGTTTGGGGTATGACTGACCCTGTCATCCAGGTACTGAGTATAGTACCCAGTAGTTTTTCAGTCCTTGTCTCACTTGGCATCCCTACTCTTGCAGCACCCTGTTGATGTCTATTCTTGCCATCTTTATGTCCATAAGTTCCCAATGTTCAGCTCCCACTTAACAAGTGAGAATGTGTGGCGTTTGGTTTTCTGTCCCTGCATTATGCACTTAAGATAATGACCTCCAGCTGCATTTGTGTTGTTGCAAAGAACATGACTTCATTATTTTTTATGGCTGCATGATATTCCATGGTGTATATGTAACATATTTTCTTTATCCAGCCTGTCATCGATGAGCACCTAGGTTGATTCCATGTCTTTGCTACTGTAAATAGTGCTGTGATGAATATGTGAGTACATGTGTCTTTTTGGTAGAATGATTTACATTCCTTTGAATATATACCCAGTAATGGGATTGCTGGGAAAGAGTAGTTGTGTTTTAAGTATTTTGAGAAATATCCAAACTGCTTTCCACACTGCCTGAACCAATTTACATTTCCATCAATAGTGTGTAAGTGTTCTTGTTTCTCTGCTGACCCACCAGCATCTGTTGTTTTTTCACCCTTTAATAATAGTCATTCTGAGTGGTATTAGACGGTATCTCATTGGGGTTTCGATTTGTAGTTCTCTGATGATTAGTGATATTGACCATTTTTTCATGTTTCTTAGGTGTTTGTATGTCTTCTTTTGATGTCTTTGGTGTCTTTTCATGTCTTTGGTCCACTTTTTAATGGGGTCATTTGTTTTTTGCTTGTTGAATTGTTCACGTTCCTTATAGGTGCTGGATATTAGACCTTTGTCAGATGCATAGTTTGCAAATATTTTCTCCCATTCTGTAGGTAGTCTGATTACTCTGTTGATAGTTTATTTTGCTATGCAGAAGCTGTTTAGTTTAATCGGGACCAACTTTTCAATTTTTCTTTTTGTTGCAATTACTTTTGAGGATTTAGTCATAAATTCTTTTCCAAGGCCAATGTTCAGAATGGTGTATCCTAGGATTTCTTCTAGTAGCCTTATAATTTGAGGTTTTACATTTAAATTTGTAATCCATCTTGAGTTAATTTTTGTATACGTTGAAAGGTAGGAGTCAAGTTTATTTCTTCTGTACCTGTCTAGTCAGCTAGTCCAGCACTATTTATTGAAGAGGGGAGTCCTTTCTCCATTGCTTATTTTTGTCGACTTTGTCAAAGATCAGATGGAAGTAGATGTATGGCTTTGTCTGTAGTTGCTCTATTTTGTTCCACTGTTCTATATGCCTTTTTGTACTAGTACCATGTTGTTGTGGTTACTGTTACCATATAGCATAGTTTGAGGTCACGTAATGTGATGCCTCCAGCTTTGTTCTTTTTCCTTAGGATTGCTTTGGCTATTCAGACTGCTTTTTTGTTCCATATGAATTTTAGTAAAGTTTTCTCTCATTCTGTGAAAAATTATGTTAGTCATTTCATTAAAATAGCATTGACTCTGTAAATTGCTTTGGGCAGTGTGGCCATTTTAACAACATTGATTCTTCCTGTCTATGAGCATGTCTTGTATTTCCATTTGTCTGCATCATCTATGATCTCTTTCAGCAGTGTTTTTTACTTCTTCTTGCAGAGGCCTTTACTTTCTGAGTTAGATGTATTCCTAGGCATTTTATTTTTGTGTGTGTCTATTGTAAATGGCATTGTGTTCTTGGCTTGGCTTCCAACTTGAACTTTATTGGCCTATTGAAATGCTACTCATTTTTGTACATTAATTTTGTATCCTGAAACTTTACTGAAGTCGTTGATCAGTTCCAGGAGCCTTTAAGAAGAGACATTACAGTTTTCTAGATGTAGAATCATATTGTCAGTGAAGAGAGATACTTTGACTTCTTCTTTTCCTATTTGGATACCTTTTACTTCTTTGTCTTGCCTGACTGCTCAGGCTAGGACTTCCAGTACTATATTGAATAGGAGTGGTCAGAGTAAGCTTCCTTGTCTTATCATTGTTCTCAAGGAGAATACTTCCAGCTTTTACCTGGAGAAAATGGTTTCATTAACACTTTTATTTAATAACAAACATTTGTCTTTCATTTATTTATCAAACTGTTGAGAGTTTACTATATGTCAGTCACTTGTATAAGTAGTAAGGGTATATCAGTAAACAATACAGACAAGACGTCTATTTTCAGTGTCAGAAACATTTGTTTTCTGTCACATTTAATGCTACTAGGTCTATTTGAATGCAAAAGGAATGAAGATAGCAAACAGCTGGGAAATTATTTTTCTAATTACTTCTATGATTTTTTTACCTAGTTTTCATTACTTGCATGAAGCATTCTTTAAGTTCTCTTGAATCATACAAAGATAAAGAAGATAGGGTTCTTATCCTTAAGGATTTTGTCATCTAGTGGGAGTAATTGACCAATCCTAAGATTATGGAGATAAACTAAGGACTCAATGTTGTCCTTCATGCGAAGTCTATAAAACAAATGTCCCCAAATTACAATCCTTTGATTATACTCTCACCTGGTAATTAGCCTGCATGCAGCTAAAAATGCTAAAATAAAGGAAATGAATAACATTTTAACCATTATCAAAAATTTATTTTATGGAAAACCTCCTCTTAATATTACAGAAATTAATGCTTTTAAAAAAATGTAAAATAAAATGCGAGGTCATGCTATACATTTAGTAAGCACTTAATTTTTACAGCCATTATAACAATTTCCTAGGAAAACCCCACAAAACTTGACGTAAGTTTGCCATCACATCTTTAAGAAATGGTTGATAACAAGCAAACATGAGAAAAACTGAGTTCCTAAGAGCAGTTGAATTGACTTAGGAGCCTGGGAAGACAGCAGAGTGGGTTGGTTTATGAGAATGAGAGAGAGAGAATGTCATATCTCTCACATCATAGAGGAGAAAGAGGAATGAACTTATTCTTGCCCACTTTGGGACTTGAAAGTAAACAGCCATCAAAATGGCCCAAAGCCATTGTCAGACATGTTCTTGCACAATTGCCATGAGAAAAAGTGGATAGCTTCCTGTAGCTCAGTTTCACAGTCTGACCCAGAGATGCCTTGGAGAAATGGCAGTCTTTTACTAGCCACAGAAAAAAAGAAGCGAAATAAGTCATGCCAGCAACACTGGTGAGCTAGTGGCATTATTGCTAGGCTAAGAAGGGGATGGCACAAGAACATGTCAGGTGGCAGCAGTGTCAAGTATGCAGATTAATTGAAAACGTTTCGTAATTCCACATAGCAGACAATTGAGGTTTGTGAGATAGCCAGAGGAATTCCACCCAGGTACGTCCTGTGAGTGGGAGGAAAGGGCTTAGTGGGTATGAAAGCTCTCAAGGATGAATTCAAAGTAAAAAATATCTTTATAATTATCTTAAACCAGAGGAGGGAAGAGAGAGAGAGAAGAAAGAAAGAAAAAGAAGGAAAGATAGAAAGAAGGAAAGGAAAGGAAAGGAAGAAAGGTAGAAAGAAAGAAAGAAAGAAAGAAAGAAAGAAAGAAAGAAAGAAAGA